>NC_081557.1:107431385-107757070 GCF_022355385.1 Mustela nigripes
GGGGGGGGGGGGGGGGCCTCGAAAATCCCCGGCTGGGTGGCCTGGGTCTAAAGAGGGGCTCCACCCTCCTTGGGCAGATGCGTCCTTGGGCGGGAGAGTGGAAGCAGAGCTTCTCCCCGAAGGCGCAAGAGAAAAGAAGGACCCCCCACCCCACCCCCACTCCACCTCCAGCGGCCAGCCCCCAGCGTCCCAAGCAGCCTGCCTGCCCAGGTCTAGCCCTTAGCACGCTTACGCGTGTGCTTTCCACGGGGAGCTCGAGAACTTTCCCCACGCGCCCCCAGCCCCCTCGGCCCCCTCACTCCCCGGCGTTGCAGCCCTTCGAGACACCCCTTCCCCATTCCTCTCCCCTGGCGCGGGAGGAAGGCCGCTGTGCCCGGGCGCCCTGACCGCCTCCTCCGAGGCCGGCTGACCTGCCCGAACTGCACGGGGAGGGATCTGTCGGGGGCTCGCACCCCGCCACGGCTGGCGGGAGCGCCCGAGACCGACCCGGCCCAGGGCTCCGTGCCAGGCAAGCTCCGCGGCCAGCGCTCGGCGGCGGGCTGGGCTCGGAGAGCTCTCCCAAGGCAGCCGGCAGCAAACCGCTTCGGAGGCTCCGGGTGGGGTCCCCCTCCCCCAGCCGAGAAGGGGGCGATTGATCCATCTGTCGATGGGCCGGGCTCACCGGCGTGCTTTAGTCACGGAATTTACAGTAAACGCCCAGAGGCACCAAAAAGGGAGCGTCTGGCTGGGAAAGGGCTGAAGGAGAGCTGAGGTTGCTGGCACGTTTCGGCAAGAGGGGGCGAGGGGGCGGGCCCGTGGACATGCGGGGGCACACGCCTACGCACGCTGGGCACCCCAGTTTCACTCTCACTCCCGGCACATCCTCTGCAACGTTAGAGCTGCCAGGGTCCCTCGGCTTTGGTGCACACATTCTTGCATTCTGCTCCGCGAGCACCCCGTGTGCTGGAGTGGGATACATCTAGCGCCTTGTAAACTTTCTGTGCTACGCAAAACCGGGTCTGGGCCCGAATCTAAGGGGTATTTGGTAGTGTCTTTTACCATGCATTTCTAAATGAACAAGACTCTAGAAAATAGTAAATGTTAAAAGTCGACCCGCGCGAGAAGGGAGGGGTCACTCCTAAAACCAATACGCTGCGCTAGCGGAAAAGCTAGAGGGAGCAACTTCCATCTTGCGGATTTAGGCGGGAACTCGGCTTCTCCAGCCCTTCTTGCACAGCGCGCGGGTCTCCTCCGAATGCCTCTCTTATTTGGCTGATCCTGGCGCGTTGGCCGCAGCCCTATCTCCTCCTCACGCCACTGAATTATGCCCCATGAAGCCGCAGTCCTAGGCAGTTAGTGGAAGATCAGCACCAAGAAAGCTTGGGAATCGGAGCTGGGGAAAGCCTCCTCGGGGCAGCCCTCCCTGCCTTTACTCCGGGCCTCTCTAGTTCTAGAAACAGACTTCACATCTGACAAGGTCTCCCGGCTTCTTCTCCAAAATTTGGAAACTTAAGGAACCAGCTTCAGAAAAGTACAGATGAAAGGATGACAGGCCAATAGGAATTATACTGCTGGGGAGTCTTGGACTGGAGGCCAGAGGTTGGGAGCCCGCTATAAATAAAACTATAAATAACCTTTCTCCAGTGGCTCCCCCACTTCAGGGCCCTCTGGTGGCCCAAATACCCTCCACCATCGCCACACCACGTTATCTGATGCAGCTTGTCCCTCTTTCAAGGGCTCTATTCCATGCTCCCAAATTAGCACATCTTTCTTTCTCCTCCAAAAATGTGTTAAACTGTCTTTTAACCCCAGTGGGTATATGAAGGATAACTCCGAAACTTATGTCGAAGCTTTGCCTGGCCCCCGTTTCTGTGAAGGGGGCTGAGAAAGCAGCAATGGACACCCAAGAGTGGCTCCCACTGACATCTCTAGTTGGGGGGGCGGGTGGTAGCAAGAGGTGAGTGGCTGAGGCCCTTTATGGACTTGAGGTCACCATGCTTTCACAAGGACAGTGGACAACACCGGCCAGATTAACGTTCAGCTTGATGGGGCTGTATAAGCCTCTTCCACTACAGCCCACCCTCTGCTGACCCCAGCCCTCAATTATTCCCTGAACATATGCTGTATGTAAGGCTCCCCTCAGCCAGGATCTACAGAGGAAATACAGATGAACACATACTAGTCATGGGCGATTTAATCTAGAAAATCTCTACTCTATAAAATGGGAATTAAAAAAAAAAAAATCTTGAAGAAATTAGATGAGACGATATAGACAGAACAGCTAGTCAAATACCTGGTTCATAGAAAGTTGTTCATAAAATGTCACCCTTTTCCTCTGGGATCCAGGGAAAGGATTGGGAACCAATGACAAGACATAAAATTTAGTGGGAAATGAGAAGATAAAAGGCTGTGGGGATCCAAAGACCACTTTGTAGAGTATGAGGGGTAGGCGATTTTGCAAGAGGGAGTCATGGGAGAAAGGAGAGTGAGTAGGTGTGAACAAAAGCCCCAGGGGCTTATTGACACATTTTCACACTCAGGTACTATATCCTTCAGACCACCTGCAAGGGCCCATCCCAGCTATCCTGAGCTACCCAGCAGGTAAGCCTCCTGCCTGCCCACCCACCCAGCCTGCCTGTCACTCCACCATCAAAGATGGACAAGTTATGATATGCAAAGGGGAGGGAAAGAGAACACTTAGACCTTTAGTTTCTTCCCTTTGCCTCATCTCTCTAGACCTACTTGTCTTGTAGAGTGGATTCTCTGGAGGGCAAGAGCAGTAGCAGGGAGGGAAGAAGGACTGGGGGGGTTGCAGCCCCACCTCGGTGCACACACGTGCAGTGCATACACATGCATGTACATATACACACATAGGCATGTGCACACACACATTAGCCACAGAGCTCAGCTGACCAGACTTGGGTACCCTTAGCAGAAACTCATCCTTTCCTTTCCTTCAGTGGAGGGAAGAAGGCTGAGTGAGTGTTCCCTTGTCCTGGAGATAAAACCAACCAAGAATAAAAAGGTGCCAGCTAAGACATTTCAAAAACCAGTATGAGACAGCCAGAGACCCACCAGAGTCTCCTGCAGTCAACCAACCAGCACAGACTTACCTGACCCCTTTTCTGTCCCCAGCACAGCATCAGACTGCCCCTGCCACGGAAACATTTACAGATAGAGTTAGGGCATATACCATAAAAAGAGTGAGCAACCCAAAGTCATACTGGGCCAAGTAAGAGAAAAGAAGAGCACCACTGGATTTCAGGACTTTCTGGGGAGGCAGGATGCCAGCTGGACCTGGAATGATGGGTAGAATTTGGCTGCACACAAAGGAGAGAGCTCTGGGAAGGGGGCAGCATAGGTAAAAACACAGTGGTAAGAAAGGTTTGAGAAACAGTCCAAGAGTAAGGGGCAACCATGGGCACAGGTCGGGACGGGCTAATGGAAGAGGATCTAGAAGGTCGCATCGGTATGGACAATGGAGGACCAAACTAGTGAAGGCTTCGGACTTGCTCCCCCTAGAAGCCAACAAAAGTTTCTGAACAGGCAAATGACATAACGAAAATGGTATTTTCGGAAGATTGATCTGACAACTCTGTGAAGGATGGAGACAGGAGAACAGTTAGGAGGCAATTATAACAGTCTCACCCGAAGTAACGAGGGTTACCCAAAACCCGAGGAGGTGGTGGGTGTGGAGAAGGAGGTGGTGGTGGACGTGGCAGGCAGTGACGATGGGCGTGGACAGAAAGCAGTGGGGGTCGGGGTTAGGAGAATGTGGGCGTGGAGGAGGTGATGGTGCGAGTGACAGCAGATGACAGAAGGAGTGGGCAAGGTGGTAGTGGTGGGAGTGATGGAAGGAGACAATAGGCGTAAACAGAAAGCAGTGGTGGGCAGGAATAGGAAGAGGTGGGCCTGGAGAAGGAAGTGGTGGTGGGCTTGGCAGGAGGTGAAGGTAGGAGTGGACAAGGAGGTGGTGTGGACGTGACAGGCATTGACAAGCTCCAGACAGAAAGCAGTGGTGGGCAGGGAGAGGAGCAGGTGGGTGTGGAGAAGAAGGTGGTGGTGGACAGCAGAAGGTGACGGTGGGCATGGACAGGAAGTGTCAGAGGCAAATATCAAGAAAACCTTCAAGCTCTTGGTAACAGATTTTCCATCACAGAGGGCCGGACGACCAGCACTGACTTTTCAGGATTTGTCACTGGAAAAAAATAGTTAAAGTAACCTGCTTTATGGCAAGATACATGTTGTTATTTAATTCTCTTTTTTAAAGATTTTATGTATTTATTTGACAGACAGAGATCTCAAGTAGGCAGAGAGGCAGGAGGGTAGGGGGGTGTGGGGGGGGGGAAGCAGACTCCCTGCTGAGCAGAGAGCCAGATGTGGGGCTTGATCCCAGGGCTCGATCCCAGGACTGAATCCCAGGACCCTGGGATCATGACCTGAGCCGAAGGCGGAGGCTTAACCCACTGAGCCACCCAGGCACCCCAAAATTCTTATAAGAACTCTGTGGGGTAGGTACCATTAATAGCCCCATTTATGAATAAGAAAACTGAGGCAAGAAAAGTGATTTAACTCTGCTGAAGTCCTATTTTAAGTGGCAGAATCATGATTTGGACTCTGGCAGCTGGGCTCCAGGGTTCCTCCCTGGTAATCTATGTGCCCTAAATAAATAAAGAAAGTGATGGCTCTCCAGCCTGTAAGTTTTCATGTCCCAATACAGAGCATCTTAAATATTCCCTTTCTCCCTGCCCTGCCCAGGAGGGACATTGTGAGGACATTGTAAGAACTGAAATTTCTTTTTTCTTTTTCCTGTGGTCCTTGCCTGGCCTCATCCTTGGAATTCAAGTAGGGAGCCTAGCAAGGATCCTGTCCAACATGGTGAACCTGCACAATGCCCAGCTCAACCATGGGCATTCCCAGCCCTGATCTGGCCCTCTGTCTCCCTGTTAATGGAAGGCTGAACACCCTTACCAGCATTCCCTCCCCTACTCCAGATCCCTGAGGCCCAGCCTAGGAGAGAACTAGTGGGAATGGAGACCAGCAGGGATTCAACTAAACCATCTGATCCCCAAGGGTGAACAGGGCTGCTGGGCAAGGTGGGTGGGTCCAAAGTAGGAGAGAAGAAGGGCATACTGCACTGGGGAGGTGGGCATTGATTTCTCTAATTGATTTCGGTCAGTGTTCTTTGTGCTTCATCATTGTCTTTAGAGGTAGGCACCAAAGGGGGTGGGAATCTGGCTTTACTTATCCTCTCCTCAGGGCATCAGAGACTTCTGTGCAGCCCCACCCATGCCAGGGAGTCCCCAAGCTCCAGGCTAGCCCACCAGAGGAGGAGAAAGCTGCTGCTGCTACTGCAGCAGGGATGCAGGAAGGCAGATGGGATGTTACTCCATGACTCTCAGCAGGGAGCTGTCAGAACCACCTTATGTGGGTATAGGACCTCAGAGTTTCATGGCTTTCTCTTCCCTGATCTTGAAGCCCTTACAGCATCTCTGAGAAGGGAGTGTGGCAGGATTAGCCTCCCTTCCAAGTGAACCAACTCAGGGTTGATGATGTCCCACGATGTGGCCAAGGTCACAATGCAGTCTGCAAGTGGCAGAGCCGGGACTCAAAAGTAGGTCCTCCCACACTCTGGTCTAGTGAGTTTTCCCCTTGTAACAAGGAAACCAAGCACTCATCCCACCAGGGTGCCTCACCTCTCTGCTGCTTTCTCCCACATAGGAGATCATGGAGAAGAGGGAGAAGGCACCCAATATTTTTTGGCAGTGACTTTCTTTCATCTGGGACAAATGTAGGAAGGACTTTCTCTAAACTCCTCTTTCACCTGAAGTCACAGATATCCTGAGAAAACTGCAAAACCCCCTTTCTCCTCTGCCCCCTTCACAACTCCCTAATGGCAGCAGGAGTGGAGCTGGTAAATGGCCCCTCTATAGAAGCTACTGTCAGCTTAAAATATCCCAGCTCACTGTCAAGCCTCCTCCCCAACAGCTCTGACTGCGAAGCTTGCCGCCCATGTTGGCACCATCCAGGCCACGCCCCCCAGGATTGTCCTGGTGCCAGCACTGTGCTTGGCAGACCCCAGCTGCCTGGAACAACCCCACAGCCTCTCCTGAACATGCACACCCTCCCCAGCTCTCAGGCACTGGCGATCCGCCAGGTTACCCAAGGTCAGAGACAGAATCCAGGGAGAGGGGCAGGGATTGCTCCTGCTAAGCTGTGGGGAGCCGGTTCCTGCTGCCTGGTGCCCCCCAGGAGAGCTCTCAGACCCAGCAGCTCCCCACAGGGACTGTGTCTTTATTTAGCCAAGCCTGGCAAAGTGGGTGGGGCACCAGAGCTAGGTCTGAGATGGACTGTCACTTGAAAGTCTCCAGCGAGCTGGAAGGCAATTCACAGGGAGCTCTGGACAGAAAACGGGAGCAGAATGTCCTTCTTTGAGCAGAAATGCCTTCCCTGGACCCAACCTAGAGTTTAGACAGATGATCACATTTATCAGCCCACCTTCCTCAGCCCGACATCTCATCCTGGAAACTTCTTTTCCCATCATCCAAAATATTCTCTCCTTACCTCCACTGTCCCTGTGCACTGTGCTTTCCTACTATCCTCTCTCTTGCCCCAGCAGGAAAGTCTGAACCGATGCTGCTCCCAAGGGGAGGGGGAATGCTTAACCCAAAAGAATGAAGCACTAATGGTAGAATTTCAATCATCATGGGCCCTTGGGTTCTCAGGGTTGAAGGAAACTTGCAGGACAAGAATAAAGAGCCAACACATGGGGCACCTGGGTGGCTCAGTGGGCTAAGCCTCTGCCTTCAGCTCAGGTCACGATCTCAGGGTCCTGGGATCGAGTCCCCCATCGGGCTCTCTGCTTAGCAGGGAGCCTGCTTCCATCTCTCTCTCCCTCTCTCTCTGCCTGCCTCTCTGCCTACTTGTGATCTCTCTCTGTCAAATAAATAAATAAAATCTTAAAAAAAAAAAAAAAAAAAGAGCCAACACATGCAGAACACTCAACAGCTTACAAAGTTTTTTTTCTGTAAATTCAACTCCTTTGGGCTCCCGCAAACAGCCTCTGAGGTAGGCATTTCCCAGATTAAAAAAAAACTGGAAATCAGAACATCAGGTGACTTATCCCTGATCACATAGTGAGTTGCTGACCTTGGACTTGAACCCAGACTGAACTGATTCCAAATTGCCTATGTGTGAGGTAGCTTCTGCTCAAACACTTCAGTAAAATAAAAATGAAATACTTTTCAATTGTAAAAAAGTAAGACAGTTTCGCAGAAAAAGTCACGATGCTTTGGGGCAGCCCCCATCCCATGGTGAGTTCTGGAGGCCCCTCCCTGTCGGCTTCCAGATGAACCACCCACACCTGGTGCATGGCTTGAGACAGCTCTGGCTACTCCAGTGGCTTGGAGCTCCGTGGTAAAGAGGAATAGCCCCTCTTCACAGATGTGAAAACCAAGGCCTCCAAAGCTCAGCACTTACCACTCTACTGAGAATGCATGTTTTCTTGTCTATACTCCTCACCGCACTCAAAGCTCTAGGCAGACTAGACTTATATCTTCTTCATCCCCATATGGTCAGATGCTGGTACATAATCAGTGTTCAGGTAAGTGCTTGTTGAATGGATGGATAGATGGATGGATGGTTCCCCTTTCCTGACCTGACCCAGGCTCAGACCTGGGATCGCCCACCTGGGTCAAAGCTCTTCTTTTACTGGACTAGGCTTCTCTTTCCTCCCATTCTGTTCTCCTTAGGAAAAACTGATACATCTGACCAAAGGATTTTTTTGCCATTTAAGTTCTTTTAATTCAAGCTAGATTGGCTTATACTCTTCACTTTAAAGTCTAATTCTATAAAGACTTAGTACATTAACGGTTCATTAGAATTCCCGATCGACACAATGAACTGCCTGGCTTACTTGTTAGCATGTAATGCCCCACACCCAGCACTTCAGCCTAGCGACCCCAATAATATTTACTTGGAAGAAATGAAGTGGCTACAAAACTCATTCTCCCCAAACCTGCCCCCCCTCAAAGTGGGTGATAAAGACACAGCCCTCAGAGAATGGGCGATGGTGCCAGGAACACACAAGTCTCCCAAAAAAGGGTTTCTGAACAGAAGGAGTAGAGCTGGTCTGTGCCCTCCCACAGGTCATGTTTCCATACTTCTGACCCCCAGTGTGCACCCCAGCAGGCTGACCTGCTCTCCCATTTTCTTTCAGCCCACTGCCACTTCAGAAGGCGGTTGATAAACAGATCCTAAGCCAAGTGATAATCCATGCATTTTAAGGTTGTCAGTGTGTTACATTTTCCAGAACTAGCAAAACTGATAAGCGTCCTTTCTTTGTGATCAATCCTGATCAATCAATCATTGAATTCTTCAATACCTTCTTGGTACTCCTCTCTGACACATATGCATTTTAAAGAAATATGAACAGAGAGAGAAGGCCTTAATGCAAGGTAATGGTTCTCTAATGGTAGAAATCAGGCACCAGGAGAAAGGGATTCAAATGAGATCCGAGAAGGCAAATCTGCTGCATTCATGCACACTCCCCTCTTGTAACCACCGCAGATACTGTTAATTGATCGCAGCCAAGACTGCTCAGTGCAGCGCTCCAGGCAGCCATAACCAGTCCCTTGCAGTGGGCATGCAAGTTCATCTAATCCATTTGCAAGGGGCACTTGATGAATTCTGAATGCCCTCTGGTCCTCAGGTCTGGGGTTCTGGGAGGTGTCTGAGAAGCTGTTCTCTTCACCCCTCAAATCACACTATGGCTTACCTCACGGTACCCAGCCATGCCAGGAGTGTCCAGTGGGGGTGTCAAAGGGCTTTTCAAAAGAGAACGATCTTTCTGCTCCCCAAAGGAGGACAGGGAATGGGCCTTTTGGAAGAGAACTACTGTGCCAAGAAAAGCAACCAGCCCCTGTTGGAATCTGATGACTAATTAAGACCAATCTCTGCCACAGAAGAGCTCCCACATACCGTCAGCCCTGAGGGAGCAGGCATTTCTTCCCCAGGCACTGCTCGCAGCCCCCGCTGGACCACCACACCCGGATGCTCCATCCATCTGCTCCTTGGATGGGATTCAGGCCACCAGGTGTGAGAAAGGGACTCCCTTCCGCCCCCCTACCCTGATGAGGAACTAGGAATAGGGGAAGCCCCATGGCTGATGTTGTGTTTGTTAATGGGCGTTCTGGGAGCATTTAAACGGACGGCACAGGTGCAACAGTAAGCCGTCCACACATAATATCACCTGCTTGGCGGCCAACCTAGTCCCGGCATTTCCACAGGGGCAGGAGACAGATGCCACCTGAGCTGCCGGGGATGCACTCAGTTGGAGGGTGGGCAGGAGGGAGCCTGTGCACCTTCCCCACCCTGCACACCCCGTCACAGATCTGTCCCTTCAGAATTCAAGTTGCAGCTTCCTTCCCAAACTCCCTTCACCTGTGGGTTCCTTCCCATTTGTTCAAGGGGGCACTGAACTGAGTGCCAACTATGCTCCAGGCCCCATTGTCCTGCCAAGGATATGGCAGACAAGGCCTCCTCCCCAGGGAGCTCCTGCCCCCATCCTCGAAACAGCCCTCTTTAGTCAACCCAGCTCTTCTCCAGCTTCTAACTTCCCCCTGCCCCACCGCCCCAACCTGGGACTCCTGACTTTCCTTTAGAAATAGAAAATGCAAACATAATGGGAATGCTTCACAATACACCTTGGCAATATCTCATTTGGGTCTCGAATGAGTCAACAGGCTGTGGTTCTTAGTCAGGAAGCTGGCGCCCACTGCTGGCTGGACTACTTGGTAGCTGCGTGACCATGGGCCAGTCCCCTAACCTGGCTGCCCCTCCACAAAACAATGACGATAGGCCCACAGGGCTCACACACAGCTGTGGCTCGCTCAGCCAACATCTGAGCACCTGCCATTGGAGACACTGACACGCAAAATGGACAAACACGGTCTTGAATAAGACAGAATCGAGGAGCTTCTAACCTGGCTGGATGTAAGAACAAAGAAGTATAACACCGTTGGGAAGCAAAACACTGGTAGAATTCGAGCATAGTAGGGAGAGGGATTGATTAAAACCTGGATGTGCGTAGCAGTGGGGATTTACGGAAGTCATTGCATAAAGAATTAACATTTCCTGAGCTCTCGCCAGGGACCGATTCCCATATATATGTAATTGCTCCTAGGATTGAAATGATGGTATGAACCTGCTCTCTAATAAGCTAGGGAAAGCTGTCCAGTGAAAGCTGTTAGGTTTACTGTTAAATAAAAGGTCAGACCTCAGTCTACCGAAATGGGTTGTTTTAGTTAAACTAGGCTACGCTAGGGCAGAGAACACCTCCAGGGTCTCCGAGGGTTACACCACCACAAAACAAAGATTTCTTTCTTCTTCACGCAACATGCTCGCCTCTAGGTCGCAGGGAGCTCTGCTCCAAACGGTAGTTCAGGGATTCAGACCGAGGGACGCCCTCTCCCTTTGTGGTCGCTCCTCCTGGAACAAAAGTCCCCTCAGCCACTGAGGCAGGAGCAGAGAGGGCTGGCCAGAGCGATCCGTGTCACTTTCATCCATGGCCCGTTGGCCAGACAGGGACGTGGTCCCGTCTGACGCAGTGAAGCTGGTAGACATGTGGTGAGCCTCTCTGTCTTCGACATGGGAGCCAAAGAAAAACTACCTCCCACAAAACCCTTTGAAGTATCTCGTCGGACTTTTGCCAACTTAACGCTGTTA
The DNA here is from genome assembly GCF_022355385.1 of Mustela nigripes. Classification (NCBI taxonomy): domain Eukaryota; kingdom Metazoa; phylum Chordata; class Mammalia; order Carnivora; family Mustelidae; genus Mustela; species Mustela nigripes. Next base: position 107,442,090 of record NC_081557.1, read on the forward strand.
TGAGACAGAAACTATCTGTGGATTAAATGTCTCCTAGGATGGGCGAGGGTCTGAGGGGAGGTCTCCCCTGCCAGGTGGAAGGCAAAGCAGGACAAGTTCCTGTGTCCCCTGAGGAGACTTGGCGTCACAGCCGGAACAGCCCCAGCCAGTCCCACTAGACGCAGCCTCCTTCAACTCATCCTCCAGTCCCGCACTCCTTTTGGCAGCTCTGCCACAGCTTTGTATTTGTTTATTTTTCCTGCCGGGGCTTTTGCAGTATTTCTCCTAAGTGGGACAGCTACATCAATAAGTTCCATTGCATCACGAGCGTGATTGAAGAGCAGAGGGCTGGCTTGCTGGCTGGGGCTTCTGGTCTGATGCACAAGGCGCTCTCTCACACACACTCCCCCTCGACCGCAGCTGTCTGGCCCCCTCTGCCCTCTCCAGCCCTTTATCCTACCTCCGGGCCACCAATTCCCTTCTGCTCCAGGACCCCTGCTCCAGCCTGCCCGGTCCACACCTCCATCTCCCGGAACCCCCACCCCAGGTCCTACCCTCCTCCAGCCCAGAGCTTTCACTCAAGGCATCGCTTCCACCTAGAATATCCTTTTGCCATCTTTGTCTGTCAAAATCCTCCCCAGATACACACAAAAATGTCAACAGCAGTTATCTCGGGCTGATGAGATTACAGATTATCTTTATCTTCTTCTTTCCAATTTTCTCTATTTGGAGATTTGGGGGAAGGAGTGCATGTTATTTTTACAATCAGAAAAACACAATGAAGTCATGCTTCAAGTCCCTGCCTTCCTGGAAGGCTCCCCCATCCCTCGGTTTACACTTCTTTTTCTCCTCTGAAATTCTGTGGCTCTTGGCCCCATCAAAGACTGCTTCGTAAACCAGTGAGTTTGCTGTGTTTGAATGCCTGATATTGGCAAATGGTAAGCACCAGCAGAGCAGGGACCCACCATTCACATCGGCCCTACCCTACATAGTCCTCGCATACACTAGGGCTCCAGGCAGATACTAAGCTGTGAGTGACATTCCCCCATTCCCGGGGTTCTAGGGATGGTCCTGGTGTGCCTTACATCGGTTTGGGGAGGTACAATCATAGGGAGTTAGAATGAAGGGGCCTTGGAGTGGAAACCTGCATTTATACAGACCGTTTCTGACATTTTATTTGCCCACTAATAGGGTTTTATTACTCCCACCCCCCACTCCCATGTGAGCAGCCAGACTAAGGCCTAGAGAGGCGGAGAGATTTGGCCCAAAAGTCCAGAACCCACATTTCCTATTGCCCAGCCCTTGCCTTCACCACTAAACCGCAGCTGCCACTGCAAGACCTTATTAATAGCCATTTCTCCCCCAGTCAGCGGCTGGACATGGCTTGCCAGGTTAATAATTTGTTCATTAGGCGCCTAATGAATTACTTGTTAATTGCTAACTTGATGAACAGCCAGCAGTCCCCATCTGCCTGGAGAAACGGCAGCGACCAACCAACCACACAAGGGCCAGCCAAGCCCCAGCCTCCCGAGAGCAGGGGCTTTCGGCTGGAGGATGGTGGTGGCGGCTCCCAGGAGACAAGACTGGCCTGGCTGGCACCCTGATCATGGGCATGACACCCGCAGGAAGTTCGCTGCAAATGTCCAGAGCAGCCCAGATTGATATCCCCTGAACCGTTCTAGCTCCCCACCCCCACAAAACCTCCCCTTGTGATTCCCTTTCGGTTTTATTTTCTCTGTGCACCCACCGCTGGAAGTCAGCACCACTCAATTTAAACTCCACCTATACACACAGAATTAGATGCCAATGTGCTTTCTCTGAGTGCCGGTCTTCAGTCCCCATCCTGAAGGCAGCAACACTATCCTCTCAGACACTAACCTTGGTGAGAGTGCAAACCACCTCTTTTTTCTTCATGCTGGTGTCTCCTGTCCACCCAGTGCCCACCTCACTGAGTGGTCACTGAAGGCATGAATGCTTTGTACTTTTCTCTGTAAGTCTACCTGAGTCTGCTCAGGCTGCCAGAACAAAATGCAAACCTTAAGCAACAGGCATTGATTGTCTCACAGCTCTGGAGGCTGCAAGTTCAAGATCAAGGTGCTGGCTGGGTTGGCTCCTGCCCAGACCGCCCTGCTTGATCTGCAGGTGGCCACCTTCTCCCTCGGTCCTCATACAGTATCCTCTCTAGTGCCTCTGTGTGGGACTAAATGTCCTCTTCTTATTAGGACACCCTTAAAAAATTGGATGAGGGCCCACCCTAACGGCCTCATTTTAATTAACTACCTCTTTAAAGATTTATTTCCAAATACAGTTACATTTTGAAGCCCTGAGTGTTAAGACTTCACCCAGGAATTTGGGGGGTGGGGCCATGACACAATTCGGCCCATAACAACCCTCCCCTCAGAATGCCTACCTCCGTGCCAGGCACATATTAAATATTCCCTACATGCCCCAGAATTGATAGGCATTTCTGTTTTCTCCAGAGAAGGGCTCCTCTCTGTGGCTTGGGCTCCCAGTCCTGCAGAGGTCCCTGAAAGATTCTAGGACGGAGCATTCAAGGCGAGCCCCTTTGGTCATGTCGGCTCCGAAATCCTCACAGCTCTGTCATTTTCGGAATCATTTCAGAGCAGCATTGAACAGAAAGGATGACTTTTTACATTTGCATAGCAATTTTGTTTTATCAGAGCATGTTCCCATTTCTTCCTTCCAGCACTGCTGCGAGGGAGGAAGTGGAAGGTTATGGTGTCCATCCTAGAAACGAAGAATTGAATCAATGACTTTCCCAATCAAGCTAAGCCCCTGTGACTTTCCCTCCCAGAGTCCTTCCTCTTGAGCCCCCGGGTAGGACCCGCCTTGGTCATTTTCTTCTCTGTGTCTGCACAGCCAGGCCAGGGCCAAGTCACAGAGGAGATGCTCAAGGAAGGTTTGACGTGAATGATAACAGAGCCGCCAGGAAAGCCTCCACGCAGAGTAGCAAGAGGCTGAAGAGTCAGAACTGACCGCCTCACCACCCCCCTCACCCCCACCAAGCACCCCCAGGCAAAACCAGCCTTAGGGCCCAGCAGATGGCTGGCTTTGGTGTCTGAGGATCTCCCCCCTCCCCAACCCCACAGCCCAGCTTTTCAGTTAAGGCCCTGAAGGCCAAGGTTAAATTGAAAATGAGTCTGGGAAATAATATATCTATTATCACTTTCACACTGCTCCCAGGAACGATAAGGAAAACGTGTTTACAGTACAATCGCAAAATGATTTCACATATTATTTATTTTTATCCTTTATATCACAGGTATTTTTAGAAGCTGCCTCAAATCCACTGTGGAATGAAACAGGGTATGAATTTTAAAAATACACTATTTCATTTCATCCTCAGAACAATGCTTCGAAGCGGATTTAGAAGGATATCATTATACCCATTTGACAGATGAGTAAAGCAAGATAAGAGAGAGGTCAACTATTTGCCCCAAGTCATTCAGGGAGCAGATTAATGAACCAGACCTTCACTCACACACCAGGCCACTTTCCTGGAGCGACTGGATTGGGGTGGGAAGAACCCTGAGGAATAGACAAGGAGAGCTCCCTTCTCAGGGCAAGACAGAAGAGAAAGGTCAGCATGAGCTGCTGCCAGACTCTAGCTGCAGATCTATCTTCTTTGGCAGATGCCATTCTTAAACAACTTGTATCTGAATGACTTCCGCTGCAGTACGGACTCCCCAGCCCCCACAGGCCCCACCGTGCCCTGATGCACCCACCCCCAGCTGTCCCAGTCCACGTGGCCATCAGGACACTCAAGGTCTTTGGAATTGGCAACCCCTTTGGCCTATGACCAGCATCTTTGCAATGGGCTTCCTGGAGCAGCCTCCCGAATGTCAGGGGTGGGAGAGAACTTCAGGGATGACACAGAGCTCGGGAAGGGGATTGGAGGAGCAGCACATGCAAACCGCTTGCCCCTTCTCACTCAGCAACATGATTCTGCTAAGGTCAGACAGACCCTGCACCCCATGCCCTAAGCCCCAGATGCTGCTTCTCCTATAGTCCTGGGCATAAGCAGACCCCACATTTTTTATCTTCCTGATCATCTTCTAATATGTGGTATGCAATAGGCACAGAATTAACAAACCATGATCTGTCACCAGCTCAGCTCAAAAAGGAGAATTTGTGAGCCCTGTGGTCTCCCTCAAAAGCCAAATAAGAAAGGCATGTAGCAGATGGCACACCCCTCCGCTGATGAGCACAGGTCCCCAAACCCAAACAGGTCCCTGTTGCTGTCCTAACTCTGGACTTCAGGGGGTGGAAATGAGCCACAACATAGGTCTTCTCCACACCTCCTCACCAGGTATGTCGGTCTCTAGCTTGGGGAGAGTCACGCTCCTTTTTCCTCCGCCTCCCCTAATTGTTCTAGAACCTTTAAGTTGCTCCTTTATCCCATACTGATGTCCCTAGTCTCTTCAAGTCCCTCCCTCCCCAGGCAGAGTCCTTCCTGGGTATGTGCTGCCCGCATAGATCAAAATCTACAAGCCCTTGGTGCCAGCTCCTTAGCACAATGAGGATATAAAAGGAATGGGCTCTGGGGTGCAGGAATATGGCACATTCCAACGGGGCTGGGGAACAGAACCATCAGAGGAGCTGTCACTCAGAGACCCAGTCTCAGCAGGACAAGAGCAGTGTCAAGGACCCAGGAGAATGTCATCCAAGGAGTGGGGCTCTGCGCCCTCGACAGAGCGATACCATTGGTGGGAGTGTCAGCTGCAGAGGCCTGATTCGCAGAGACTCTGGCAAAAAGAGGAGGTGGTTTGGGACCTGGTTCTTGGAAAGAAGCCATGGGAATGATGTGAGAGATGCACTGAGGGGCATCTAGTGCAGCTCATGCCCTAGGTACCAGTCTTGGGGGCTAGGAGGAGCCCCAGCAAACAAGCAACCCATGGGAGAGAAGAGGGCCCTGGAAAGCCACCAGGCCCCTCCTTCTCTGGACATCAGGGGAGAGGGCTGCCTCTTAATAGCCTTGCCAAAATACTTGACACTCCTGTCCTCTCTGGAAAATCCATTTCTAGATCCCACTGGCTTTGGGGGCAGGACTATGACTAGCTTCTGCTGGGCCCCAAAAGAGGGGTGGAACAGCATGCCGAGAGCAGTACAGTCCTAAGCCCTCAGCAGGGACAGGACAGAGGACACACTTGCAGCCACATCCTTGGAAGTCATTAGGGCCCCCAAGGAGGGTCGTCCTGGCAATGTCCTCCAGGGCAGTGCACACTCTGCCTCTCCCCTCCCCCAGAGCAGAAACTAGAGCTGGCCTCCCTCAGAGGTGGCCTCACAGAGCCCTACGCACAGCTGGTCATCACCTCAGCCTGCTCTGCAGGAGGTCTGGGCTGAGGTTGGCCCAGGGCAGGTCTCCCTAGGGCTCCAATCCTGTCTAAGTTCTCAAGCCAGGAGACCTTTACTTTCTGCTTTTCCAGCTCTTAGAGAACTTGGGGCAGGTTTTCCCAGGCTGGATCTTACCAATCGTTGAGTGTCCTCCAGGGATAAAATCCCCAAACACCTCTCCCTAGCAACCATTAACCAAACTCATTGTCAAGGACCCAGGAAGGGGGAGTGCCTCCGGTCCTCCACCCAACTGGAGCATCTGTGGGGTTGGGGAGGAGCTCTTATCTCCATCGTGCATAAGCTTTATATTCCCAAAGCCCTGGGCCTTGCCAAGGGCTCTTCAAATGCCAGTGACCCGGAGGACCTCCTGGATGGGAGCCTCCCCTCCCTCCCCACAGGCTGTCCTAACAGCTAGTTTCTGCAGGACTGAATGGAGATCTGCTCCTCTACCCCCATCCGAGGGTGTTCATCGCAGAGTCTGGCTTAGTTTTTCTCCTATTTTGTTTTCTTTCACTTTTTAAAAAAATAATTACAGATTCAAAGGAAATTGTAAAAAGTACAGATCCACCTCCTAGACTCTCCATGCAGTTTCCCTGAATGGTTACAATTTACATAACTATAGGACAATAACAAAACCAGGAAACTGACCAGGTACCACGACACAATGTGTGTGTGCCGTTCCCTGCCTTTTTCTCTCACGGGTGTTGATTCATGGAACCAGCACTGCAATCAAGATACAGAACTGTTCCATCACCACAAAGGTCACCTCCTCTACCTCCTCCCCCTCAAATACCATGCCCCTCCTTCCCTCCCTACTCTCAGGCTGTCACTCATCTGTTTTCCATCTCGAGAATCGTGTCATTTCCAGTCTGTGCTCCCCACGGGGTTAGTGGGCATGGAAAGCCCCTTCAGAGACTGGGCAAAACCCAGCTGAGAAAAGGACTGATGAGGGCGGCGGCCTGGGACAGAAGTGACTCAAGGCACCAGGAGCCCAGCCTCACTTGGATTCAGACAGCCCACACACGTGGAGCCGGTGTGCTGCAGATCAGTCCTCCCCCGCCCATTCAGGGCCCCCTTGTCCCCTTGTGCTTCTGTGCCTCTTGCTGCCCAAACAGGCACCCCATACCTGCCTGGTCCACACTCCCTAGTGAGCTCCAAAAAGCAGCTGCTCTCTGCTGCCCCCATCAGGCAATTTCTGCTCAATGTGTCCCAGCCACCCAATTTTAATTTGAAATCCTGCTTCCCCATACTGTACCTACATAATTCATTTTTATTACCTAAATATAGGGCTTAATATTTGTCCCTATTAAATTTCATCTTGTTTGTTTCAGGCATCATTTCAGCTTATCAGGTTGTTTTCAAGCCCTCAGCTCTTTCGCCGGACCTCAATTATCCTTTCTAACTGTCATCTAAAAATTTAATAATCCTGCTCTCTGTGTCTTCACCTGCATCATCAATGAAATCATTGAGCTGAGGAGAGTTTAGGGCTGAGTGTTATGGCTCCATACTTGGAGTCTCCCTTCTAGACCGAGATTTGAGATTTAAGCCATCTCCTTTAGGGACACTATGGGCCCACCCAAGGGCACTACCAACGAAAGATCATCTTTTGTCATTTCTTCACAAGACTTGAGTCTAAGACTCAAGTCTTCTCAGAATTATAGTCATGAGCGATTTTAACTTGTGAGTTCAAAGATTGACCAGCCCAAGTAGCTAGGTCTCATCAGCCTCTACATATAAAATGTGGTGACATTTCCTTTCATGCCCAAGTTAGTACAGCCCACCCACTTAACCAAGGATCTGATCACCAAAAATTCCCAGGAATTCCTAGGGTTGTATAAACTTGTCTAAAACTGTTGCTATCTGCAAAGAAAGCAGAAACTTGGAGGCTAGGTCCCCTCACTGGCCTTGCCATAGAGGTCAGTCTGACTTGCAGGGACTACGATGGCCCTCCAGGGTGAGAGAGAGGATACCACATCTACTCGGGACCCCAAGTTTTGCGGTATTAATGGGAAGTCTAAAGCTTTTCCCAGGCCCCCAGTGTTCTTAATTTGCCCTGGGCCCCTATGGAATCCAGAGCCACTTCCCCACCCCACCCACACATACATCCCCCTGCCTCGTACTAATGGTCTCAGAGGTCTGGGCCCGGGGTCCCACTGCCCTTTATTTACTGGTGAGGTGCCCCCAGGGAGCCATGCTGCTCCTGCCTGCCCATGTGCCTTAGATGCAGCCATCCAATGTGGCAATGTGGCCATGGGGTCCGCTTCCCCAGTCTCTCTGGGGACCACCCCATTTCTACATGTTTTCAGGATAAAAATAGAGACTTGTGAGAGGGACAGTCCACAAGGCCACCCACCATGCAGTACCTAAGTCCCACGGGCACATGGACAATATGGGGAGAAGGAGAACTCTCAACTGCCACCCCCACTCTCCGCTGAGCAAAAGCGCCCCACCACACTGATTATCAATCCAACAGCTGTCAAAAGGAAGGAAAGGAGGTGGGTTGATCTGCTTTGTTCTAAGTGAACTCGTGCTGGCTTCTAGCAATCACCTTTCTTTTCCAAGAACTCACAAATCATCAGTTTTAGTCATCTGTTTTGGGATTTTGCCAAGAATCAACACTGAAATTACTGAATAATCATTTCCAGAATCAGGAAAGGTTCCAGGCTTTCTGGGCCTGATGAATGAGTAAGATCCTTACGTGGGAGCCAGGCTTCTCCAAGCCCTGCCAGCTATGGCTTGCCTCTCACTCACCATCATGGTCACACGTGTGCACACACAAGCAAGGCATCCCCCCACACACACCCAGAACTACACAGAGAGGACCCCGCAACCCCTATAACATGGACCTGACATCCAGTACAAAGACCCCAACGTCAACGTCCCTGACTCTTCCCCACCTTTTCTTCTGTTTGCCTCGTTCAGAATGGCTCTGTCCCCTCATGCCTCCCCACCAGGTAATAGACGTCTTCATAGCTCTGTAATTGTGGCCGACTGAGTAGCCATGTGATCGCAGGGAAAGGGGAGCCAGGCCTGCGGAAGGCGCTCGGCAGGCTCTGACCCATGCCGCAAACACACCTCCATCTGTCAGCGGCGGCCCTCCCTGCATGGGGAGTTGATGGAGCGTTGACTGCCAGTTTGCTAACGTCCTTGTCTGCGGACGCTGCAAAGACACGGTTTTCCGTGGAGGAATTCTGAGGCTTAGACTCAAGTCTTCTCAGAATTATAGTAATTAAAGTTGAGACAAGCAGCACGCCAGAGCCCTTCCTTAACCTGTCATTTCTGGGCTAACGACAGGACTTCAGCTTCAAGGTCACGCTGTCCTCCTCTCAGATGCCCTCCCGTTTTCCTGCCTGCCCATTCTCTCTGCTCTAAGCCAGGCCTCACACAGGCAAGAGCCCAAGCTTCCCTAGTTACAAAGGAGAGGCCAACCACGTTCCCTGGGAAAGCAGACACCTTCGAAATTCAGCTCATGGGAACCAGTTGAGTCCTACTGGGCTCATTGATCTAGGCCTTGTTGGCGGGGGTGGGGGCTGCGGGGGAAGCTGGGTCAGAGACAACATCAGAACTAGAAGAGAGGTAACCCAAGAAACAGACTCTTAACTACTGGGAACAAGCTCATAGTAACCGAAGGGGAGGTGGTGGGGGATGGGTGAAACAAGGCACAGGCGTCAGGGAGCCCTTGTGATGAGCACGGGGTCTTGGACAGAGGTGAGGAATCACTAGCTTCTACGCCTGAAGCTAATATAACACAATATGTTAACCAGCCGGAATTTAAATAAAAACTGCAGTGTAGGGAAGGAAAGAACAGCAGTTGTGAGCTGTAGGAAACCAGGCACATATCCTAGCCTGACCTGACCCTGACCCTCAACACTAACCCTTAACCCTAACCGGGACCCTAACCCTAACCCTAAACCTCACACTCTGAAGAGAACTCTTAGCTGCAGGTCACTGGGCACACAACTTCACCCTGACCCTGACCCTCACGGTAACCCCACTCCCAGCCCCCACCCTCACCCTAACCACCCCCCCACTTTGGCCCTCACCCTGACCCTAACCCAAACTCTAATCCTAAATCTGAGGTGGGAAAAGGAACTTGTGAGATATATAGAGAGAGAGATAGATTAGATATAGATAGAGATATAGAGATATAGATATAATACATATGTGTATAAAACGGAATATTACTCAGCCATAAAAAGCTACAAAATCTCCCATTTCCGATGGCATAGGTGGGGCCAGAGAGTATTTTGTTAAGTGAAATAAGTCAGTCAGAGAAAGACAAATACTATATGATTTCACTCATGAGTGGAAATTAAGAAATGAAACAAATGACAAAGGGGAAAAAAGAGAGAGAGAAGGAAATAGACAAACCAAGAAACAGACTCTTAACTCTAAATAAGAAACTGATGGTCACAGAGGGGAAGCGGAGGGGGGACAGGTGGTGAGGATGAAGGAGGGCACATGTGAGGAGCAACAGGTGTAATATCAAAGGGTTGATCACCATATTGTACACCTGAAATAAATATTATTACACTGTATGTTCACTGGAATTTACATACATACATATATACATACATACATACTTGAAAAGAGAGAAACTGGAAGAGACCTCAAATATCATCCAGACCTGCTAATTCCACAAATGAGGAAACCAAGGCTCCAAAGATAGATCTGTCTTGTTCAAGTTCAGTTTGAACGGTCACAGAGTCAGGATGCAATCTCCGTTCTCCCACTCCTGGTTTATTCCCCTATCCCAGGGCTGTTTATTGAAACCAGCATTGTGCTGGGTGCTCTACCTAATCCTTTCTACTTTTCACAGCCACTCTTTGAGGTATCATTATCCTCATTCATGGGTTGAGAAAAGGGACTGGTTTGCCCAACAGCACACAGATAGAAAGTGGCGGATGAGGAATTCAAGCTCGTGAAGCCATCCTCTCTCATAAAGATCTATCAAGGGTGGACAGAAGCAAGTCTAAGTAGGTTTGTGAACACATTAGAGTGTCCCAATGGGAGAAACCCTAAAAACTACCTCGTGGAACGTCAACTCAACGTGTTCTTCACAATACGGACAAGTAAGGATCCTACATGGCCAAATGTCGACAGACAGGGTGCCAAGAAGGAAAGATGCACCTGAGTACAAAAGACAAAGCAAAGTTTCATGGAGGAGGTGTGCCTGGAGCTCGATCTCCATGGTCAGGTAGCAGGGGCCTGGGTGGGGGGCGGGGAGCATGTCGGGGGCAGGGGTCATGGGCAGGATCTGGAAAAGCTGATGAAAACAGGGAGGACCCGGGAATTCATGGCATCTCAGGGAAGACCTAGTAAGGCTCACAAGCTTGATGGGTATTGATGACTATGTGTATGGGAAAGAGAAGGAACGCAGACTCCCAACGCAGCTCGCAGATGGCTGCCAGCCCCTCCCCTTCTCCAGGCCGTGTTTTGGATTAACTGGAGGATGGTGCAGACCTCAGAGAAAGTGACAGGATTACTCTGTTCCTAGGGCACTTGCTCCAGACACCACACTCCTACCCAAGGTCTTGGGTACTTAAGAGGCTTGACGGAGAGACACCAGAGGAGCGGGGGTGTGGGGTGGGAGCAGAATGTGGCTGTGCTTGTAGGGAAGATGGCCCAAGACAGCTGGGGGATGGGGCAGAGGCGGGACCTCACATTTGTGCCCTTAGGCCAGCAAGACAACGCCTGCCTGCAGGTGGAAAGGCACTGCACGAGGTGACAATTGCCATGTCCTCATCAGTTGAGTTATACCAGCTTTTTAGCCGTTTTTCTTTGTGAAACGAAGATGATAATAGTATGCACTGTACAGGTAGGTTGTGAGAATTAAATGAGATGCAAAGTACCTGGTCGAGTTGCTGGCACATAATCAACACACAATAAATGTTAGATTTTTATTATTGTTTTTATTTCTAATCTTGATGAAAAATGTATTATTTTCACACTGTTCTAAAACTACAAGAACCGTGAGTTAGGTCCCACCAATTTCCTTGCAGAAATCATGTACTTTGGACAATTCTATTACATTTGTGTTATTCAAACAAAAATTTCCCTTCTTAGGCAAGTCGGGAGGAAAGTGCTTCCTCTGCCACCTCAAGGCCGTGTTCCTGTTCGTAAACCACTTTTTCATTTCAAGGTGATTTCTGACTTCTCCTTGTCACATGCTCATGGTATAATTCTGAGGTCAGCGGGGCAGATGTTGTTATACTTCCTTTATTAGACCCTGAAACTCATGGCAAAGGAAGTGTGTTGTCTGGACCTAAATCCAGATCCCCAATGCCTCCCTCAGCCCTCAGTCCGGCAACACCGAACACAGTTGTCTCAGCAGGCTGTCTCCCGGTCTGCCCCAACATGCACAGGTGTTCCTGTTTGTGACCTGCCCCTGACCTTCACTGAATCCTAATCTCTCCCAGGCTTCAGCCAGACAGGATCCTCACCTGGGAATGAGATGTTCAGAATCCCGAGGGGGTTATAATCATATAAAAAGCTAATAAGATTATTCTTTAGAAAGGAGCATAATGCAGAGATGTTTTTCCATCCCACAAGGGCTTCTGGTCCCCAAACCTGCTATTTCCAGCTCCACCACCATCCCCAAGCCCTGTTCAAAACCAACTCCTTTCCTTGCATGTCCTATTTCCAGAAAGACAGTCAGGCTAACCTTGGTACCATCGCTCTGGCAGGAGGGTGCCCAGCTGGTGATGTTCTGATTGGTCAAAGCCTGTGTTCATCCAGGGGTCAGAGATATTCCAAATCGGAGCTATTTGGAGTATCACTCCCGCCTGTTTCCTATTTCCCATTACCCACATAGGGCCCCTCTGCACAGGTAGGCTAACCCTAACATGTAGGCTTATCCGCCAAGGTCTTGCTCAGGCTTCTCTCCTAGGATGACTTTCCCTTACTGATCCAGCTCCTACCCCTCCTCCAGGACCCTGGTCAAGGGGCTCTTCCTACAGGTAGCACCCCTAGACCCATCCCTGGGCCACAGTGTTTACCACCACTTTCTAGCTCCCTAAAGTCCTACCATATAGACTCATTTTTTTTTTTTTTAAACTGCAGACTCATTAGAGGGTCATGGAAATCAATTTAGTGGGCCACCATGAGCATTCTTCAACAGAATTAAATAGAATACGAAATACCAGAATATATTTCCAGTGATATTGATTCCATCCCTGCACATACATGTTGCATTCTAATGAAATGTAAACTGTATTTTTCACTCTGAGTTGCAATCAAAACTTTTTGAAAAACATTGCATATTAGTGCTTTCAAGCCTCAATCGCCCCACAAACTTATAATCTGCCTAATTTCTCCACCAAAGAGTCAGGAGGGAGGTGGCCAAGAGTGAGAGCGGAGTCACGCTAGAGCCACTCCTACCTGGGAGAGAAGGCTCTTGTCCCCCATCTGGGGTAGGTAAGGAGAGGACAAGACCCTGAGGACAGGGACTCAGCCTCTCCACTTGCCTCTCTCCCCAGCACCAGGAACCAAATAGCAGGAGCTCAAAAGTAAGTGTTGGTGAATGAATCATGCAGGTCAGCCTAGATGACTCTGTAATAACAAAAAAAGAAACTCCCCATGGCTTAACATGGCTTGCTTCCCACTCATACAAAGTTCACCCTGGGTCAGGTACCCTCCAGGCAGGAGTTCAGACATCTAGGCTACTTGCATCATGTCACACTGCCTGCTGGGTCGATGCAGGGATTTCAGGTAACCATGGAAGGAAATACAGAGCTAGAATGCTGTACGCAGGGCAGTGTTTCAGGCGTCCTCCCGGCCATTGGCCAGGGCTGACCACATAAATCCCCCCAGCTGCAAGGAGGGTGGGAAATGCAGAGAAGCACACAGATATCTGAGGGGAAGTCAATGTCTCTACCACAGTGCTGCATGAGACAAGTCGCCTTGTGACGATGCTTAACTCTGTGTATTACCTCCCCTCCCTGGCTACCCAGTGCTTCATTCCACAGAACTTGTGGGGGTCTGCTCTAAAGTCAGTACTATGCTGACCTTTGGAAATACCTAGATGACTAGAACCATGTCCTAGTTTGGATCACCCTGGAAGCGCACCCTGGGCCAGGGACCAATGTGGCTAACCGGGGAGGTCCCAGGAACACCAGCGAGGTAGAGGGCAGTGGTCCAGAAGTGTGTCTTACTAGGCCTGCGACCTCAGTGTGTGTCTGAAGCTCAAGCCCACAGAGAAGCTCTGGGAAACAGTGTGAATCACACCTCCAAATTACCCCCACTTAAGGGCTGGGGGAGTGAAGGTACCAGCCCACTGCCGTGAGCCACTCCCTAGCCAGATTCTTGCTTTTCAGGCTCTCGTATCCAGCAGTGGCCACATAACCCAGTTCTGGCCAGCGAGAAGGGAGAGGAGGTCTGTTGGAGAAGGTTCTGGGCCAGCATTTGCTTTCCCGAGTGAAAGAACAGATGGATTTGTGGCTGTCCCTTTCCTTCCTCTTGCCCTGAATGCAAATGCGATGCCTAAAGCCACCACAGCCATCTTGCGACTACCCTGTGGGAAGCCAGACAACAGAATGCCAACCAGCTAAGCATGGCAGAGTGGGAAGGGAGAGCAGACCTGGGATTCCAACGATACTGCTGAATAGCCGAATGTCTGGCAGTGGCCTGTCTTCCTCTTGCAGGAGAAATAGAAGGTCCCAGAGATGGAGGCTGTGCTTGCATCAGTGTCCTACACATGCCGCTCAACGCCATCCTAACCCACCCAAGTGGGAGGTTGGACGAAGGCAGCTCTGCACTGGAAATCACGCCCACGGCTGGGGGGTGGTCTGGTCTGGCCAGAGTTCGGAGGCGCCCTATGGATTGGCAAGAAGGAGGCTGCGGAGGATGGTCTGGACAGGACTGTAAAAGGCCTTCTTTGTCACGCAAAGGAGAGGTTTACGGAGCTCCGAACAAGAAAGAAACAGCACTGTGCTGGAAAACAACATCGATCCTGTAAAGGAAGAGCCTGTCACCCCCAAGAGACAGAGACGATCTCCTCAAACGCCCAGGACGATTTGGCTCCCCAGCTCCCACTGCTACATTCACATGTCATACGTGTTGACTTGGATGGCAGTGAAGTTAGCCCAGTTATTTTTGTGATACACACTGCTTCAAACAACGGCTAGGGGGTTCAGAAAGGTCTCAACCATGCCTCTGGCTCTGCCCCTAACCCAGCCGTCAGCCTCAGCCACGTCCATCCCCGGTCACCTGCACAAGGCAAGTGGAGACACGGCTTTCGCTCTTGGCAGTGATCCTGGGGACTGTGGCTTATAGCATCCGGCAGCTGGGAGAGGGCTCCAGGGCTCCCTCCTCTTTGCTCCCACAAAACGGGCAGGGGAAGTTGCTGGGACAACTTTATCAAGCAGATAAAATGGGGCCGTAGCTATGCCACCCAAGCCTGACTGGAGAGAGAAAAACCACAGAACAAATACACATATTTCTGCAGAGGCCTCAAATCACCCAGGTCCTAACCTAGATCTTTCTCTACGTGTAACATATATGCAAGTTTCTGGTTTTGTGTTTGATTTTGACTCTTCCAACTACTTTTTTTCAAAACCAAGGATGAGGGGAGAAGGGAAATCAAATGCTTTCTCCTGTCACATTCAAATAAAGAATGATCAATTAAACCCCCAAACTGGGTATGACGTGAAGAGACCCACAAAGAGGAGACTCTAGACTCCATGTTCATACACCCATCAGGACTGCAGTCTTAAATTATATTTGACATTTAATTAAAACTCCAAGGCAGTGAAGTCAAGAGCTGAACTGCTACATTTCTAGAAAAGGAGCTGCTCTTTAGGATGGATTCATTTATCTCCTGTCACCAAAGGCATCAACACCCACCCCCTACCACCACCCCCTACACCCCGGCCCAGGCCCACTCATGACTGCCAGGAGAAAAACAATAGAGGCAGTGGCTGACCGAAGGGACCCTCCTCGGCTGCTCTCCCCTCACGGGCTCACCCTTCCTCCGACTCTATGATGGCAGAAGAGAGCTGATCCATCCCATGTTCCAAGTCACCTAGAGCCAAGGCCCTTCCTGGCCTCCCGCCATGCCCTACCCCCAGTTCCCACTCATGGCCTTTCCTAAACATAGCGCTTTTACCTGTCCAAAGACAGGAAGGTTTTCACCACTGAGCATTTCTTCCTTCTTCCCTTCCAACCATCCTTCCCCTCTTCCCTCCCTCTTTCCTTCCTCCCTGAAGAAGTTCTGCCTTCAGAACCCCCTGAACAGTCTCCATCTTTTAGGGGCGCCTAGGTGACTCAGTCAGTTAAGCAGGCGACTCTTGGTTTCAGCTCAGGTCATGATTTTAGTGTTGTGGGATCGAGCTGGTGATGGGCTCCATGCTTAGCCGGAAGCCTGCTTGGGAGTCTCTCTCCCTCTGCCCCTCCCCCACTGTCTAAAATAAATCATCTTTAAAAAAACACTCCACGTTTTAGGGCTGTGCTCAGTCTGATGGGGACACGAAGACCTATAGGACTTAACTCCTGACCTGGTGATCCTTGGGTAGAAACCACAGAACTCATGAAATGCTGACTGTGGGCACTAGATGTAATGCAACTGTGTAGTTCCCCCTGGCGAGGGCTCGAGACAGCAGAAATTTTGGAGTGGGAGGAAGGAGAGACTCAAGTGTGTAGGAAGGGTTTCGGGGAGGAACCAAGACTTGTGCTGGGCCCCAGATACTGACAGGATCTAGAAAGATAGGAGGAGAGGAATTCCAAGAGAGAACAGCATGTGCAAAGGTCCGGAAATGGGAAATAGTGAGACGGCTTTCTGCTGGAGGCTCCGTTAGAAGAGTTCTAGAACGCACAGGGTGGGAGAAGCCCGGCGACAGGAGCTAGTGCATGCCGGCTGTGGGGTCCATGCTTCCTCTAGGATCCTGGAACCCTGCAGGCCCTGGTGGGAATCTGGGGTGTTGGTGACT
Organism: Mustela nigripes; assembly: GCF_022355385.1. NCBI lineage: Eukaryota > Metazoa > Chordata > Mammalia > Carnivora > Mustelidae > Mustela > Mustela nigripes. The sequence goes on from NC_081557.1 coordinate 107,458,349, forward strand.
GGAACCCCGCAGTAGACTGAGACTGCGTTGCCTTCTGATGTGGCGGGAGCAGGACTGTGTAGCCTTGGGCAGTTTGCCTCTGCTCAGAGCCAGATTGTCTTCCCTCTGTGAAACAGGGAAGAGTTCCCCCAGCCTACCTTTCAGGACCAGGTCGGTGCCAAATGAAACCATGTACCAGGTTTGGGGAGACAGGGAGTGTCCCCGGATGCTTCCTCTGCTTTGAGGTATCAGATCACATGGTGCTTTCCTAATACAGACCACAGCCCCAGGACAGGATCGAGACCCAGTAGCAATGACTCAAATACACATAAATCTCATTCTGCTAAACACAGAACATTTCATAGCCTCCAGACTCGCCTGTTCGCAATTTCATCCCCAGAAGGTTTAGGCGACAACAAAGGCAATAGCCCGTTCAGGCTTATGTCTGACCCAGCAGGAAGAAATTACTGAGCACTGGAAGTGACAGAAACTGTAGACAGAGGGACAAGAGCTTAGGAGAAAGTAAGCATGTCATCTTAGAGTTCAGAATAGCCCAGAAAGAGAACAGTAGTACAGTCCCTTAGAGAAAAGGTGGCTACAACCGTATGACCAGACGCTCCAGAGGGGAGACAGCTGGAGAAAGACGACTCGCAGTTCCTGGAGACACGATTCTCACTATGTGATTGCAAAGTATTCCAGCAGAGAACAGAGAGGAGAGAAAGCTAAAGAACACAGGAACAATCTCGGCCATACTAGCAGGGCTTCCACAAGAAAGCAGCCTTACCAAGCTCTGTCTCCGTCTACGTCATGGAGAGTGACTTCTGCCCTAAAAGTCCAGTTTCAGTAATATCACTCCCCAGCTCTAGAATGTTCGTGGCTTCCTCTTTCACTGTGAACAGCCTGTCCAACGGGGCCCTAGCTCACCCTCCCAGCCATAGCCCCATGCTCACTCCCGTCACATCGGATGCCCTAGCTGGGTACGGACGGGCTACAGTCCACAGGCCATGTGCAGCTCACCACCTGCCTTTGTACCTCCCACAAGGAAGGAATGGTTTTTGCATTTTTAAATGAGGGCGGTGGAGTGAAATCAAGAGAATAATATTTCGTGACACACACACAAAAAATACATGTTCAAATCTCAGTGTTCACAAATCAAGTTTTATTGGCACAGAGCCACACTCATTTGCGTACATACTGGCTTACTGGGGCCGCCGTAACAAAGAACAAAATACCACAGTCTGGAGGGCTTCGTCGATGGACACTCATTTTCTCACAGTTCTGCGGGCTGGAAGTCCAAGATCAATGTTCTGGCAGGATTGTATTTCCTGAGGCCTCTCTCCTTGGCCAGTAGACAGCCATCTTCTCACTGTGTCTTCACGTGGCCTTCCCTCTGTACATGTCTGGGTCCAGATTTCCTCTTCTTACAATGACACCAGTCATATTGGATCAAGGCCCACCCTACAGACCTCATTTTAACTTAATCCCCTCTTTAAAGACCCTATCTCCAAATGCATTCATACTCTGAGATACTGGGGGTTAGGACTTCGATACAGATTCCAGGGGAGACAGCACGGTCCACATTACTGCCTACGGCTGCTTTCGCGCTATGACGACAGAATTCAGTCAGTGCAACAGAAACCACATGGTCCACGAGGACTATTACAGATAGATTTGACTATCTGTAGACTAGTTACTTCTGGTCCTTTACAAAAAAAGTTGGCAGACCCCTGTCCTAGACAATGTGTACTTGCTACAGATTCCCGAATGGTATGCCTTGTTTCTGTATTCTGAACTGATGCTAACATTAAATGCCCTCTCATTCTCACTAATAAAGCCCTTCCTGTTCCTCAAGACGCCCACACTGGCAATGGCCTTGTGTGTGAGCACTCCGGGGGGCATTTGCATTTAAGCCAAAGAAATGAGTGTGTGGTGAGAAACTCCCAAGTTGTCAGACACTCTGAACAGAAGTGTGATAGCCTCAGACACACTCCGCATGGTCCCCACAAGGGTAGGCGTCAGGATTGGAGGTGGTGGCCCCAGAACAAGCATGGGGCAACAGGAAACATGGCTGACACTTAGATGTGGACGTGGCTGTCACCACCGTGGAAATGAGTAGGTCTGAAGAATGAGCTTTGGAGACGCAAGAGGGAAGAAAACATGGCAGAAGCTTCTAGTCCAGAGAGCTCTAAGAGGTGAGTAAGTTTCAGAGTTGAAAGGAGAGGGGTGGGGAGGGGCAGCCAGAAGAGCAGGGACTAGGGAGGGAGCTTGAAAGCAGCACAGGGTCGTCTTGGCATCCCCTAGGGACAGGAGGCTTTGCCACATCCAGTGTCCTGGCACCTAGGCTGAGATGTTGGCATTTAATGGGAGGGTGGGCTGGAGAAGTGACGCAGGAACCTGGGGTTCTCCCAGGTCCACTGGGCATGAATCCGTAAAGAGCATATCCATGGGATGAAGAAGTAAAACCATGCCAAAGAACTCTGGTCCCTCCACACGGCTTCTTCCATAACTCGACCCCTGCTCCTACTGCAGCGGACGAGGCTCAGAGGGGGCAATCCCTCAACCCTTCTCTCCGCACCATCTCCGACCCCACTACAAACAGCAGGGGACAGGTATGTCACAAGGTCCATCTCAAGGGCACCGAAATAGAACCCACCCAGGTACACACAGGACCGGCCCAGGCCCCGACCTCAACCCCACCAAGCCTTAGCTCTGGAGCTTCGGACAACAGTGTCCCTCCCTCAGCCTCAACATCTTCATCCGAAACACAAGGGGCTGTGCCAGCTCCTTCCCGGCCCTTCCAGCAGTAATGTCACAGGAAGGGATGGTTGTAAGGGACTGGGCACAATGTGGGCCTTGCAGAGGCCTGCCAGTTGCAGGAGAGGCCTGAGGAGAGCAAGAGAGAAGGCTGGCTGGCTGCGGCCCAGAAACTGTCCCTGTGTCTTATCTGCTCTGAAAGCCTGAAGACGGTCCGCAGCAAAGAAGGAGAGTGATCTCGCAAATGGGGACCCCTGGCAGGAACATGGTATGCTTAGCACACTGAGCTCCATGTGAATGCACACACAAACGCAGCTGTGTCCCCCTGTCTGGAGCGTGCCTGCCCAGCCCAGGAGGAAGGAGGGGCTTAGCAAGGAGATAGAGTTAGATAAGGAAAGGACAGAGGGAGACCGGAGGATCTCGTCCTGCCGTATAACTTTCTCTGTTTTATCGAGAGAGAAACTGAGGTTATCCTCAGTGAGAGTATTCCCTGGAAGAATAAACTGGAAACAGGAGAGAGGCCTCCAGCCCCGAAGAAGGTCTGGATCTCACTTTGACCGGCAGGGAGTGCCTGTGGTAGATGAAGATGGTTCTGATAGCAGGTGTGCTGGAAAACATCTCATTCTTCATAGAGGAAAAAGCCACAACCAAACAGAGCAGCCATCAGCACGGAGGAAAGAGAGGAACGTTCTGGGCACAGAGGTTGTGGTCAAATAAATGGCCCCACAGCCTCATCCAGATGCCCAGCCATTTCCCCTCTCCGAGAGGAGCAGGAGTCGAGGGTAACTCAAGCCCAAGGTTTCTGTATCCTACCCTTCATGTTAAGATACTACACCCTTCACCCCCGACATGGCCAGCCTGGACCCCCACAGAGATTTCTCAGTCTGTCACAGACCTCTCTCAAAACAAAACTCATGCCTGTCTCGTTCACCGGAGTCCACGAGCCATGGGAGAAACCGGTGTGAACACTTGTAGATGCGGGTCCCTTTCCTGGGGTCGTGGAGGGGCAGGTGCATCTGGGGAGACCCTTCACTCCTCCGGGACCACTGGCCTGGATTCACAGCAGTGTGGGAACAGCCACCAGAGGGGACAGCCACCTTCGCCCGCCCAGACTCTCCATCAGGAGGGGGTCCTGCGGGCTGAGTCTGGGAAGGAGCTCACGGAGGCCAGTGTTGCCTCATCCTCAATATCCTCCCATACCCATCTGTGGCGCCACCACCCACGACGTGAGCAAAACACACTTACATCTTCCCAGTACATGGGTTCCACTCTTCAGGGTGAACTGCTCCATGTCTGCACTGCCCACAGTATCCAGGGGTCTGCTTTCCCTGTGGCCTAAAACCGCCTCCCTCATGCTCCCTGGGACCCCTTGTTCTGAGATCCGTCTCGCCCTCTCCACCAAAGGCAAGGGGCAGGGGACTGAATTCTCTGTCCATCCGGGTGCTGTGAAGCATGTGGGGGAAGAGGGTGGAGCCCACTTGGTCTCAGGGTTCTCCAGTGGGGAGTGTGAGGGCCCCAAACAGCACTGGAAGAAGCAGCTCCCGTGCCTTTGCGGGTTGCCACTCCCGTGCTGGACAGATGCTTTCCCGCCTCTGTCAGGATCCTGCAGTTGCTGAAACAAATTACCTCAGGCTGAGTGGCAGAAAACAAAAGAAATTTGTTCGCTCATAGTTCCAGGGGCCAGAAGTCCAAAATCAAGGTGTTTGAGGTGCTATGCTCCCCGCAAAGGCTCTAGGAGGAGATCTTTTTTTGCCTCTCCCAACTCCTGAGGGCTCCTGTATTCCTTGGTGTGTGGCTGCATCCCTCTGGTCTCTCTGCCTCTGAGGTCTCTGGGTCTCAGATCTCCCTGTTCTTTCTCCTATAAAGACCCCAATCCTAAATCTAGAATGATCGCATCTCGAGATCGCTAATTACACCTACGAAGTCCCTATTTCCAAGCAAGGCCATGTTCCTTGATACTGGGGGTTAGGACTTGACCTGTCTTTTGCGGGGACATGATTCATCCCATTACACTGGTCTACTGGTCATTATCTTGAAACTGATCCCATCATCTTGGAGGTCCAAACTCCCTCCGTGAGTTCTAGGAGGGCCCATCTTACTCAGGGGCTTGGCAAGGAGATAGAGCTACTGGGACGGGGGAGATGGAGGGAGGAGGGAGAGTCAGTCCCACTGCAGCTCTACACAAAGCCCATTTCCCAGGGGCCCCAGAGCTTGCCCCACAGCAGTCCTCCCGTGTGCCCCTTTCAGCATCCTCGTTCATACTACCAAACCCTGCTCAACCTGAGGTGACCTCCCTCCTTCCCTCTGTCCACTAGGTCCTGCCTCAGAGCCTTCCCTGACCACCCAAGCCCTGAGAGTGAGGAAGGAAGGGCTTGGCCCCAAGGCCCTAACTACTGGCTCTGTCACCTGCCGGCTGCTTGAGCTCAGGTAAGCTTCTCAATGTCTCTGGACCTCAGTTTCCCCATCTGAGAGTGTAGACAATCCCTTCCTTACAGATTAGTGAGGAATAAACAGCACAACACACAAGAAAGAATTTCCCAAGAAATGTTTGTTCTTCAGTTATTTGATCTTTCCTTCTCCGAATCTAATGCGAGTTGTGTCATCACTGCCCTTAACTGTGTCATTCTGTTGGCCTTGTCTCCTAAGGTAGAGCTTCTTGAGGAAAGAGACAGAATTTACCGGCTTCTCTGGAATCTCCTACAGCACCTGACAAAGTCTTCAGCCAATAAAGATCTTATGTGGGAATAAGCTCCCTGGCGATGCCTGTATGTCTGTATTTCAGACTAAGGAGGCAGCCCTGGCCTGGGTCCCTTCAGTCATCTCCCCAGTCTGCTTACCCCCAGGGCCTCATACCTCATGGGAGAGGCCGGGCCTGCCTGGTTCCTGCAGGCGTCAGCCAAGCTGGGGGAGGCAGGGCTGGCAGTAATGGAATGAGAGGCACTGAGATCCAATTCCGAAATGATTAAGGTGAGAGGGACAAACTCCAGAGGCCAGTTGTTGGGTGTAATCAGGACGAACAGCAAATCACGGCCCCTGAAAAGCCTGAGGCCAGACAGGCTGGGCCCATCCCTGTTCCAGGAGGACCCCTGTGGTCAGCCGGGCTGATCTCTCTCCATTAGGTCCTGGCAGGGAAGGGCAAGCGGACTGCACTGTATCATCTGGGTGGAGCAGTTGAGTGGATGTGACATAATTGAATGAAGCCTCCGCATCCTCCACCCAGAGCGGGGGAATTAGCAGGCCGGACCCTCGCCTCTGGAGACAACATTCAGCCCTCATCTGCCTGCATTGCTTTGCTCTGAGGCCACCTATCTGTCAGGGTGCTGGGAAGGGGTGCCAGGAGAGGGCTCCAAGAAAGGCTGTGGGAGGGAAACGGGGCGGGGTGGGGCCAGAGGGAGATGGGCAGGGGGAGGGCCTCCACCAGGGAAGTCCCAGAGGAGGGTGCGGGGACGGGAAGAGGTGACAGTGATGGCCAGGGGCAGGGAGACAGAGTGCCGGCCAGACTGCCGAACAGATGGCAAGGAGATAGCCAGAGCGAGAGGGAGGATGGGGGTGGAGGGGCCCGGGAGGGATGGAGACAGGCAGAAAGCAGGAGATGAGAGCAAGATAGGCAGAGTGATAACGTGACAGTGGCCAGAGATAGAGAGATGAGCTGAGCGATCACGGGGAAGAGAAAGGGCAGATAAAAAGGAGCTCAGTAAGAAAGATAGACTGATGGGCAGCAGGAGGAAGAGGCAGATGCGAAGATAGGAACCTCGTGGAATAGCGCTGGAACCTTCTCCCGCAGTAATCCCAGGATACCACGTTCCTCTGTGCACTCGCTATGCGACAGGTGCTGTTCTAAATGCTCCACTGTATCTCATTTATTCCTCACAACACACTGCCTTACCGATGATGACGAGGCTGGTGGAGAGGATAAATTACATGCCCAAGGAGACCCAGCTAGAGAGCAAAGGAGCCAGACATGCCCCCAGGCCTTGCCTGATTCCACAGCCCCTCACCACCCTCCCTAGCAGTGGACCCTCTGGATTCAGCCCCAGGTGACCAGACACACCGGACCAGATACAGAGAATGTTCTGGTGGCTGCAGGCAAGAATGTGGTCAGGGAGTAGTGTCTTTTACACCTCTTCTGGTCTCTGTCTATCCCCTTCTCCTGAGACCCCTGGCACTCCCCCTTGCCATCTGCCTGGGCCTCTCCAGGTCTCCCGCTAGCCATCACTACATACGCACAAAAGCGTGGACCAGCATCACTTTAAGGCATGGCCTCTGGCAGGAAGGCTTCACTTTTCGGGGGCTCAGAGTGTAATATGGGAAACACTGGGGAACAGGAAGTATTCCCTCTAAGCTTTAGTGACCCAGCGTGCACAGGTCCCCCATGCATACGCATCGAGCCAGTTCTGGCTATGTGACCTGCTCTGCCCAGGTGGGAAGGAAAGATGACTGGATACACATGACTTGTTGCCTTTGTGCCCACGACTCTACCACAGAAGGTTCCCAGCCATACATAGCCACCAGCTTGGAAGGCTTTGCCAGCCAGACCGACCCCCCCTCTCCCCAAAAGCCAGGGTCTTGCTGCTAGTGGGGCCCACCAAACAGTGCTCTCACTCACCAAAGGAGCTCTGCTGTCCTCCCTGGCTGCCCTCTGTCAGGATTCAGAGGGGCTTCGGGCTAAGACGGCCCCCATGCCTAGCAGCTGGGCACTCTCAGACCCAGTCAGATGGCTCTCTGGGTCTGTCGAGGGCCCTCTACCCCTCCCAGTACCTCCCCAGTCCCCTGTGGGGAAGGGAGAGGAGTGCCCATTTCCGCTCACAGCTTGCCAAGGAACACTGAAGGGAGGAAGAGCCGGTTCACCTTCACTGGCTGGTAGTTTGCTAACAGCAAAGCTGGGACGCTTAGCACCCAGGAAGGAGGTGCTGATCCCTCCGTCCCCTCTGCTCTGGTGCAGCAGGGGAGAAAGCAAATTAACCGCTCCACCCTGCCCACAGGAAATGGACTGGCGAAGCAGGCAGGGAGAGGCCCAGAGGGAAGGAGGCAGCGCAGGAAGAGGCAGGCAGGAAGGAGATTGGAGAAGAAACACCAACAATGGAACTCCAAGCTAGAGGGATAACTTCATCCAAGTGCCTCTACTTTCACCTCTAAAGACCCAGCTCCCCCAAGGGATTCACCCAAATTCATCTAGCTCATCCTGACCTTGCAATCTCATTATCAGATCCCAATTTGCAGCTCCAAGAGGAGCTCATAGTTTAGTCACCAAAGTCCTTGGTATCTAGCTCTGCTCCAGGAACCAAGGAGCTAACTCCTCTCCTGCTCAAGCCCCCTGTGGCTTCCTTAACCAAGGCTCCCTACTGAGCCTGGCAGTCAGGGCTCTCCCGGGCTGGCCCCAGCCTACCCTCCAATGTGTCTGCCACCAGTGCTCCTGGCATATCCCTGGTCAAGCATGCTTCCCTTGCTGTGTAGTGATGTCCTGCACTCCCTCGCCTTGACTCATACTGGAATCCCTTTTGCTTCAATGCTTCTGCAGATGTCAGCCACTCTGGGAGGTCTTTCTAGAGGCTCCGGAACCTCAGGAAGCTCTCCCTGTCCTTGGCTGCCATGCCACATTTGTTGTCCCTATCTTTCATTTATTTATGTTTATTCAAGGATAATTAACCTACAGTTATATAATAATATATAATGTTATTGTGCATTGTTATATATTATATATAATATATCATAACAGTGTTATGTTATTTTCAGGTGTAGAGTATAATGACTCAACAGTTCTATATATTTCTCAGTGTTCATCAAGATACTGTTGTACCTCTCTTCCAGAGAGAAGAAAGTAACCTTTATTGAGAATTATCTCTGCATTCAATACGCCTAGTGTTATTATCTCTCTTTACAAATGAAGAAACAGATTCAAGAGGTTAAGTAACTCACTCAAGATCACACGACTATCGAGCCAGTGGTGGAGGCAGAAATCAAATCTAGGGCTAACTCTAAAATACTATTGTGCTTTGTATTATAGATGCTGTATAGAGCCCGTTCATAGCCTCTTGGGCAGTTAAGTTCTTGTGTGTATGGGCTATGCCTTCTTATCTCTTTATATCTAGGGCCTAATGAAGTGCTTAGATAACCATTTTTAGGATGAATGGAGGGATTGTGGGATGGCTGGATGGATGATATATGGATATATGGATGGATGGATGGACAGATGGACAGATGGATGGACGGATAGATAGATGGATGGATGGATGGATAGATGGTTGGGCAGGTGGGTGGGTGGGGGGTTGATAGAAGAGTATGATATCTCCATCTGAGAAGGCGGAAGTGGCCTGGAAAGGCCATGCAGATTTGTAGAATGAAGTTTAGGTACCACACCAAGAACCACGATTGGCCATCAGCTCTAAGCAGAGCCTTAGTAGGGGGAGAGCTGCTAAACCACCAGAACAGGAGACGGCTACCCCAGCAAGGGGCAAGGATCCTTTGACTTGAAACTTCATCATTGGACTGGGGAAACTGAGGCACCAAATAGCACTGGACAATTTGTCCAGGCTAGCCCAAGAAACAGAGGCACAACTAGAACCCTTGGACCCCTCAGTCCCAGCAGATCCCGCCCTGCCTGCCCTCTTGGTCTCCAAAAACCCCAAAGGCATGGCTGGGCTGAGAAAAGGTCCTCCCTGAGAGAGTATCTGTCCTTCATCCCCTTTAATTCCAGGGCACATCTTTTTTTTTTTTTAAATTTTTTTTTTTTTTAATTTATTTGACAGAGAGAGAGAGAGCGCAATCACAAGTAGGCAGAGAGGCGGGGGGTCGGGGGAGCAGGCCCCTGGCGAGCAGAGAGCCCAATGTGGGGCTCGATCCCAGGACCTCGAGATCATGACCTGAGCTGAAAGCAGAGGTTTAACCCACTGAGCCACCCCGGCGCCCCTCCAGCACACATCTTTCTTTTCCTCATCTTCCTCCCCAAGTGCTTAAGCCCTTGAAGGAGCTTCAGATGGAACCCCCCCAAATTCCTAGATGAAGGGGAGCAGCTGGGACGGGCCCCCAAACCAGGAAGGAACAATCAAAGGCACAGGAAAGAAGCAGAGGCACTGGGTGTAAACAGCAGGAAGAGGTGATGGGGCGGAGCGACCCCCTGGGGCCAGGGAAAACCCACAGCACCCTGTTAGGGGCCCAGCGGGGGCTACAAGGCAGGCCAGCGCCCCCTCCCACCTCCAGCTGCACTGAATGGAGCAGTGGAGTCTGCAGAGGCAAAGGCCTGGGGTGTAGGCTCTGAGAAACCCTCGAGACAAAGCAGCAGCACTGTCCTCCCCAACCCCTCCTCCTGAACCGAATGAGATCCCGAGGCGGAGAACTGTTGTCCAGATCAAATTCCTCTTGGAACCATGCCTGCCTTCCTCCCCTCCTCTCTGCCCACACACCTCCTTCTAACGAGCTCCCATTCCACTCTTAAAAAGGTCAATGGAGACAAACGCTGCAGCCCCTTGTATCCCAAAGGCCCTGGCTGTCAAGGGCAAGGGGAGACCTACTTGTCTGCCGGCTGCCCCAGAACTCATCCCAGGGGCACCTTAAAAATTCGGGGTCTGGTCAACAGGGTCAACCGGGGGCATCTGAGACTTGATTTCCAATTCTGCCTCTGCTACTACCAAGCTGTGCAACTTCCAGCAAATCCCGTCCCTCTCTGGGCCTCAGCCTGTCTGGATAAAGAGGGAGCTCAGATGTGGCTGAGAAGACAAGGGGAGGAGTCACCAAGGGGACTCTGGGCCCTTCATCTTATCCTGCACCTGAGCAACCCTGCTCTTGTCTCATTCATTGTTCAGGCTTCAGGTAAGATTTCATTTGAAAAAAAGATTTGGTAACTGTGAAAAAAAGAAGAAAAAATATTAAATCCATAGGCCTAGTGGTGACCTCTGTGATTCCTTTCTGCTCTCTGTGTCATTCTGTGACCCCATACATATGCCTATGCTAGTTACTGGCTTCCTTAACCAGGATGGCTCTGAGTTCACACATTCTTTCCTGTGGTCCCTACAAGACGGTTATCACCACCTAACTTCGTGCCCCAGTTTGGATTCAGCCCCAAGCCTCTGGCTGAGTGTGTAACCCCCTAAAGTTCAGGAAACAGGTGCCCCCTAAAGAGCTCAGTCAGGATGTCACTGTCAAGCGTGGAGTGAATGTTTTAGCCAAGTAGGACAGCAGGGGGAAGCAGCGGGGGCTGTGAGCTGGGGTGCACAAGGCAACCTTCCCAGAAGTGGATTTCACTCAATAACACCAAGATTCCAAGAAAGGGGTTACACTGGGCATGCGGGAGGCTCAGCAAATGGACTAATCAGGCTTCAGAGGTGGGCAAGATCCTGAGTCAGAATGCCTGATCTGATTCAGTCATAGAATGTGCCTCTCACTCAGGCAAGCCACTTACATACTTAGCTTTAGTTTCCCCAACTATTCAAATAGTACCAAGGATTCTAACCAGCTCCCTAGGATTCTCCCCTGCTTCTGCCTCAGGCTCTTTCCTAGGGGTGGCCTTGGTCATGATTTTCATGGGAAAAGAGAAAGACATGGCTCTGACAGGTCAGTCAGAAACTTGCAAATTAGAGACCAAACCTAGAACCCAGGCCACCCTCCCCTGGTTCTGCGCCTGCCATACTCCATGGGTTAGGAGGGGACGCGAAGAGGGTAGGAGAGACAGAGGCATAATGGAGCCCGACCACATCCCACCCTTTGTCTTGCCAGGTTCATTAGCAAGCCTGGAGGAATTCCCACTGCTCCTCCGAAGGGAGGACTCCTCATGAATATTCATAGTCACCAGAGGCCTCATTTGCATCGTCAAATTCCCTAAATGCCAGGAGAAACAGCAGCCTCTGTCCTCTCTGGCTGGCCCCCTCCTGGAAGAGGGTAACCTGCCAACCTAATCATGATCACTCCAGCAACCCGCCCACCTCCCTCACTTCATCCTGCGCTGGCCTTCCGTTTGCCCCATGATCCCAGGCACGTGTCCAGACCCTCCACTACCAAAAACTCCCAGGCTGAGCGAACAAGGTCTGAGTCAGGCAGGTGGGTGACCCTTCGCTGATGAAAGAAGACAAACAGACCCAGGGAATGGGGATCAGGTTGGCAAAGCTGTAAAAGGAAGAGAGGTGTCCTCTCACCCCTCCGGGAGGGGCGCCAGGCCTGGGATGGAGATGGTGCGGGATGAGTCGTTTTGCTGTCTCATTAGGCGGCACCAGGAGAAAGAGAAAGGAAGGAAGAAGGGTGTCATGCCTGCGTCCCGCCCTCACCACTCAGGCTTCCTTCGAAATGCAATTTCCATTTAGAACCATCCAGAAGTCCATCAGTCAAGACTGGGTTACATAAGAGGTAGCTCCTGCATGTGTCAGAATACTATATGGCCATTAAAAAGAACAAAAACCCACAATATCCACAACACGACGCTGGGTGATATAAGGAAGTTGCAGAAACTGTGCTTAGCAGGGTCCTGCTTTTGTAACACAAACAGTCCATCAAAGTGAATGGATCAACCAGAGAGACTCTATAAAGACAAACCCTGGTGGGATGGATAAGAAGGGAATTTGTACTTTTCATGTTAGATGTGTTAAGTATTTCCTTCCTCTTAGAAGTTTGAGTGCTTTACAATGATAGACCTTATAATCGAAAAAAGATGATAAAATGGGAGGGAACACAAATTTCCCCTGAAAAGATGGCAGCTTTGCAGCTCCAGGCTGCTCCAGGCTGCCCCAGGCCCCCAGGCTGGCAGGCCCTGCTGAGGAGCAGGGATTAGCAGGTGTGGCCCCCTCCATTCCCCTCACGGCCCTGCAGGCCTGGCTCCAATCTGGCCTTGGGCTTGCAGTCAGTCTCTGTTTACTTCATTATGCATTTGCCCAAGGCTCACTCTCTGGAGAAGCACATTAAGTAAATTTTGTCAATTCTTACCAATATACAAAGCACTTACACATGTTCACTCATTCATTCAGAGACAGGCCTCAGCCTGTCCCGTGAGGCAGGTGCAGGGTGCTGGGCATATGAAGACCAAATAAGCCACAGCCCCTGGTCCCACAGGAAGATCTGGACAGGTCCTGTGGGTGCCTGACTCCGTCACAGGAGCCGCCCAGAGTGACTCAGAGCACAGAGGGAAGCAGAGGCATTAGCCGGATGAAGAAGGAGGGCAGCACACAAATGTGAAAGTGCTCTCACTGCCGCACACCTCCTGAGTGCCAGACATCATGCCGAGGACTTTTCCTCCCCATTCCATCTCCCTCCACCACAGCTCTCAGAGCGCAGCCACCATTACCCCTGGTCTGTGGGGAAGAAGCTGACAGGCGGGTGGGTCTCCCACCCTGAAGCACGGAGAAGGAAGAAGAGCATCTTGACTTCACAACAACCGAGGGAGAGAGGCCCTACGGGTTCCACCAAGGCCTCCCCGGGCCCCAGTGTCCCCACAACACCTGCTCCCATCCCTGGGGTTGACTAAATAATCCAGAACCTTCCCCTGGATGCCTGGATTAACTGTAGCAAGTACAGTAGCATTTGAAACCCAGGGTCTCCCAGGCACCCCTAGTCTGGAAACAGCCGGTTCTGCCTGCTTTTACCTCCCCAGGCTCAGCACTCTGCAGCCACGTGGAGAGGCGTACACCGAGCACGATGGTCCCACCGAACCGGTCTCCTTCAGGGTCCTCGGAACAAACAAGGCTCGTGGGAGTCTCCATTCCTTCATTTGTGCTATTCCTATGCCTGGAATACCAGTCCTATACATCCCTGTGCACAAAGTAAAAGATGCAAATGCTACTCCCACCATAAAACTTTCCTCACTTGTTCCAATTGGAAGAATCCCTTCTCGGAACCTAAGTGCTTCATTGTTTTGAATGACTATGACTTCCGTGTGTGTGTGTGTGTGTGTGTGTGTGTGTGTGTGTGTGTGTGTCTTTATTTATGTGTGCAGGACTGTGGGCATGACTCTGTGTGTCTTTACCTTTGTAAGAGTGTGGACATGTCTCTGTGTGTGCATGTGTGTATGCTCACATGTGCGTGTCCTTATTTAAAGTGTGAAAGCAGGGGTGTGTCCGCTTGTGCTTGCGCATGTGTGTGTATACAACTAAACTATCCATCCCTGAGGGCTGTATGTGGCCCTGTTCCTGCTGAGCGTTCACACTCACCCATCCACATCAGTCACAGGACAGGAATTCTCTCCATCTGCCCTCATGTGCACAAGCTCCAACCCACACCGCCCTCCCAAGGAGCCCTCCCTACTCTGTCTGTGGCTTCTCCAGGCCCTCTGCGCCCCACAGGGCTGGATGTGTAGGAAATGGTCAAAGTATAGATGTTGACTGGTCCTTGGATCTTGCCGCTCTGGCTGGCAACATCACACCCGTGTCGATGGCTCCCTCTCCTACCTGTGGTCCCTTCCTGAAGGCACCCTGCCAAGGGACTGGGGACTTGGGAGCAGAAGTTTCTATCTGGGTCCAGAAACCAAGCCAGGGCTCCAGCCTGGAGGAGGTGAGCCTGAAGTACTCATACCGCCCTCCCCTGGTCCTGCCAGAAGACGTTGGATGTCCTACCTGGGGCCTCCCAACCAAGTGCCAGGAGCAAGGATTGGCTAGGGAGCCTGTCCTCCAGCAAAACAACATGGAGAGATGGCCAGAGTGTCTTAGGGCCTCAGCTACAAAAGTAGGTCACCGTGGGGAAAAAAGTGGTTAAAAAAAGAATAAATCTGTTTCTGGAACCTGGTCTCAGTGCTGACTGGGAGCTGAGCGTAGCTTTAGGGAGCTACAGAAATCTCCCTGCTTCTTCCCCAGCATCTCATGGGCCGCCTGCTCCCCAGTCCCTGGCCCCTGCAGCCAAAGCGAACTCTGTAGAAATGAGAGCAAACTGGGGGCCTCTGTCCCAGCCCACTACCCACCCTGGCTACTGCCACCTCCTGGGGGCTCCTCTCTCCATCCAGTGGCCCTGTGCCCACACTTGGCCCCGGGAGTGGGGACATCAGGGTGTGGTCTGCCTCTCTCTGCTTTCTGGGTCTTTTCTAAACTGCTCCACTTCCTGCAAAGTAGGGCACACCAGGGAGTGAGGGCGCTAAGATCCGAGGGAGTCAGGTCAGATGCACAGACACTACCCAGGCCACAAAAGGAAGCCTGGGAAGGGAGGGGACTCCCCCTTGGCCACCCGCCCTGGGGAGCAGCAGGTTGCGACTGACAGAGCTGTTCATGGTGCTTGTGCTGGGGCGGAGAGTTGAGGGGCGGCGAAGACGAGGGCTGGATTGCAGGCCAAAACCACCCAGATCCAGTGGCAGGCTTGGCCCCCGGCACATCCGTCTCAGACAGTGATTTCACTGCACTCAGCCTCAGTCTTTTGATCTCTAAAGTGGGAGAACAATTCCTATGTCATGGCTCGCTGTGAACACTGAATGAAATGTTACATGGAAAAGATCTCAGTTAATAGCCCATAAAAATGTAAGGCGTGATTCTTACGTGTATCTATGGTCCCTTCTGTCAATAAATCCCAAAGATTGGCCACATGTTGATATCTGCTGAAACAGAGTGGAAGTGGAGGGGGTTCATTCTACCGGTCTCTCTCTTTTTGTATATTTGTGAAATTTTCCTAAATAAAAGTCAACATGGACACAAGGCTGTGATTCTACATTTCCCCCAGCCTGGCCTGCCCTGGACCTGACCTCTTTCGGCACCCACACATGCAGCCCAGATAGACTGTCCAAGGCCTGGACGGCCTCCTAGATGCCCCTGAAAAAGGCAGAGAAGCAGATCACTGTTCGTCGGGTGTCTCCTAGAGGCCAGTCACTGCAGAATATGTGACGTGGCTATCATAACAACTTGATTGACTGATTGATTTTTATTCCCATTTGACAGACATTTGAATGACTGGTTTTACTTTTTTTTTTTTAAGATTCTCTTTATTTATTTGAGAGAGTCCAAGCAGGGGGAGGGGCAAACGGAGAGGGAGAAGCAGGCGCCCCACTGAGCAGGGAGCCCAATGTGGGGTTTGATCCCAGGACCCCGAGATCATGACCTGAGCCCAAGGCAGACGCTTAACCCCTTGATCCCCCCAGGCACCCGTGAGTGACTAGTTTTAGAGTCAGATTCTAGCCGAACTCCACACTTTGCTGCATTCTTTGCCTCGGTGCTGCTTTTCTTCAGCTTTAAGCCATCGACATGGAAAGGGGGCTTCTTTTCTCTGTTTTCTTTTTGACCACAGGTCCCTGGGACCATCACACTCCTTAGCTCATAGCACATTAGTAAGACTGTCCAGTAGAACAGGGCCCCGCACGTTTCCCTCCTTTTCCTTTCTCCCTTGTCCCTGTCCCCACTCTGAACCCATCCCTTCCACATAGGCACCTGCTCCAGAATGTTCGCTGTATGTCCTTAAGTATGCATAGATCCTGTAAATTATCAAGCATTGTTATGAACATGTGTTTTGAATTTTCATAAATGGTACTGTGTTATGAATGTTATTCTGCAGTTTGGTTTTTTCAGTCAGCACTGGCTGGCTGAGCTCTGTCTTTGCTGAAGGTGTCTGATTAGATGAACCCAGACTACGTGGGGTCCCTCAAGACGTACCCGCCCCTGCCCCCTTGTTCACCCTCCACTGATGGACGCCGAGAAGGGCTCCCGTTTGCCTGGGCCACAGACGACACACCCTGTACCTCCCCCTTTGTCCCTGTCTGAGACCTTCTCCTGATCCATTGCGAGGAGCAGGATCTCCGGATCTTAAGGCAGACTGGTACTCAGATAAGTTGGTCAGCGTTTGTAAATTGCCTGGAACAGTCTCTAAAACACAATAAGCACTACAGGAGGTCTGATCAATAAAAATCATTTAAAAAAATAAATAACAGTAAGTGTGCCAGATTGCTTTCTAAAATAAGTGGACCACGTAACACCCCTACCTGTGACTCAGCAGAGGACTTGGCCTTCACACACCCTCAGCAGCTCGCTGTTTCATCCACCTTTCGGACTTTTGCCATTCTGAGCAGATGAACGTCGTATCTCAAATGTTTAAATTTACATTTTCCTCCAGTTCGTCTCCTTTAAACCTGCTTCAGATACTTGTCAGTCATTGGCCTTTATTTTCTCAGGTGCAAGCCATGTTAGAAATATGCCTCCCCTCTTCAAGGTAACCCAGAGACTTCCTGACCACCACTGGTGGGGTTTCATGTCTTGAAAAAAAAGGGGGGGGGGGGGGGAGAAGAGAGAGAGAGAAAAAAGAGGGAAAATATGTGACGGGGAGGAATAGAGAAAGTTGTTTTCTGTGCGGGTGATTGTTTCAGTCCATCAATAAAGGCCCCTCCCGCCCCTGCCAAAGGCCCAGTCCACACACAGCGGCTCGCCCACAGACCCCCCATGGGGCTTGTTCAAACACAGCTTCCAGGGCCCCTTTCCAGTTCCTGACTCAGCCTCTCAGGTCCTATCCCAGTTTCTGATTTGGGGTCTGGGTGGAGCTGAGAATTTGTATTTCTAGCAAGTTCCCAGCTGGTGCTGGTACTCCAGGGCCAGCGCCCCTCCCCCTGCCCTCAGAACACGCCACCCCAGCTCCTGCACCCTCATCATGTTGGGCAGAGCTCCACCTGCCAAAACATCAGGGAAGACTTTCAGAGCATGTTCATGTCCAGCCAGAGCCCACAGTACCGGGCGCTCCCACAGGAATTGTCAGCCCTGCAGGGCCTGGACTAGAGGGAGGTAGATGAGGCTCCTTCAAAACAAAGTCAAAGAAGCACCCCTCTTGGGGCCCAAACCTGTAGGGGCAGCCTGTCCTCGAATGTCACTCCTCAGGAGCCTCACTTGTCTTGCCCACCCTGGTCAGGCTGGGCCCTGCTGGCTGTCCTCCCGCTCCTGACCACAGACGACAACACCACGTTGTGTTCTAGCACTTCCCTCATTCCAGCCTATTCATGTGCAACACATAATCTCCCCTGATTCTCGAGCATCCACCCCCATTTGACAGATGTAAACACTGAGGCCAGCGGGGCTCCACAGCGAGTCCCCTCAGCCGGGCCAAGCCTTCTGGACCTCTGCGGCTGCCCCGCATGTTCCAGACCTAAAGGAAGCAGCACCAGGCCCTCTGCCTGGAGAGCCACCGCCAGGCTGCCTGCCAGGCAGCAAAGCCCCTCATGTTCCTCAGCTCCTCACCGTCGACCTGCTGCTCTCCTCAGCCTCTCCTTCTCATGTTCTCTGAACTTCTTCTGAGCTTCTCTGAAGCTCTCTGAAAGACGTTGTTGGGGCTCTCTCCCCATCTCAAAATGGAGGACACAGAAGTCCAGAAAAGTCAAGGCCCTTCCCCAGGCCACCGAGCTCATTAGTAACAGCACTCACTCTGGGCTCAGCTAGCCTGGACCGCGCATTCTTCAAACCATGAGGCTCCTTCCCTCCCGCTGCACTGCCTCAAACATCCTTCCTTTCTCTTCTTAACTGCAAGCAGCTCAGAGCCCAGCCTGCCTCCTCCAGGAAGCCTTCCATGCCCCCCATCCTTTTCTAGGCTCCCCCACAGGACTCTATATTAGTCATAATTCTCCAGAAACACAGAGGAATTGGTTCATGCAATGGCGGACACTGGCAAGTTCAAAATCTGCAGAGTAGGCTAGCAGGCTGGACCCAAGGAAGAGCTGATATTGCCGCTCAGATCCAGAGGCCATGGCCTGGCAGAATCCTCTTCCTTGGGGGGACCTCAGCCTGGTTTCTCTCAAAGCCCTCTTCTTCTGAGGCCCACTACCCCTTGAAGAGAAATCTGCTTACTCAAAGTCCACTGATTTAAACGGCATCTCGTCTAAAAACTACCTTCGCAGTGAACCCCAGACTGGTGTTTGGCCAATATCTGGGTACCGTGGTGCCACCAAAATGACTCTTAAAGTTAACTGTGCCAGGGGTGCCTGGGTGGCTCAATGGATTGGGCCTCTGCCTTCAGCTCAGGTCGTGATCTCGGGGTCCTGAGGTTGAGCCCCGCATCGGGCTCTCTGCTCAGCGGGGAGCCTGTTTTCCCTCTCTCTCTGCCTCTCTGCCTACTTGGGATCTCTCTCACTCTGTCAGATAAATAAATAAATAAATAAAATCTTTAAAAATAAAAAAGTTAACCATGCCAAACCCTGAACTTTGCCCCTCCACCCATACCTAACAGCGGTGTTTACTGGTCTGATTCACCGGCAGACTGTGCGCGCTCCGTGGGGGCCACATGTCCATCTCGTTCGTCCTCTATCCACAGATAAACGCGATTCCAGGCCCTGCCCCGGGCAGGTGCTCTATAAGCATGCACTGAATGAGAAGTGGGACCAGATGTCTTCGCCTGCCACCACCCAGTGCCGCTGCCCCAGCACACACACGACCTCTTAGTCATCAGTGTACGTGGCCTGCTTCCCTGTCCCTCCTCAACTCTGCACTGGAGCAGAGCCTATTCCCATTCAGCCGGTCAGGCAGCGCCACTGAGCAAGGGGCTGGGCCCAACCATTGTGAGCTAACACCTTCCACAAGCGTCTCCTCCTCCCTCCAGGCAATCACTCATGCCCTAAGGCTCTCTGCTCCTCTCTGTTTGTGGCTGGACCCCACTACAATTGTTTTCATGGGGAGGACTGATGGAGAGGCTACATGGCTGGGTTCCTTAGGAAGATGCCAGTGCTTAGAAGAGCAAGACTGTGCTGGGAGAGCAAGCACAGTCTGGGGGACAAAACATGAAGCCTGTCCCCCTCCTCCTCGCATCCCCCAAACCTTTTACCTGGGTGGTGTCACATAAGATGCATGTCAAACTCTGTTCTAGAGCAAATCAGAAGATGCATACGGATGACCAGGGAGGGAAGAAAAGAACAGAGGGGTCAAGGTGAGTATGTAGAGCGCACACTGGGTATGCATGTACATACACCCAAACGAATACACTCCATACCTTATGTTCACGTGCCCAGGTGGAGTCACCCCTCTTCCTATGCCAGCCCCCTCCCACTAAACACATATACACTGGCCCCGGTCCAGGCTTGCCCAGGCTTGCCGGTTCCCTGGCTGGGCCCTGGACACGGAGATGCGGAGGGGAAGTTGAGTACAGGGAAATAGAGCCCCTCTGGAGTCAGGAGGGCAGGAGAAAAGCTCTAAGGGCCAAAAAAAGAGAGCTAAAGCCGGCAGGACCAGTCTAGGGGGAAATCAGCAAGGATGCACCTGGATAATGAGATGCAAATTGCCAGGGCTGGGGGCGGAGGAGATGCTTATATGCAAATGAGCAGACCAGGCCTCTATTCTGATTAAGCTGAGTTCTATTTTTTAACCCTTTTTTGGCAGAATTCCTCCCCAAACTTAGGGAACAAGGAGCGGCCCTCTCCATTCTGCAGAGGGGAAAACTGAGACCCAGCCACAGAGAGTGTCTGAGTGGACAGTGGAGAAGCCACCACGGAAGTGCCCAAGTTCACGGAGAGACCAGAACCCCATCCCAGATTCCACCCCTCACCACCCCCCAGGAACCTGCTTGCAGCCCAAGCCACAGGGTAAAACCAACCCAGCACCTATCCAAGGAGCCAGGTCTGCATCAGGCAGTAGGAGCACAGGACCCAAAGGTCAAAAGGACAGAACGAAGGCCCGGAAGGGGAAAGAATAACTCGGCCATGGATGTGGAAAAGGAAAAGGAAGGAAACAGGCACAAGAAAGGGCAGGGGCTCCAGGAATTTTGAATATCTGCCATAGATGTGTGATCTCGGACAAGTACCTTAACCTCTGGAAGCTTGGTTTCATCATCTGTAAAGTGAGAACCATGCTAGCCCTACCCTCTCACACAGCGTAACCAAGGATCAAAGGAGGTAATGGAAGCGAAATGCTTTACACAGTGCTGTGCAAACAGGAGCCATCATCACTAGCCAGGGCGTCAGCCAGAGGGTGGGGGTCAGAAGCTAAGTGTCTCCCCCAACACCGAAAGAGACTGGCTATGTTGGCTTGTGCTGGGAATCATCCCGAATCTTTTCTACCTGTCAAGTTCCCATACCCTGTGATTTGAAATCAGGTCAAGCTCCAGTGGTCTCAGAATCAGGGGACCTGGCTTCTGGTCCCGGATCTGGCACCGGTCACCAGGGTACACTGGGCAAGTCACTTCGCCCGTCTGGGTCTTAGCTCCCCCACACACAGAATGAGGCTTTTGAACCTGATGGTCTCTGAGGCACAGCCCAGAAACCTGCTTTTTATGCAGAACAAGGAATCCTGCTGAACCCTTGGCGGCTGGGTGACCCATGAGAACTCAATTTGTGTTTGGTTTTAGTTTTTACTTCTTTAGCAAGAAATTCTTCTCTGCATTACATGGAGAAATGGAAAGCATGTTCACTTCCCCTCAAAGACCTTTTTGAGACTGGCCTTTATGTTTCTAAGAACTGGGCCTTTCCTAGCCTGAGGAGTAAGTCAACAGGTCTTATTCAGCAGCCTAAGGGCCTGGTCCTTTTCAGTTGGCTCTCAAATCCCATCATGGCAGGAAAAATGGAGAAATTCAGGCCATTGTGGAATGGCCCTAAAAGAAAGGTTGGCAGGGCAGTGTGGAGGAAACTGGGGGCGGGAGCTGGGACAAAGGGCCCCGACCACCGGTTCCGACATGTATCCCATCCCCACAAGTGTTCCAGAATGGGTCTGTGGCCCAGAAAATGCCAGGTCTATTAGACCCAACTGCCAGAGGGACGGCATAGACACCTTGACACAGTACCATGGTAGACCAGAATGACATGACTCTCAAGAGTTCACCTGGGGTGGGCAGACACCTAGGTGGCTCAGTCGGTTAAGCGTCTGCGTTGGGCTCAGGTCTGATTCCAGGATCCTGGGATCGAGTCCCTCGACAGGCTCTCTGCTAAGTGGGGAGCCTGCTTCTCCTCCCCTCCGCCTATGTCTCTATCTGCTGCTCTATCTGCTTGGTCTCTCTCTCTCTCTATCAAATAAACAAATAACATCTTCAAAAAAGAGAGAGAAAGAGAGTGAGCAAGCTCACCTGGGCAAGCAGCTTCACAGGGAACTGGGTCTCGTCTGCCCAAAACCAACCACACATCTTATCCACTAAGTTTCTGGTTGTTGTTGGAGAACACACGGGGCACTCACAAGCTCTGGGGACCCCTGGATGCCCAAGACACCAGGAGAGAGAAGATGCCGCTAACCTGAAGTTAGGGCCAGGCTACGATGACGTATTAAGCGGTGGAAACTGGGGTGATGGACACCTCAGGATACACATTCATTTGTCTTCCTTTACTTTGCTCCGAGAAGGGTTTGGGGTGAACTTTGCCTGGTCACCACAAGCCAAGTTCAACATTGTCTGGAAACAAATATGGGCACCATCAAAGATAAGGCCAGAGGACGGCAAACCGCTAAGTCCTCTCTGGTCCCAGCGACCACCCACGAGACAGAGGCCGTCTGCCTCGGATGATGACATGGAGGTATGGAGAAGAAGGTTTTCACGTCTGTCTGCCAACTCCCTGGGATTTACAAGTCAGGGTATTCATTTCCTAGAGCTGCCGTAACAAATTATCACAAATTGGATGGCTTAAAGGAATACAATTTCCTCAGGAGGCCAGAAGTCTGAAATCAATGTATCAGCAGGGAAGTCTCTTCCAAGGGCTGTAGGATAGGATCTTTCCTTGCCTCTTCCTGGCTGCTTGTGGTTCTAGCCAGGCCTTGGCACCCTTGGCTTACAGACCCATCACTCTGATTTCTACATTTGTCTTCATGCAGCCATCCACCCTGTGTGTGCAACTCCATGACCAAATTGCCCTCTTCGAATAAGGACACTGTCTCTGGGTTAGGGCCCTCTCTGATCCAGTATGACCTCATCTTAACCTGATTACACTTGCGAAGGCCCTATTTCCAGCTAAGATCACAATCACAGGTTCCAGAAGGAACACGAATTGGGAGTGGGCGGAGACACTGTTCAACCAGGATAATCAGTAAGCTTTCATTTTATCTTTATGCACACAAAAGAGACCATCACTCTCCCGAAGGATAGACCTCTGCGGAGTTCCGTTCGAGTGTCCAACAAACATATTTTCTCTAAGTTAGGGAACAGAGATGAATGGGACATGCCCACCAATTCAGGCTGGGAGCACAAGTCCACAGTTGTGGGAAGTGCATAGCATGGGCGAGGGCAGCTTCTGAGGGCCTGGGAGCAGGGAAGGACAGACAAGGCTGCATTGCAAACAAGGTGCCACAAACCAGATGGAGAAGGGCTCCTCTGCACACAAAAGCCTTGGATTCACAGGGGTCCTGGCCTCAAGCACAGACACAGGACCAGCCCTTTAAGAAGCATCTCTGTACCTTGGCACTACTAGAGTTTTGGGTAGGATAACCCTTCATCATAGGGTGCTGTCCCATGTAACGTAGAATGCTTAACAGCATCTCTGGTCCCAGTAGATGCCAATGCAAGTCCACAGCTGTGACACCAAAACTTCTCCAGACATGGCTCAGTCTCTCCTTGGAGGTGAAAATCTTGCTCAGTTAAGAAGGCTGTCTTAAAGGTGTAGAAACAACAGTGTCCAGAAAAGAAATAGGCTATACTCCTGACCCCTAGAAAGGCCCAGACATTTGCCGACACAGGCTTACTCCCCCATCACCCTCCCAGCCCCACCTGATCTAAGAGGACATCTAACAAACTGCTGAGGCGTGATTAAAATCGGGCTTGGTGTGAGTACCTTCCCTCACTGCACGGAAGCTTGGACCTCGCGACAGAATCAACCGGCGGAATCCAGGAGGCTCAGACATGAAACATGTTAGAATTTCATCAGTGGGCAGGAAGACGATTTGGGGTCCAAGTAAGGGACCCAGAGGTGGAATTGGCCCTAGCCCATCCTGGCCCAAAATCACAGAGCCCACCTTGAGTCTAGCCGGCTACTACGGATATCCACGGGGCCAATGGACATGTTCTCCAGGCAAGAGTCCTCCCTGATTTCCCAGAGGTCTGAGTAAGTTTTGGCAGAGCTCTAGCCAGTGCTTGGAAGTGCCGAAAATGGTCTTAGCTGCAAGAGCTGGCAAAAGTTCGCCAGAGACAGAGCCCCAATCCACAAGCCTAGGATTCAGGCGGGCTCCATCCCACTGAGGAGGTGAACCACCAGGGCCAGACCGCTGGACCAGTCATGCCCAGCTGAGCCTGGGGGAGGCCAGAGCTCATAGGGACATGGGGACCCCTGGCACCGGAGGAGACACGAATGTCAGTGGCCACTGATGCAGTGGCTGGATCCTGTCGGAGGGAAGGGCCTGGCGCTGGCTTAGGGCCGCAGCATTCAGCTCAGAGCCCTGCCTTCGTTCTCTACACTGTAGCAGAGGGAATTCCCAGCTGATGAATGGGCCATCGCCCTTGAACGCAGAATTCCCAGTAAAGTCCTCCGTTGTCCCCTCTGAACTAAGTCAGTCCTGACATTTACAGGGTCCAGGGAAAGCCTCCAGTGGCAGAGACTGAAGAATGTGGCCTGACAGGGGAGGCAGAAGTAGCTGGGCTTTGGACTAGGAAGAGCCTCAGGCTGTTTTGCCTATAGTAGGTATCTTAACTTCTCTGGGCCTCCAAGTTCCCCTCTGTAAAATGGAAGGAACAAGAGGTACCTACATCAAAGAACTTTAGAATTAAATGAGACGACAGACAAAGCTTTGGCACAATGCCCTATACAAAGAAGTCCTTAGCAAACGTGCTTTATTGTTATGACAGCCCATCTGGCGGTCATTCTGGGAGTGACCTACGCTATAGAACTGGTCTCAGCCAGCGGGTACATGGGAGCATCTGCTGGTGGGAGCAGCAGACTTAGGGAGTGTCTATGCAGATACCCGCTTCCACATCCAAAGACAGCTACCCACCAGCACTTTCCTTGCAGCTTCAAGGGCTGGGAGAGCAGAGCCCTCCAGAGGAAGAATGCCTTTGAGATCCTCTGCTGTGCCACCCCCGGGGGGAAGCACAGGGCTCCCTGTTACCAGCACCTGCCCTTCAAGGGTCTTTATTTTCACTTGTCAGGAAGCCACAAGCTGTGCATGTGAGAAGCTTGTACAGCGTTTCCAGTCGTGCTTATCAGCGGTATGGCTTCCCCATGGCTGCCAGCTGGGCTCAGTTGGCATCAGCAGGCCTGCCTTCCTAGTTCTCCCCGCTGCCCTTTGGCTCAGCTGCTGAGGTCCAGAGTGCTCATTCCAGACCCCAGCAAGAAGGTGCGCCCCCTGAAGGCAACAACATGCCTCACAGCGACCCTCTCTGGGAACAGATGAGTGGGAAGGGCCACAGTGTCATTAAAAGGAGTCAGAAGCCCCAGGTTGCATGAACAGCCCCATCAGAGGCTAGACGCCACAATCTCCTCAGACAGCCTTGGAAACCCGGGCCTTGATGAGGAAAGTCAAGGTCAAAGCTATTTTGTAACAGGTGCCTATCTCTTCCCTTCCTTTCCTCTCTCAGCCCACATCACACTTTATCACTGAGATCTGTCTCCACCAACCCAGGAGAACACGGGCCTTGGCTGATTTGCTCTCTGCTATCTCCCCAGCACCTCAATATATAAATACTCTAAGATACAGAACGTGAAAAGACAAAGCATGGGATATCATTAAATCAGGTGACCTCAACACATTTCATGAACCCAATGAGCATTGCTGCTGCTAATGCCCCATGGTCTGAGAAGACTCTGGAGACCACAGCCCCCCATGATCAAGGCATTTAATACAGTAGGACGTAGACAGTCCAGACCAGCTGGGACTCAGCTCCTCCCTCTTCCCCGACCTTGCCCAAGCCCATGCAGACGAAATCCTTAGAGACCCTGGGAATAATTGTCACTTGCTGATTAACACCAGAGTTAAGCATCTTAAAATGTGGGCATGTGCTGCCTTCTAGAACTTCCCCACACATCTAGAACTCCAGGCAGAGAACCACATTCTGATATTGCCCTGACCTTGGTATCAACAAAAATAAACCCGTAAGAGGTTTTCATGAAAGCCCATGCCTCCTGCACATATCAGTGTCCTAAGGGAAAACAAGAGAAATGTGAAACTGGACCTACTGTCACCTTCTCAGACAACCCCATCATTGCTGCTACAGCTAGCCACCCCTCTGCCTCCCCCACCATGAAGCAGGGTCTGTATTATCGTGACCCATCTGTCCTCAAAAGGAAACAACAGCTTAAAGCCTTTGCCTGGAGATTCCATTCCTAGGTTTTCCTTCCTTAAGAAGTAACAATTGCAAAGCCAATTTAACTACTACCAGGAAGATGTCCCATGGCATTGGACTTAACATCCTGAGGACACTGCCAGGGATGTCAAGCAATTATGGACCTCTGAGTCTGCATCAGGATATTATCATAAACATAATCTTCCCCTCCGACCAGTGATGCTTCACCTAACCCTATGTGGGCTCATCTCAGCCACAAGATGCCAGAGAGACTGATACGCCAATTGCTTATGACTTGAGAGCGACATCATCTGGGTACAAATTGATAAAGAAGCCCTAGAGATTATCACAAAAGTCAAGAAGCCTTAAAACTAATTCTCTGTCCTTGCAATTATAAACCCTTTTTGCAAATCTTTTCCAAGGACGAGCCTTCCCTCTTAATTATGCCACAATGTATGCATCCCTGAAATTAGAGGCTCTGCTCAGCATTTATGACTATATGCTTATCTTCCAGCCTGAAGATGCACTTTCCATCGCTGATGTGCTGAACCAGTTACTACTCCAGATTCCAGAAAACTGCCCCTGACAGCAGCCCACTGAGGGCTGCAAAGAAGAAGGTGTGGGTAAGATGTGGTAAGGGACGCAGGAACACGATGTGCTGCAGAGAAGAGTCGTGGCGAAGTCCCTCCTCCTCTAAAGGGGTAAGGACCCCTCCCCCAACCCAAACATCAGAACAGAACTGGGGGGGGGGGGTTGAGTGCAGGGACAGACTGGAAGAACCAAGGTGACAAGTGGAATACATGTCTGTTTTTAAGGACTCTGCAAGCTAATGGGGGGATGATGTCCATGAAGGTTGAAAGTTAAATATACAAGTCAATAATGCAGAGAAAGTGCTGCAGGAGCTCAGAGGAGAGCAGACTCTATGCCATGGTGGCCAATGGGACTTCTGTGGAGCAGGATTCAGACAACGGGAGACTGATCTCTCTAACAGGATGTTTCCAGTGGGCGCTGAGGGGTGGGAAAGGCCCCAGTGCCCTCCAGGGCCATAGCAAGAGGAGAGGCTCAGAGGTGGGTAGAGACTGTTAGAAACCAGCAAAGGGAGACTAAATGTAAGAATTAGGAACGCAGACTCCAGCAGCTGGGTGATCCTAGTCCGGGCTGGCCTGAGGCAGTCCCAGTTTACTTCCACTGTCCTACGGTAATTATTAATAGCATCCTCTGACAATCTCAAAAGCATCCCAGTTTCAATGAAAAATTATATGGTCATCTTAGTCAGAAGGACCTTCGGGCAGTCACCTTCCATCTGTGGGCTGACCTCCAACACACCAGGGGTCTGAGAGCACGCACCCCCCTCCTGAAGGAGCTTTGTCCTCCAGACATGCACACATCCTGATTCCTGCCAGCAAGCTCTTGTCCCAGTACCCAGATCCCTTCTCTCCCCATCACCATCCTTGAGAAGCCCTTGTTGTCCCCTGAAAAGGGAAAAGTGTCATTTAAATTTAAAAAACATTAAAGACCTATGCATAACAAGAAACTCCATGAACAAATGAAAAGATGTCACCACAGACACGGAGCAGACAGCTATAATATATACAGTAGAGAATGGGTTTGTAGCCAGAATATGCAAGAAACCCCACATACCAGTAAGGAAAAAACAAGACCCCCCAGTGGAAAAATGGGCCAGGAAAATGAGCAGGCAACTCACAGAAGAATCCCAAATGTCAATAATCACAAAAGGATATTCAGCCTCTCTCATAACTTTTTAAATATAAATTGAAACAAGAAGATATTTTTTTATGTTCATCAAGTGGAAAAAAAAACAATCTTTTTTAAGTCTGAAATGTCAAGTGGTGGTGAACAAATGGTACTTTCATACAGTCTGATGGGAGATAGCTTGGAAGAATAACTTTGCTCTATTTGGTAAAGTGGGAAATATATGTGTTGCACAACCCAAAAATTCAACTCCTCAATGTATGTCCTAGAAAAATTCTCTCACCCATGGCATTAGGAGACCCACGTCTCCTTGTGCACGTGCATCGTTAGGTGCCCAAGAGTAACAATGAAAAAAATGGGAAAAAATCTAAGTCATCCCTTGACAGAAGAATGGAGAGGGGCACCTGGGTGGCTCAGTGGGTTAAAGCCTCTGCCTTCAGCTCAGGTCATGATCCCAGGGTTCTGGGATCGAGCCCCGCATCAGGCTCTCTGCTCAGCGGGGAGCCTGCTTCCTCCTCTCTCTCTCTGCCTGCCTCTCTGCCTACTTGTGATCTCTCTCTGTCAAATAAATAAATAAAATCTTAAAAAAAGAAGAAGAAGAATGGAGAAATCCACTGGGTGTGGTCACATAATGAATATGCTAACAGCACTTAAAACGAATAATCCAGAGTTACTGCAAGAATCACGCGCATAAGCCTCATTAATGTTGAGGGAGAAAGCAAGGGGAAAGTTTACACAATATAATACTGCCTGTATACACTTTCAAATATGTAAAACTTTATATGTTGTTTATGGAAACACATGTAAGTACCAAAAGTCTAAAATTATGAGTGGGATGATAAACCCCAAATTCAGAAGAGTAGTTACCTCTGGGGAAGAAGGTCAGACATGGGATCCAGGAGGAGGAGGGTTCGGGGGGCTTCTATTGGACCCATAATATTTTTTTTAATGTGAAGCAACTATGGCAAATGTTAAAATTTAACAAAACTGAGTGATAAGGAAACAGATGCTCTTTATATTCTTAACCTCTCCATTTCTTCGTATTCTTGAAA
This sequence comes from Mustela nigripes, assembly GCF_022355385.1. NCBI lineage: Eukaryota > Metazoa > Chordata > Mammalia > Carnivora > Mustelidae > Mustela > Mustela nigripes. The sequence goes on from NC_081557.1 coordinate 107,486,878, forward strand.
TACAAAGAGTGGGTGTATGAAATAGTCCGGGTGTGCTGAGGAGCAAAGGTTATAAACTAAGAGGCCACAGCTTGGGGTTCCTGGGTGGCTCAGTCAGTTAAGCGTCTGCCTTCAGCTCAGGTTGCGATCCCAGAGTCCTGGGATCAAGTCCTGCATCAGGCTCTCTGCTCAGCAGGAAGCCTGCTTCTCCCTCTCCCACTCCCCCTGTGTGTGTGCTCTCTCTCTCTCTCTCTCTCTCTCTGTCAAATAAGTAAATAATATCGTTTAAAAATAATAAGAAGAAGCCACAACTGACACAAGCTTGGGTGTGCCTCCTTAAGTCCTTCACACAGCCAACACCAACCCTACATGCCTGGCAGGGTTGAGTGTGGGGCCAGAATGACTCCCAAGCCTCTGGCTGAATGGGGACAGAGCTAGCCGGTGGGAACGGGGTTCCCCTCGGTCCCCCTTCCCTCCTCTGTGTCTTGCTGGTCCTTCTCTTTGCATACTGGTCTTTAGCACCTCACAATGTCCACTTGGACAAGATTCCTCTCCCCTTGGTTGTGTCAGAGAAGAACACAGTTTTCACCTACCAAATTGACAAAAATTACAATGTTTGACAGCGCCCAGTGTCACAGGTATGGACTTGTTCCACAACATGCTGCTACAAGAAATGTCACATTATTCATTTGCCTAAACCCAACTACACTTGGCTACAAGACCCCACTTTCCAGGACTGACAAAATAATTAAATCTTAGTCATGATTTGAGGATGCCTCTCTCTTTTGAAGATCATATGAAAGCCCTTGGGATGGTTGAACATTCCAAAAATGGGGAGAAGGGACAGCTAAATTTCAGTCCATCGCAAGCAAAACCGTGATGCCCATTGCCCCAGCCACCATGGTCCTCCCCGAGGCACCAGCTCCACTTGCCCCATGCCAGACTTAGAAATGTATCCCGAGAGAACATGTCACTTAGCTCTGTCTCTGGAAATATGGAAGCCACCCTGTCAGAGGTCCAGCCACCTCACATGGTGCTGTGCAAGTCCGGGGCACACCCCTTGCTCAGTGACCTGTCCTCCCAGGCCCACCACAGGCAGTCACTTTGAGGGCCGCCCCCTGCCCATGCCCCCACCATCTGCTTCCAAAGCCCTTTTGGACACTTACCCTGATGTATTATTTTGAGGGAATAAAACAGCTTTTATGGACTCAATTGTGTTCCCCAAAATATATTGAACCCCCAATCGCAATGGTACTGTATTTGGAGAGAAGGCTTTTAAAGAGGTAATAAAGGTTAAATGAGGATATATATAGGTCAGGCGCTAAACCAATAGGATTGGAAGAGACACACAGAGAAGAGGCTGTTGGCGAGACAAGAAGAGAGAAGTTGGAGAAGGTAGCTTTGCCAGCACCTTAATCTTGGATTTCCAGGCTCCAGAACTGTCAAAAAATAACTTTCTTTGTTTAAACAAGTTGGTTTGATGTATTTGCCGTACGTCTTACACATTATACAACGTCTGAGAGCTACAGCCCTTGAATCCAGGCACGGGACCCCCGCAGCCTGTGCAGGGGCTCCCCACATCCACTCTGCCTGGCCTTGGGCTCATATGACCCCTTGAGTATGGAGTAAAACCCCAGGGACGGGAGGAGGGGGAGGCCCAGGGCGGAGATCCCACGCTAATACAGGAGGCAAGCTACCCAAACTGCAAAACATTGCCAGAGATTATCTCCAGGCAACAGGAGTGGAAGGGACGCGTCCTTCCTTTGATGCGTCTGTGTTTCCTCAGTGTTCTCAATGAGCACATACTGCTTTTGTAATCGTGAAAATGGTAAGTTCTTAACTTTTAGAATTTCTACCACCTTCTGGGCCCAAATCCGAAGCTGCTTTCTCCACGTGTGTCTCCCCGGGGGCTGAGCACATGAGCTTTTTCTCCTCGGAAAGCCCGTGAGAGTCAGGGTGCTCCCCGGCTTCCTGTCTGGGCTGTAGTTACGTATTCTGTGCATTATTTCGTTCTGTGGCGAGCCACTTGCCTCCCGGGGGCCCTCAGAGACTGTCCTGCCCGCCCAGCGTGGCCCTGAGTTACACACACATTAAACACTTCTTCAGTCCTGACTCTAGATTTTCACAACAAACCTGAACAATACCCATGAGCGTCCCCATTTTGCAGATCTGGAGTGCGAATGAAGCTCAAGGTCCAATGAGCCGCGAGTCTCAAGAGTCTCGGAGCTGGAGGAGAACGGAGACCACGCCCACCCGGCATGACCTCAGGCATGGCTCCGGGGTGCACCCCCAGCTGGAGAGACCCTGAATCTGGGTCGGGTGGCTCTGGCTGCCATTTCAGGCAAAGAAGGGTTGGTTGGCATGGGGAGAGGGCCTGGGTGAGCATGGCGCGGTGCGCTGAAGGCCCTCTTTCTCTCTCTGCTGTGCCAGGCCCCAGAAGAGCCCTGGGTTTTCAAGGGAGATGAAAAAATTCAACTCAGGAGTGTAAATTACCAGCCTCCCTCAGACACCAGCCTAAAGCGCCATCCTCCAGCAGTCTCTCTGTGATAAAGGAGGCCTTTGATCTCCTTCTGCCTCATTCATGGTTCAGAACTGGGACAGGGGAGAGAAGCTGTCCTATAGAGACCCCTCACATGCCACAAGAGTCCACCGGAGCCCTGGGAGCCCTGCTGCCCTTCCCTTTGTCGAATGTGCCGGGCTGACTCTAGGGGAGCATCTTGCCACCTTGGCATTGTTGGTACTTTGGACGGCTAATGCTTCATTATACGGGCTGTCCTTGCGCTGTAAGGGCTCAGCAGCCCCGCTGGCCCGCCCCTGGGTGCCAGAAGTCTCCACTCACTCGTGACAACCAAAAATGTCTGCAGACATTACGAAGGCTCCTGGGAGACAAAATGGCCTCCAGTTGAGAAGCACTGCTCTAGAGTTTTCTGCTCTCAGTCTTGTCTCCCCAAACAATGTCTGTTCCTAAGCAGAAGAATGAGACTGGGCCCCTCTTTCCCAGACACCAGGGAGCACAAAGAATACAACAGAAATCGCGACCTCGACATGGAATCACAGATATATCCCTAGCGGAGAAAGTTGAAAGCAATGAGGGACCCATGCATTCCATCAGGCAATCAGCAAGTGTGTATCTATTTATCGGTGGACTATTACACATGGCCGCTGTGCTAGCTGTTGGGGACACAAAGATTGAGAAGATAAACCGAGTCCTTGCCCTCACATAGCTTTCTGTCCAGCAGGAAAACAGACATTACACAAGCGGTTGCAATCAAGTGTGTTAAGGCTGATGATGGAGAAGTATGGGGGCTCTGAACGAATTTACAAAATATGAACTCAGGGATTGGGAGGGGACCCTTGGCATCACCTAGAACCATACAGTGTTCGTTGGTCTTTCCCCAGCCAGCTTCCCCCCACCAGGCTCCTCAGCCCCTCTCCAGCCCCCGATCTGGAAGCCTGGCTGTGACAGGTAAGCCCCATGTACCGAGGTTGTGTCGGGATCCGGTTGACTTTGCTCCTAGGTATAACTTCTGATTCCGTTTTGAGCCAGCTGAGGCCGTGGAGTAATCGAATTAGGCAAATATTATGGGGAAGAAAATGGGCCTGTAAGTAGCTTAAAGTGATGGAAATGACCTGAAGGTGGCCATGCAAATGGTCTGTATAATATCCTGTAATAACCCTGTCCAGGCAGCCCGAGGAGGCAAGCTTCCAATAATGAGGTGTCTGATTAGAATAATGTTCAGTGGGAGAATGTGTGAGTGTCCGCATAAATCAGGCCCGGAGAGCCTCCCCAATTAGCTGGGAAGGAGACAGGCAAGGTGGGTGCCCACGCTACCCTGGGAGACTGCCGGGCAGGCTGCAGACGTCAGGGAGGAAAGCTAATCATCCTCCCAGCAATGCTGACATTTGATAGCACTCTACAGTTTATAAACCCTTTTCCCAAGTAACGGTTCACCCAGTCCTCACATAGATGTTCTAAAGATTAAATGAGTTAATGACCTCTTGTGGGATAATGGATGGCCAGTTTGGGTTGTGGTTTTAGCCCCAGCACCCAGTATGGTGCCTGGCACATAGTAGCTGTTCAACAAACAGAAGCTGGTAAGGACCATGTAGCAGAGAGATGACTGTTCTCCGATCATCTGTTTTTCTCCTTATTGGCCCTGGGGACACTAGCAAACTCAAACACATCCTCAGAGAGCTTCCTTCCCTCTCCTTTGCTCTCCCAGGGAGTCGAAGAGCTTTGTTCTCAGTAGTCAGCTACTTGAAAAATGTCAGGTGCCCTCTTGATACGCCCCCCATCTCTGCCCCAGCTGATAAGAAGCTAGGTAGAATGTTTCACTGGGCCCACAATACACCTCATCCATTCAGTAACTGGGTACTGAGTGTCTACAAGGAGCCATTCATTCATTTATACAATCAGAACTGATTGTTGAACACCCAGTGTGAGTGAGGCTTGGACACACGGGGGAGGCGTGATAAATGGAGAGCAACACCAGCCCTGGGAGCCCAGGCCTGGCAGAAGACAGCCAGCCTGTGTGCACGCCTCCTGTCTGGGGTACCCGATGCAGAGAGCAGGGAAGGCCACAGAGCCTCCGGCTTTCATGAACGTGTAACCCAAACTTTTTTCAGCCAGTCTCCAGAGCAGTGTTTCTCAAAATGCAGGTGGAGGGCCCCTGTGTCCAGAGCATACCTCGGGAGTGTGTTTTGTGATGTCTGAGATGGACCAGAGCGTGTGAATAAATTCCCTCGGTAGAACTCGTGCATTCCCAAACTCGAGAATGATGCCCCAGAAGTCTGGTCTGCTGTAGCAGCTCTGAAGCTGTGAGTGACACGGGGACAGGGAGAGGAAGCATTGAAGGCTACATGGTTAGAAGGCGGTCCCCCGACTCGTAACCAGTGCAGAGCTTGTGGACAGCCCCATGCGGAACAATGCAAGGAGAGGAGAGCCCTCTGGGTCAGCAAGGTCAGCCAAGTCTGTCCTCGGGATCAAGAGACTGGCATTACTGTAGTCACACTGTCCTTCCGTCAGAAATATAGGCACACTCTTTCCTTTGGGGGCCCTCTGGATTTGGCTCAGAGGACAGAAATAGTCGGCCGAGCATGGAAACCCTGATGCTTAAGTTGGAAACCTCATGTACATTGAAGTATACCAAACATTTTCACCCCTGCCTCTCCCCGCCACCTGGAAGTTCCCTCCAACAACAACCAAGCTGTGCTGGGCTATGAGGCCACCTGGTGGCCACAGGACAAACTGTTTTGCCTGACCCCAGCCTTCTTGGCGTCCCATGATTATGCAAGACTCACCTCCCCTTTTCTCTACTTTTTCTTACTTCTTTCAGTTGACCCCCTCTCAGAGCATCTCTCCCACACATAATCACACTGACATTCTTTTAAATCTTTTTCTTCTTATAAAATTACATCACTTGGGATTTTCTAACTCAAATGCTTGCAAGGGCCAACCAGAAAATGTCTTCATTACATAAAGAGGACCTGGTGTAACCCAGAGGAAGGTTACTTCCAGGCTTCCTAGAGCCAGAAATCTGGAAGTTTTTAACAACACTTTAATATCCTGGCACATAAATTTTCCTTTAAAATGCTACATGGATACTGTACTATATGCAGATGGTCCTTGACCCACAATGGTTGGACTTACGATTTTTCAACTTTACAATGGTGCAAAAGCAATAGTCATTCAGTACCAACCATACTTCGGATTTTGGATTTGGATCTGTTCCCCTGGCTCGCAATACGTTAGGATCCTCTCTCGATGCAGGGCAGTAGCCAGGAGCACAGCTCGCAACCAGCCATGAGGGTCAAAAAGTGATACGCTGACAGCCATTCTGCTCCCATACAGCCATTCTGTTTTCCCTTGCAGTACAGTTCACTTGCATGAGATATCCAGTGCCTTATTGTAAAATAGGCTTTGTGTTACATGGTGTTGCCCAATTATAGGCTGATGGAAGTGTCCTGAGCCTGTTTAAGGCAGGTGAGGCTGAGCTACGATGCCTGGTGGGTTAGATGCATTAAATCCATTTTCAACTTAAGATATTTTAAACTCTCAGGAGGTAACACCATCGTCACAAGTCAAGGAAGAGCTGTACTTGAAATGTGCTAAGAGGGTAGATATTAAGTGTCCACACACATACACACACACACACACACACACACACACGGAGCCATGCAAGGTGTTGGGTACGTTCATTAGCTTGATCGTTGTGATTATTTTACAACATACACTATTTCAAAGCATCAAGTCATATACCTTACATATTTGTTACTTACACCTCAGTAAAGATGGAAAAATAGAATAAAATTTTTAAAACTCTAAAAATGATTGCTATGGGTGCCAGCATGGCAAAGGCACAGCCAAACCCACCTGAGGGTCCCGCATGTGATCTTGGGATGACTCCCGCCTCGTGCCTCCCAATCTCTGTTCTCATCTCTGCCTCACCGCTTTCCACTACTACATCCAAACCCTTAGACATGAGAGGAGGACTTAAGTCAAAGGTAATAGGAGGAAAACTTGATTTTTTTAACCAAAATCAGACATTTAAAGAACCCATGCCATCAGCCTCTATCTCAGTCCCTTGAGAGAGCCCAGACTCTCCCCAACACATTTCCATAGATCTCCTCTTCAAAATTAACCTGCTTCCCTCAAGCACCAGGATTCTAGATAAATAAAAAATGAGTTCTTATTCAATGGAATTGTTTTTCTGTTTTGTTTAATTATGAGTATTGTGACAGCATTATTCTCCACCATTTCCAATGCAAATGCACAGTGTTCCTGCTTCATTGTGGATTAAGCTGGGGTTTATGAGCTAACCCTAGAAGCTAACCACCACTTAAAATCTACTCCTGTGGGGGAAATGCGTGCTAAATTCCTAAGATCCAGCTTTTACAGCTCTGCTCTGGGAACTCCAGCCTGTTGGGACACTGGGGAACACCTGGGAAAACGCTGTTTTGAGGCATGTGTTCTCTTTCATGGCACTCTTATTAGTCTCACAGACTGCAAGAGTGGAAGCGCCTTAGAAATCAGGTAGGCCACCCTCTCAGGTCACAGATGAGCAGAGGGTTTACACAGGAGACTACAGCAAGACAGAGTGACATGCCCCAATTCACACAGCTAGACAGTGACTCGGGTCCCCAGAGGCCCGGTGCAGAGACTACAGTCTTTTCAGATGATGGGAACTACCATGGCCACAAGGCAGCCAAGAGAGGAAAGAAGTAAAACAATAGCAGCCGACATGTGTTGAATACTTGGCAAGTGCCAGGCGCCATGTTAGATGCTAGTGCATTTAATCTTCCAGAAGCCCTATCAGGTAGTACAAATATTATTTCCACTGTATGGAAGAGATTTCTGAGGTTAAGATGTCAGCCCAGAGTCACACAGGAAATTCAGAGTTAACTGTCACAGTTAATAAGTGACAGGGAATTCCTCCTAAACAAGGAAGCTTCCAGATGTTCACTTATCCCCCCCTTAACCCCCCCCCCACCAAACATATGATGAATATGTATGAACACCAAAAATATGATGAATAAGGGGGTGCCTGGGGGCCTCAGTGGGTTGAGCCTCTGCCTTCGGCTCAGGTCATGATCCCAGGGTCTTGGGATTGAGCCCCACATCAGGCTCTCTGCTCAGCAAGAAGCCTGCTTCTCCCTTTCTCTCTGCCTGCCTCTCTGCTTATTTCTGCCTACTTGTGATTTCTCTCTCTGTCAAATAAATAAATAAATAAATAATCTTTTTTTTAAAATTTGATGAATAAAAATAAACACATAGCTGAGCTGGGAGAAAGAAAAATCCCCAAAGGCCAAAAATCATTGGCAAGCCCAATCTTTTTTTTTTCTTTTTTTTTAAAGATTTTATTTATTATTTGACAGAGAGAAATCACAAGTAGTCGGAGAGGCAGGCAGAGAGAGAGAGAGGGAAGCAGGCTCCCTGCTGAGCAGAGAGCCCGATGCGGGACTCGATCCCAGGACCCTGAGATCATGACCTGAGCCGAAGGCAGCGGCTTAACCCACTGAGCCACCCAGGCGCCCCATGGCAAGCCCAATCTTAAGGAGGTAAGTGCCCGCAGAAGTCTGGGGTGAGGGGCGATCAGATGACTCCATTAGCCAGGAGCTTGCATTTTAATGATCGTCATGGGGGTAAGGAGCTTACGAAACAAAGTCTGGACTCAAGAGGAATGGGAGGCAGCTCAAAGACCCTGTTGCAAAACTGGGACACCCCTACACCCTGATTAAATCCACCTCACACCCAGAGATAGTGAAGATTCCTGCCCATCTCTGCTCTGGGTAGAGTCTCCCTGATAATCCCTAATCAGGGCGCCTGGGTGGTTCAGTCAGTTCAGCATCTGTCTTCAGCTCAGGTCATGATCTCAGGGTCCTAGGATCAATTCCAAGCATTGGGCTCCCTGCTCAGTGGGGAGCCTGCTTCCCCCTCTGTCCCTCACCCACCCACCCTGGCTCCTGCGCTTGCTCTCTCTGGCTCTCACTGGCTCCTTCTCACTCTCTCTCGTTCTCTCTCGCTCCAACAAAAATAAATGAATAAAATCTAAAAAAAAAAAAAAAATTCCTAATCAAAAAGGGCCCTCACATAGATTGGGGTCTGAAATTCATACCAGCTGTGAGACACCATGGCTAAAAAATTATTTTGAAGTGGTTTTGCTTGAAAAACACAAACACATAGACCCTCTCTGAAGGAACGGAATTAAAACATAGACATCGAAGAATTCCTACAGATAAAGCACTAAAGAAATGATTTCAGATCTCTGTACTTTTGGCCCATTGCAGCATTATTCACAACAGCCAAGATACGGAAGCAAGCTATGTCTCCACGGAGACATAGATGAATGAATAAAGAAAATGTGGTATGAATATAAAATGGAATATTATTCAGCCTTTAAAAAGTAAGGAAATTTTGCCGTTTAAAACAAAATGGATGATTCTGGAGGACATCATGCTAAATGAAATATGTCAGAGAGAGAAAGACAAATACTGTATTATATCACTTCTACATGGAATTTCTTAAAAAAAAAAAAAAATAGTTGAACTCACAGAAACAGAGTACAATGATGGTTGCCAGGAACTGGGGAGTAGGGAAATGAGGAATGGGAGAGACTGGTAAAAGTCATAAGATAGTGAGTTCTCAGGATCTAATATATAGCACAGTGATTATAGTTAATTATCATATACTTGAAATTTGCTAAGAGAAAAGATCTTCAGCATCCTCACAGAAGAAAGAATTAGTATATGAAATGATGAATGGGTTAATTCACTTGAAATCATTTTGTAATACATGCATATATCAGATCATCACAATGTATACTTTAAGTATATCAGAAGTTTATTTGTAAATTATACTTCAGTGAAGCTGGTAGGGGGTAATGATCAGCGAATATCACTAACCATCAGGGAAGTGGAAATCAAAACCACAATGAGATATCACTTTACATCTGTCAGAATAGCTAAAACCAAAAAGACAAGAAATATCAAGTATTGGGAAGGATGAGGAGAAAAGGGAACCCTTGCATCCTGTGGATGGGAATATGAATTGGTGCATCCACTATAGAAAACAGTATGGAGGTTCTTCAAAAAATTAAAAATAGAATCTCCATATGATCCAGTAATTATTCACCCAAAGGAAATAAAAATACTAATTCAAAAAGGTTCACCCCTATGTTTACTGCAGCACTATTTACAACAGCCAAGATATGGAAGCAACCTAAGTGTCCACTGATAGATGAATGGATAGAGAAGAAATGGTCTATATATGCAATGGAGTACTACTTGGCCATAAAAAGAACGAGATCTTGCCATTTTCGACAACATGGATGGAACTAGAGGATATAACGCTAAGCGAAACAAGTTAGACAGAAAAAGATAAGTACCATATGGTTTCACTTACCTGTGGAATCTAAACCACAAAACAAACAAATAAAAAGCAGCATCAGTTTGCGACAACGTGGATGGAACTAGAGGGTATTATGCTTAGTGAAATAAGTCAATCAGAGAAAGATAATTATCATATGATCTCTCTGATATGAGGAAGTGGAGATGCAACATGGGGGGTTTGGGGGGTAGGAGAAGAATAAATGAAACAAGATGGGATCAGGAGGGAGACAAACCATAAGAGACTTTTAATGTCACAAAATAAACTGAGGGTTGCCGGGGCAGGGGGGTGGGGGGTGATGGGGTTATGGACATTGGGGAGGGTATGTGCTATGGTAAGTGCTGTGAAGTGTGTAAACCTGGCAATTCACAGACCTGTACCCCTGGGGCTAATAATACATTTTATGTTTATTAAAAAATTAAAAAAGAAAAAGAAAATAATAAAAAATAATAAATTTTTTTAAATGTTTTATCACACACACAAAAAAAAAAAGGCAAGCAGAATCAGACCTGTAACTATAGAGAACAAACTGATGGCTGCCAGGGGCGGGACTGGGTGGGAAATGGGCAAATGGTTGAAGAAAATGGGGAAACATAGGCTTCCAGTTATGGAATGAATAGGCCATGGGGGTAAAAGGTACAGCACAGGGAATCTAGTTGATGGTATTGTCACAGTGTTGTATCATGACAGATGGGAGCCACACCTGTGGGGAGCACTGCATATGCTAGAGACTTGTTGAATCATAATGTCATACACCTGACACTAACTAACATTGTTTATTAACTAGACTCAAATAAAACAAAGAAAATTGCAGGCCACTGCAGGAAACGAGTACCTGTAGGGAAAAGCCAAAGGGGGAGAAGTGACACAGGTTCCAAGGTGCTGAGGCCAACCCAGGTGGTGAGAGTCACAGACTCTCAGTCTGTGACTGTGACAGTCACAGACCCTTTCTGTAAGCCAAACCCTGTGCGAGGAGCTCTACATGGACATGGAGACGTTAACTGCATATTCAGCCAGTCACCCAAAGCAGCCTTTAGGAAAAGCTTAAGGGGTGCCTGGGTGGCTCAGTGGGTTAAGCCTCTGCCTTTGGCTCAGGTCATGATCTCAGGGTCCTGGGATCAAGCCCCGCATTGAGCTCTCTGCTCAGCAGGGAGCCTGCTTCCCCCTTTCTCTCTGCCTAGCTCTCTGCCTGCTTGTGAGCACTGTCTGTCAATTAAATAAGTAAAATCATTAAAGGGGAAAAAAAAGGAAAAGCTTAAAATAGCAGAATTACAGGGGTGCCTCAGTGGCTCAGTAGGCTAAAGGTCTACCTTGGGCTCCGGTAATGATTCCAGGGTCCTGGGATGGAGCCCCACATCAGGCTCCCTGCTCAGTGGGGAGCCTGCTTCTCCCTCTCCCCAGGTTGTGCTCTCTCACTCTCTCTTTCTCTCAAATAAATAAATAAATAAAATATTTTTTAAAAAATAGAACAAGAAAGGACATGATCAATCACCTACTCTCAGGTATTTTAAGCTGCAAGTCTTGCAACCTTTGTCCAGCTAGGTAGATAGATAATAGATGATATGCATAGAGAAATGAAAAGATGATAGATGACAGAGAAATGTGCACACAAATATATATACACAAACATGTGTGTGTTAGGGCTCTCTGGGGAAACAGAACAATAGTACATACATACCTATATGTTTGGAGGTGGGGGGAGGGTGTGAGAGAAAGAAAGAGAGAGAGAGAGAGAAATCTTTACGATGGAGAATTAGCTCACACAGTAAAGAAGGCTGAGCAGTCCCAAGATCCGCATGCTAGAGTCCCAGGACAGCTGATGGCGCAATTCAGTCATAGCCCAAAGACCTCAGAACTAGGGAGCCAATGGTGTAAATACCAGTCTGAGGTCAGAAGAGGAGATGACGCAGCGCAAGCGGTAAGGAGGAAAAAGGGGTGAATTCCTCTTTCCTCTGCTCTATTCTATTTGCTCTGTTCTATTTGGCCCCTTAATGGATTGGATGGTATCAATCCACATTGGGGAGAGCAATTTATTTTACTGAGTGCACTGATTGAAATGCTAATCTCATCCACAAATACCCTCACAGACACATCTAGAAACAAGCTCACAGATGTACCTTGACTGGCAAACCATGACCAGTCAAGCTGATACATTGTATATACATATATGTGCACATATAATGTGTAAAATGATATACAAAATGCATAAATATATAAAATGTACATATATACGTTTGTATTATGTATGTATGCATATAAATAATGAATGCATATACTGGATCTCAATGTAAAATGTATTTCTTCCTGCAGATCAAAGTTTGCTGTCTAGGAAATACTGATAGAGCCCCAAGCCACTGTTTCCTTTCATGGGAAACTGAGACCCAGAGAGGGAGCAACCACAGCTGCTGACCCAACTCACGAGAGTCCCAATGAGGACCAGGTCTTTCTGTTGCTCCCCATGGCAGCAGGTGGCACTGGCAGCCTTCACCATTTACAGCTGTGGGCTGAGAAGCCCCCTCCTGAGCCCGTTGGGGAGGGACGCACAGAGCGAGCCTGGCTCTGCACAAAGGGAAACTTTGGTGTCTCTAACTTCCCAGTGATGTCTCCTCCTTCCCTACCCCTCTGGCAGAAACACCCATGGCCTTTCTGCTGTCTCTACTCTTGTATTATCAAAACCTGGTCTCGAGAAAAGCGTTAGTAACCTTCTTCACACAGACCTGTAAATTATCCCCATGCTATCTTCTTCCTGATTATTTGTTCTTGTACTGAAGGATTGAAGGTTTAAACCAAAGACAAGAATTTCTCATCCTAGAGCTTTTCCCTGGTGTCAGCCAACCAGCAGAAAAGCATCGAGGGCAGCAGTGGGGAAGGGAGACAACACATCTGGTCCCTTTGATACCTGGTGACCCACTTCGCTGAGTGCTGGATAACCAGGTATCACCAGTGGACATGGGTGGTCCTGAGGGCTGCCAGAGGGGCTGGCATTATTCTCTTCCCCTTGGTCCTCTCCAGCTGCTCTTCTCTCTGATATAAAGCTCTTTATCCTCTGACTTGCAAGGTTGATAAAGATTAACAGATATGATTATGAAGTTATAAATCTGCTTTTTTAACAGACTTAGCAAAATTTATCATTTTAGATAAAGTCTGTCTCTTCAAAGCCAGCACCTTAGGGGACAAATCATTTACTTCAATGATGCTTCTATTCATTTCAGGATCACTGTTTTAGGAATATTAATAATTACCAATTATGAACGGCACACCACGGATCAAAAACCATACCAGGCACTTCACACATTATAGCTTCTTAAATCCCTTAAAAGAAGTATTGTCCCCAAGACAAGGCCAGTTTTTTTCTGTCTGTATCAGACCTCATCAGTGGACACAAAAAATCTAATCCCCAATTTTAGTCATCACACTTGGCTCTAAATGACTTTAGGCTGTTCCGGAAATCAAATCTGCCCTTGGAACGCCAAGACTGACCCCCACAGAGAACAGTCGGAGAGTGTGTCACATGCTCAGCTGGATTTACCAAAAAGCACTTCCAGCAGTATTTTCTGCCATGGCAACATCTTTGCAATAAGTTCACGGCCCAAGATGACTACTTTGATGTTTGAACTTGTGTGTGTGTGTGTGTGTGTGTGTGTGTGTGTGTGTGTGTGTGTGATTAGCCAAGGTACTCCAGAGATGCAAGCTATGCCCTTAGAAAAATCTGCCTAAATGTCTGGCCTGATACTTTGAGAGAGGAGAGTAAGAAGGAGGTGTCACAGGAGTTTCTTTCTCTGCCAGATGAGGTGGGGTGGCTGCCGTGTCACCTGGTGTCCTCCCATCTCATCCTGTTCCTTCCTTCTCCTCCCCTTACTTCACTTCTGTGCCTGCACATAGCTTGCGACAGAGGGACGGCGCGGTTCTCTGCCTTAGGAGTCACCCCACCTAGGAGGCTTATTCTCCTGTCCGTCCGTAAAACCTCCACTGAGGGGGGTTTTAAGGGGTGCGCTTTATTTTTTGACCCCTTCGGCTCCTCTTCTCTTTGATGTGGACCAAGGAGACTTTTCAGCCTTCTGTGGGTGTTTCCCAGGTTCACCGTCAAGCTCCACTTCTGATAAGATCTTCGTCCCTCCTTCAAATACAGAAATTCTGGAGTTCCACTGGTCACGTGGGCTCTTAGAGCCACTCAGCAATCCCACATTTCCTGAGCCCTCTTTGTCTCTTGTCTGCTCCCTTCAAACTTCCGATGCCCTCATCCCTACCCTTCGTCCCCAGTCTGTGTTTCTCATGCTCCTGAGAAGAGAGAAGCAACCAGAACACTGAGACTCTCACCACGGGATCTGTTCTCCTGCCTCTCTATTCTTTCCTTCCTGCAACAGTGACCCACCCACAGCATTTAATTAACGGCTGAACACCACCTCCTCCTCAAAACCCGTTTTTCCCACGGCTTCCAGGGCAGCTACTCTTTTTCTCTCCTGGTTCTTCTCTCAGGTCCCCAGCTGCCCCTCCCTAGTGTCTTTGCTGATCTGGCCTCTAGCCTTACTGATTGCCGTGTCCCGAGGATCAATCCTTGGCTTATCTTTTTTATAAACACTCGCTTTCTCAGGGCTTTAAAATGCCATCTCAACTCTAATAAATAACTCATAAATGCACATCTCTGGTCCAGACTCCCCGCTGAGTTCCAGGTATGCAACTGCCCGCCCACCACCTTCCCCGGAAAGTCACATCTACCTTTAACTACCCTACTCAGAACCTTCTATTTGCCCTCCAGACCTGCACATGCTGCAGCCTTCCCCGTCTCAGAGAATGGTAACTCCATCCTTCTAGCTGCTCAGGCCCAAAATCTGGGAGTCAGCCTTGACTCCTGTCTCTCACAACTGATCCAACCAGTAAACCTCATTGGATCTATTTTCAAAGAACACCCAGAACCCAGTCACTTCTCCCCACTCACTACCTTCCTGCTGTCCCCTAGGCTAGGCCTCCCTCAGCTTGTCTGGATTGCTCTAAGAGCCCCTCTCTGCTTCCACTCCTGCCTCACAGAAACTGTTCTCAGCAGAGCAGTAGGGGGACCCCTTTAAAATTAGGTCAAATTACTGACTTCTCTGCTCAAAATCCTGCATTGACACTTAAGCTAAAATACATCATCCTTACCCACGTGGAATTACCAGCCCCCCCAAACCACCCCACCGAAACCTAGCCACCCACCACCTCTCTACCTTCCTTCCCACTCACTCTGCTCCAACCCCACTGGCCTCTGCTGTTCCACTCCCACCTTCATGCTTGCTGTTCCTCTGCCAGGAATATTCCTCCCTGTCCTCTTGGGCTGCTTCATTTTTCTCCTCAGCACTATGGCCACCTGGTGTATTTGCTGTCTATCTCCCCCTCCCCCAACCCCAACAGAGCTTCAGGGAAGCAGAGACTTTCTCTATTTCCCTTCCTGGCAGTGCTCAGTAAAGTCCTCCTACCTGTCCCTGAGAAACCCCCCCTGGAGCGGCAGCTGCCTCTCTGTTCTAGAACCACAGCATCTGCTACACCTCCCCACCCCCACCCACCTCGCCCACCTCTCTGGCCCTTTCCACTTGTTCTTTTGCCCCATAGTGGGCCCATGGGACCAGACACTCCACACCAACATCCAGGGAAATGCAGTGTTTTGCACCCAAGAGATTCTCAGTAAGTGTTGGCGGCTTACAAAATCTGCGATGCTGATTTTGTGACTCACTGAGGACACTCATCCTAACCGCGGGGGCACCTACTGGCCCCGGGCTGACATAGCAGAACACACGTTCAGGCCTCAAGAACACCATCTACTCCTGAGAGCTTGGCAGATCGCCATATTCCTCAGCCCAGTTGGCAGGGGGCACTCAAAGCCTTCTCACACTCTCAGGACCCCCTTGGGTCTCGATGCTGGCCCTTGGACAGGCTTCCGATACAATTGACCACACAATGAAAAAGTCCTCCTTTTTCAGTTCTCTCTCAAAGACAACATTGTGGAGCAAATTGTACCTTTCCCCTCCCTCCGCCCCCCCAAAAGAAGATATGTGGAAGTCCTAACCCTCAGTGCCTCTGGATGTGGTCTTATTTGGAAATAAGTTTGTTGCACGTATAATTAGTTAAGATGAGGTCACACTGGAGTAGCGTGGACCCCCGACCCAACATGGCTGTTGTTCTTACCAGAAGGGCCTTGTGAGATGGACACGGGGAGAGGTCATGTGACCAGAAGGCAGAGACTGGAATGACACATATGGCCACTAACCGAGAACAGCAAGGTCGGCCAGCCGACCACCAGAAGCTCAATTTAGCAAAGAAGGACTCTCCCCTACTGTTCTCAGAGAACATGGCCCTGCTGACATCTCGATTCTAGACGGTAGGACACTGGAAGACAAGTTGCTGTTGCTTTCAGCAGCCCTGTTTGGGACAGCCTGAGGAAGTTCACACAGATCCTGGTTACCTCCAGAAGCTCTCATTGGGGGCTAGAAGGTTTTTAATGCCTTTCCAACACTTGCTAATTTTCCTTTTTACAAAGCAAAAACAGTCCTCAGGCTAGGAGCTTTTGGCAGGAAAGGCACCTAACTAAATTTTAATAACCTTGTTTTGATCTCCTTATTTTTATTTGTGTTATTACCATCTATTTCTGGCAAATGAGAACTGGTTTTCCTAGTATAATAGTAAAACAAAGTTTTGTTTTCAATAGATTAAGTTTAAAATGAGTTCATTTAAAGAAAAATATTGTCATATTAACAGATATGGCACAAAAATATGGCAAAGCTGGCGAAGGTGGGGACGGTAATCGAATTCTGGCACATACCCTCTCCAGGAAGGCCAAGGCCAGCTAGCCACCACGTCGCTGCCTTTGAGGCCCTTGTCACCATGTAAAATAAAGAAAATGAGACTGACAGCATATCCGATTAGAGGAAATAACAACAAAATTGTCTTCACATCAGTCCAGCCTTCCTATACCCTTTCCCTATCACTCCCGCCTCATCAGCCTCCCCTCACATGGGGGTCGGGCCTACATATGACCAGGCCCTCTCTCGTCCCCAAAGAAGACTAATCTGATAAACCAGGTCCCACTGAGCTTGGTGTCAGAGGATCTGGGCAATGGCCCCACCACGGTCCCTGACATCCTCAGTGCCGTGGGCAGATCCCAGCTTCCTCTCTTCAAGAAAGCATAAGACCATCTTCAGAATCTCTTCCAGCTCTGGATTCTTTGCTTCTGGGATGTTAGTGACTTAATGCATTCCCCTCTTAGAGACTAATATTCCACTTCGAAAGAGATGCCAGGAAAGGGATGAATAAATTCATAGGAATGATATCCCAGGGGAGGAATTCCCAGGTCCGGTGGCACATGCAAGAGAGACTTCTTCAGGGTGATGTGTCAGGCGCCTCTAAAATCACGCTGTGGACAACCTCCATCTCTACATGGGGCTGGCTTCACCCCGGATGATAAGACTAACATCATCTCAGACCCTTTGCCTCTCTATGATGGCTCATGCTCCCCAGGGGAGCTGCCTTCCACTCTCTCAGGAATCAAGTAGCCAAATCTCTGATAGGGATAAATACCACATTTTTAGTTTTTGAAAAGCAGAATATAGGTATTTTTTTACAAGCATGTTCACACACACACACACACACACACACACACACACACCCTCAGAGTTGGGGGCCGGAAAGGGCCAGGAAGAAAAATCAACTTTGACAACCTAATAAATGTCAATTTCTGAGGGGGGCTGAGTTAGAAGATGAATCCTCACAACTTTAATTGGAGACATGATGCTCTCACTTTGCCGGGCAGCCCTGCGTCCCCCCCAGATCCCACCACAGATAGCAAGGCCCTTGCCTTGGTCTAATTGGCAAGAGGCCTCTGTCTGCTAGGATTTGTTTCTGGGATATCAGAGATGTAAAGGGGAGGGGGTGCTCTAATACCTCCCATCCTTGCCCCAATTCCCTCCTGAGAGGAAAGGCAGAAGCTCTAGGACACAGGGCTCAGCAGACCCAAAATGGTGCCTAAAAATGCAGTAGGAGCAAAGGGGCCCTCCAGACTAGTGATGGCTCTCCTCACCTCACAGACATCAAAGGTCTCTTTTCTGACCCAGCAGGGATGTTCTAACCCAGACACAGCGGGAGAAAGGACCAAGAGCTGCAGAGATGGCACCGAGCAGTCAAGGAAGCCATGGGGCTTACCCCAAGAGGCTGTGTCCCGTAGAGATTGGGAGGACTGTGCCAGAACCAGACTGCCTGTAATCAGAATCCCAGCTCCATTCCCACTCTCAGATAAAGTGCTTGGCCTCTCTGTGCCTCAGTTTCATCATATATAAAATGGAGATCATCCCAGGGCCCACCTCGAAGCATTAGGAGAGGTTTACGCAGCCCGATACAAGTAGAACACTTGCACTCATGACCCGGAGCGTTGAAGCCAGAGCTCCTAAACAAACCAGGGAGGATTGGTGCCAATACCCTCAACAAACTGGATGTTATGCAAGAGGCAGCTTAGCTGTGACAGACAACGACCAGTCTGACCAACCTGGGTGGGAGCTGCATCCCTCCTCACGACCCGGGGCCCACTGCATCACCCTGACCGACCACTTCCCATACAACACAGAACGCTTTTCCTTCGGGACCCCACACCCCAACCCCCCACTGCTACTGCCCCTGCCTTTTTCCACCCCCAAGCATTCTGCTTTTGCCTTCCCACAGACTCTGGTGCTAGTCATGCCATTTAGCTCATTTTTATATTAACGACGGCCCAAGTAACTAGCCTCAGCAAGGTGCTTTCCAGTTTACAAAGCCATGTTTTATTCACATGTTTGAATTGCTAATGCACTTACAAGATTGGGAAAATTAAAAATACATATTAAAAGGCAAACAGTGAGGACTCTCCCTGACATTCCCATCTCTCATCTTTCCAGATCCCAACCTCATCCCCCACAAGTGGCCACCTGTTATTAGCTCCTCAGAGATCCTTCCAGAGTTTCATTATGTAGGCACAAGCAAATATTCCCTTACTCTCCCTTTTTAAAACACAAAATGCAGCATACTGTACAGACTGCTCTCCACCTTGCTTTTTTCTGCCCCTTACAGTGTGTCTTATGCATCATACAAAACTTTCTTTTTATTTCCTTTTTATGGCTACATAGTATTCCTCACATGGGTGAACCAGAGTCTCCCAAAAAGACACCTCTTGATGGACAGTTACTTTGTTTCCAGTCTTTTCCCATTGCAAACAAGGCTGCAACAAATAGCCATAAAGATAGGTCCTTTGTACTTTACACAAATATATTTGCAGAATAAATTCCCAGAAGTGGCATTGCTGGGTCAGAAGATCTGTGTATTTATAATGTTGATAGCTATGGCCAAATTGCCCTCCATAGAGGTCACACACATTTATCTTCCCTTGAGAAATATGAGAGTGGCTGTTTCCTCACAATTTCACTATTAGAATGTGTTATCAAATTTCTGGACTCTTGCCAATCTGATAGGAGCAAAAATTATTTATCAGTATAATTTTAATTTGTATTTCTACTTTCTGAATGAGATTAAACATCGTTGTATACATTTAAGAAGCATTTGTATTTCCTTCCTCTAGATGTACTTTGCTACCCATTTATCTCTTTTGGTCTTCACAACACCCCTGTGAGAAACAGAAGGCAAGTATTAATAAGATCGGCATTTTAAAATGATAAAGCTAAGACTCAAAGCATTTAAGATGCTGGCTCAAAGCCATAGGCTGGTATGGGGCAAAGCCAAAATTCATCCTGCATTTTCCTTCTGTTGGCCATGAATCACTCCCCTCTGAACCCAGAGCAGTTCTGTGACATGACAGGAGAAAGAGCCAGGGGACCAGGAGGCTGACCTGGCTTCTCACCGCAGCTGGGGAGTCACAGGCTGTGTGCCTTTGGGCCAGTCACTCCTCTCGGGGCTGACTTTCCATATCTATAAAACCAAGATTTGAACTAAATCACTAAGGTCCCTTCCAGGAAATGATTATAGTGGGAAGCACTCCATGAATCTTTTATTATTATTTCTTTTTGAGCGGAGGAAATAAAACCATTTTCAAACCTCCCAAGATGAGAACTTTCAAATCATACCCGTTTACGTGAACCCAGTCTAATCAGAGGCTGTATGTGCAGAGGCAGGGGATGGGAGAAAGGGGGGCTTCGGGCATGGTAGGGAAGGAAGTGGGACCTGTTGCTGCTGCTCCATGTTGAGAGCTGATGGCAGGATTTTCGGGAGTTTTGCAGGCCAACTGACGTCAACCTGATGGCTGAGAAATGGTCATATACGGAATATTGACACCAAAGAAAACAGCAAATGCTGGAAATAATGGCCTCCCCATCTCCCACCCCCAGCGTCCGTTATTCAAGATCTCCCAGCCCTTCTCCGCTGGGGAGTCTGCAAAAATCATAAGCAACAGGGAGACTAGGGAGTTGAGATGATTTGGGGGAGTGTGGAGGGTTCTGGGACTGTGCCGCACCCACCAATACCCCCCTGGTGCTCAGGCAGGGACCGCCAGGCCACCTCTCCACGTCACCGCGGGGGGCGAAGATGACCCCTGGGGCAAACTGCGGGACTCAAAGCCCTGCTCCTTCATACTAGCAGTGGGACCTTCTACCTGCTCTGCCTCGGGTTCCTCCTCTGAAAAATCCGGAAGTGACAGCCCACCCACCTCTAAGGGGTTTGTGAGGACACGGGAGTTGATCCACAGAAAGCCTTTAGAGCAGCGGCGCTCCGCCCAGCGAAGGCTCAGTTAGTGCGGGGCCCTCGCAGGAGCAAGCAAGCTCAGGACAGCCCCAGGCGGGAAGCCTCTCTGGCTGTCGCTCTGGGACCTTGGGCAGCTCCCCTGGCCCCTCGAGGCCTGTCCCCACGTCTGTAAAGGACTAAATTGGACTGGATCGTCTCTCCACTTCTCTAGGGCCAGCAGTCATGATCCCACTGTGTCTGCCCATGAGGAACGCAGCTCTCTGAGGCATGACCCTCCAGACTTGCTCCTTCCTGCCCTGCACCACTGGTCCCAGTAAGCCCTTCTTCAGATTTCCTTCTTGACAGTAAGGGTCCTTGAAGGTCAGAGCCAGCCCTCTACCCACAGTGATGAAACTCATAAGTCTCTCGGCCTGGAGCAGCACCCTTTTCTCCCCTCCCAGTCTGGGGGTGCAGCTGCTGCATCACCTCCCTCAGGAAGCCTTCCCTGATTCCCGAGTAGAGTCAGGCCTCCTTCCATGGGCCAGGCATCCACACACTGGTGTTATGTATGTGGACCCCTGAGCACTCAAACATACCACGCTTTGAGTCTCTCCCCATCTCCCCACTAGACTCCTTGAGTCAAGAATTTGTTGCCTGTTTTTTCTGCCCCCTTACCTAGCCGGAGAAGACCCTCAATGCTGAAATGAAGGAGGGAGGGAAAAGTGAATGGAGAAATGGACAGAGGGAGGGAGGGAGGGAAGGAGGGTGGGAAGGAAACCAGGTGTTTTCTGAAACAAGCCCTCGCCCACCCACCACTGCCCTCACAGTGCTATCCCAAACCTTGAATTTCTGCTGCAGAGTGAACCCTGTAACTTCAGTAGCTCCACTGCTCCCCTCCCCCCACAGATCTTGGTATAAAAAATAAAGAGAGAGAGAGAGAAATCGCCCAGATAAGGGCTGGGTAATGAGCCATGCGAGGTGAGCAAGCACTGCATTCCTCACTTATTTGGGCTGGTCCAGACCTAGCAAGCTCTACTAGCTCCCTCTCCCTGCCAACCCTGGGGAACATTTCCAGCTGGTCCGCCAGGGGACTGGTTCCCTATAGTCTTCTCTGCTGGGACCCAAGAGCTCTGTGGATCTTGGGGCTTTGAATGAAGGAGGAGGGGGGCAGGGACAGATGGCAGGCCCCACGGCACTTGCACAACTGAGAGTGAGTGCCTCAGGTCTCGATGCTGGCAAACACCACCTCTTCCTCATAGCCCCCCCCCCCCCCCCGCCCCTACCACCGGAGGTTTGCCCCTCCTCCCTCCATAACCCTAGCCCCTTCCCTGCTTGGTACTTTCCCATAGTACAAACTGATATCCCATCAATTTCACTTGTTTCTTATTTGTTTATTATCCCCCTCTCCCCAAAGAATGGAAATCCCACAAGGGCTGATTTCCATCTCTTACGTTCACTCTGTACCCCCAGGACCAAGAACACTTGTTTGGCACTTCCCCCATGCTCCATCAATACTTGTTGAATGAATGGAAACACATATCTCCTGCCTCCAACCTGAACACATGCACAAGCACAGGCGCATGTGCACGAACACCCCATCCAGACCAAGGTTCTAGCTGTTGTCTACATCCCACCAAATGATAATAACCGAGATGGTGGCTAAGAATGAACTTAGGGCATGATTGCTTTGTAGAAGTATTTGCATTTTATAAGGGAGACCTTTAGAAATGATCAAATCTTTCATGAGCAAATGGAGTCCAGGAATAATGGTGGATTATATGGGGGAGATATTTGGGGCCCCCTCCTGCCCTGCTCAGAGTGCCTCAAGGCACAAAGTAGGAAGTCAGGCCCCCGAATTTCACAGCCAACTGCTGGCCCACCTCTAAAGTCAGTTCAGCTCTCCCTGACTCCTGAGGAAGGTGTATCAGCTGACCACCTCTCTCCTCTTCTCCAGCCAAGCCCCTCAAGAAGGCCTCATTGTGTCTTTGTCTAGGTAGCCAGGGCCAGGAGTGAGTTGCACAGATTCTGGCTCACTGGAGCAGTGGCCCCCAGCCAGGCCTGGTATAAAGCTCTTCGGAGATTCCCTGGCATTTTAGTTCAGTGTTACAAGGTCCAAAACCTCAGGTGCCCAGAAGACCTGGCATGTTGGCACTCTGGGCTGCAGACCCCACAGTAAAGGCCAGAATGTTTATGGATGAAGCAGGAGAATGCTCAGAGCCAAGGGGATTTGTGAGCCCATTGAAGCCAGCTTACCAAGCATCTTATGTGCATAAAGCACACACTTGGGCCCCAGGGAGAGGAATATCCTGGGCCCCAGATCACTGCCTCCTACTCCCTAGCACCCCCAACAGCTCTGATCAGGCCAGGCTAGGGCTTCTTCAGGGGAGCCAGTCCAGAGCCTAGCCTCAGGAGGACCCCTGAAAACAGAAAGAGTCCTTCAGATTATCCTTTCACTTAGGAAGACGACCCATGTGGGCGGTGTCTGAGCTTGCCCATCAGGGGACCCCAGGCTACTTAGGGACCAACTCTATCACTCCCCTTAGGGGTGCTATGAATTGCTGGGAGGGGTCTGGAGTCCAGACCTCCCAGAGAAGGAGCTGAGGGTGTGATATGGCTGTTCCTCCTGCAGCCTCACCTTCTGGAGGCAAGAGGTAGCCCTGAAGACCAAGCCATCAGTGACATGAAGGTGCCCACACTGGCCAGCAATGACTGTCCAGCATTGGACATTCGGAATGTGCCACATCCAGATGCGGCCATAGAAGGACACCCTGGCAACCCCACCTGCTCAGCTTTATCAAGGGTATGCTTAAGTTGTTTTGTTTTGTTTTGTTTTTAAATTTTTATTTATTTATTTGACAGAGAGAGAGACAGTGAGAGAAGGAACACAAGCAGGGGGAATGGGAGAGGGAGAGGCA
The DNA here is from genome assembly GCF_022355385.1 of Mustela nigripes. Taxonomy (NCBI): domain Eukaryota; kingdom Metazoa; phylum Chordata; class Mammalia; order Carnivora; family Mustelidae; genus Mustela; species Mustela nigripes. Next base: position 107,510,320 of record NC_081557.1, read on the forward strand.
GGCTTCCTGCCGACCAGGGAGCCCAATGCGGGGGCTAGATCCCAGGACCCAGAGATTATGACCTGAGCTCTGTGCTACAGACGCTTAAAGACTGGGCCCCCCAGGCGCCGCAGGGACACACTTTAAAGAGCCAGTATGCTCTCTAGGATGGAGACCACACCTACCCCCTCAGTTCCTGAACAGAGCATAGCCTGGGTGGGGTGGGGTGGGGAGGGCAGTAGAGAAGGCTTCTGGGTTATCCTAGAGTGGGAGTAGGGGGCCAGGAAAGAACTTTAGGCCTCCTGCCAGAACTGCTCTCTTCTCTGGGAGCAGAGCAGTGTGTGACAGGCCCTGGGGAGCCCAACCACAGGCCGCCAGTCTCCCTAAGTGCAGCTCCTCCATCCAGAGGGTCTCCATTGATCTCCTGGAGATTTCGCCAGCTGGTCAGTTCTCCATCCCACTTTTTCTTGTGGCTTCCCTCCCCTCCTCTTCAGGCCATCCCTCATCTGCCCCCCCCCCCCCCCGCCTCCAGTCTGGATCAGCAGGAAGGGGCAGCGACTTAAAGGAGCCAGGCCCAAGCTTCGGTTCACGGTCAGCCTTCCCACAGGTGCCAAAGTCTCCCTCTGCCCTGACACCTTTATGCCAAGCCCGGCTGTGTGTGCTGCCTCTGCCAAGCTTCAGAGGGAGCCAGCTGGCCCGCTAAGAACAGGTGGATTTTAGAGTTCAGAGCTCCCACGTCCCCACCATAGAGCCACCTTAGGTCGCATTCACACTGCTCTCAGTCCCACACCTCTCAGAAGCTCATGTGGTCCCTGAGATATGAACTGATAAGTGTTCATGATGGAATAGAGGCTCACAATTTCCACTCATCTTCCCACCATCTTATTTGAGCCACGTGGCAACCCCAGGAGGTCAACAGATATGACTAAGCCTACTTCACAGATGGGAAAACTGTGGCTCAGAGAAGCGAAACGACTTGTTCAAGGTAGCACAAGCAAGTGCTAGAGCCAGTTTTCTTCCCATTCTGCGACACTGCCTCTCGAAGTTCTCAAATCACAAAGGGTGCCTGGTGCACCCACCAGGCAGGGTGCATGCATGGCTGAATCCCACATGGCCACTTAGGAGCCTTGTGACCTTGAGCAAGTCATCAAGTCTCCAGTCTGGTCTTCAGAGTCCTCATCTGTAAAATACAATGACATGCAATGTTTTGAAAGGAACCAAGGAGAATGTGGAATGCTCTGGATTCTAGGAAGCCATCGTCCCCACAGCTGCAGCTAGCATTCGCACCCAGGTGCTGTGATGATATGATACAGTGTGACAAAGCAGCCCCGAAGGCTGATCGTGACTTCCAAACCCAAAGCTGCCGTCTCTCCCTCATGACTCCCTTTGTGAAAAGAATGGAGAGGACCAGGCATATGGCTGAGAGGAGAGGCATGGCAGAAAGCTACATGGAACAGAGAAGGTTTCGGGTCAGGGGTGATTTAAACTTGGTGACAGGCATTCCTGGGAGCTGAAAGAGGGTGAGCCCAGCCGGTACCGCGGGAGGGAAGAAAGGCGAGTATACAGAGGGAGACCTCTAAGGCTACCTGCCAAGGAAGGTGACACAAGATTGCACAGTCTTTTGCAGGAACCTACTAATAAAGGACCCCAGTCCATGAAAAGTGCCCCTCAGACGTTTATGGGTTTTTTTTTAAAAACTTTATTTATTCATTTATTTATTTATTTATTTATTTGACAGAGAGAGAGAGATTACAAGCAGGCAGAGAGGCAGGCGGGGGGGGGGGAGCAGGCTCCCCTCTGAGCAGAGAGCCCAACGTGGGGCTCGATCCCAACACCCTGAGACCATGACTTGAGCCGAAGACAGATGCTTACCCACTGAGCCACCCAGGTACCCCCAGACGTTTATGGTTAACCCAGGTACTGGCTGTCTTGTCTTCTAGTACTGATGCCACCTCCACTGAGACCACCATGCCTATGTCTTCTGCTCCTGCACTTCTGTGTCCACGGGCACCAGAAACTCCTAAGGTACTGTCTCTTTTCTGTCTCCAGCCCAACTGTAAGAAATGCCCAGAGGTACAGCCAGTGCTCCAAGTGAAGGACGAATGCTGAGAGACAGGACCAAGAGATAGATACCAAAGCACAGCTCCACCAAGGTCCGTGAGAACAGCACCCCTGGACTTATGCAGTGCACAGCCTGTGGTACTGTATGGTAGCCACGTAGATACTATACAGTCCTCAGAGCACCCCATCTCTCTGACAGCTTGTGCTTTATTCCTCAACCAAGCTTGTCATGCTCACCTGAGCCTGCTAGCATTGTTCATTGCCCAACCTGTACAACCATCCACAGAGACGCTGCAATGCTGTCTCCTTCCTTGATGGTGAGGTTTCTTCCAAGAAACTCCTCTGTCTCTCATGCGAGAGGATCCACCCTACCAGTTCTCCAGACACGTCTGAACTCCGGCTGTGGGTCCAGTCTACATTTAAATTAAGATTTTGTGGCTCATATTTCCAATACTCCCCTCTTGTTGAAGTCATTCCCACTGCCTTGCTGTCCTTGGCAATTGCCTTAGAACAAAGGACTGTAGAGCTCATGGGAACATTAAAGGTCTCCTAATCCAGCTCTCTCACTTTGCAGATAAAAAAAAAAAATCTGGGCTCAGAGAGGGGGAGTGACTTGCCTAGAATCCCACAGCCAGTTAGTGGCAGAGCAGGGATCCAGTCTCCTAGTTCAGTGCTCTGTGTGGTATACCATACTGTCGCCATCATGGACATTCAAGGTTAACAGCACAGAGCAGAGATGCCCCAAGCCCAGACACCTCTATACTCTGTACTGCTGCCCCCTTTGGGGAATCAAAGACTTTTTTTTTTTTTAAAGGGAAGCAGCTCCCTTTGTCTATTGGGAAGCAGGATCATGTGCTGAGCCAGCCAAGCCAGAAAGCAGGAGCTGGAAATCACAAGTTGGCTATCAGGATCTGACAAAGCCTGAAGGTCCAAATGCCCGCAGGGAGGTAGGTGGCCCAGTCTCTGCCTCAGATTCAGGCTGGGCTTGGCTGCTCCGTTCTGCCCAGCTGGCACTGCAGGTCCCAGACACTGGACGCCTGGCTCGGAATGCCGGCTCTTACTTCCTTCAGGCTCCTCTCCAGCCTCCCAGGTCCACGAAAGCCTGCTGAGTGCTCCGTGCCCCTGGTTCTATGCCCAGCCAGCCCACCTTGGCGGGTCATGCTCCCCGCTTCTAGCCTCCCCCAGCACCACCTCCCTTCCCCAGACCCAGCCAGCTTCCCACTCCGTCTCAGCCAACAGTACTTGAGGATTTTTCTCACTGGTCCTCTGGCATAACCCCAGGTTTGAACTAACCATCCCCCCAGGCACCCGGCAGCAGTGGAACCAGGCTTGGATGACCACTCTGCTGTCCACAGACTGTAGTTTCTTGAGGCTTCTCCTTCCTTTGTGACAGGGCAACGTGGTCTTATCCCAACCTCTCTCCCAGAGTTCCCCAGGGAGCCCCCACCCCCCCAATCCTGCTGGAACCTCCAGTCCCTTGCCTGGTCGCCATCTCAGTTTGTTCCTTCTTCCGTCCACATCTTCCGGTCCGGCCAGGTCCAACCATCTGCCTCTCCCTGCTCCCTCTCCTCCCCACCAATCCTTCAGCTGCCCTTGCCCCATAATGGCTCATGGAGCAAGTTGTTCCTCTCCGCAGGAGGAAGCAGGAACCTGGGAGCCCAGAACCGGCTGCCACCCTGCTGAGGAAAGCTGCTGCTGGGGATTAGGGAATGTAAATGATAGCAGGATCATAATGCCCCACCAAGAATCTCCCAATTATCTTGATGTTAGTGCCTGACCTAAAGACAACATTGATCAAGCCATAGGGCAAGGACTGCCCCCTCCCCGGGCACCTTGTAGGCCCTCCCTAACATGTGAGAATTCTGTTGAAATCTCCCATTCCTTCACCACCTCCCCCCAACCGTGGGGTATATAACATGCCCACCTTCACAACCCGGGGCAGCAGCTCTTCCTGCCCACAGGTCCTGTCCCCGTGCTTTAATAAACCACCATTTTGCACCAATGACGTCTTAAGAATTCTTTCTTTAGTCGTCGGCTCCGAACCTCCTCACCCCACCAAACCTGACTTAGGTTCTGGGACTTCATCAGGGCTGGCACAGAAACACTTCAAGGGAGGCTTTCCCCCTGTGTTTCTGTTTAAGATGGATCCCTAAGGTTCACCCAGTCACTAATCCATTCAGTCAATGTCTCCTGCATAGCCCCTCTGCATGTGGGCTCCATGAGGACAGGGGATGGGTCCATGTTGCTCCCGCAGCTACCCAGCTCTTGGTGGGGCCGGGATGTGGCATGGACTAACGGGCACTCATCCTAGGCAACACCGCGGTTGTGGCTGGCACAGGCGTTCTCTGTAGGATGACCCACCCACCTGGTCATGTCTTCTGAGAGGGACACTGATGGCACCATCATTGTCCTTAGCAGCTGCCCCAAGGACTTTCATTACCCCTCCCAACTTCCCCAAATGCTCCACTTCCCCTGCCCTCCGCCAGCACACCACCTTTCCCTAGGGCCCCATCTACCACTTCCCTTTAGAGCAAAGAACAGAAGAACTCAGAAGTCCCTGGATCTCTGCAGAGGGGAAAGCGGGGAGAAGGGGGCAGTTTTCAGCTTAGGATCCCACACTACTGGGAGGCAGGGTCCGCAGGGCTCCGGGTGGGATTTGAGCATCCGAAGAGGCAAGCTCGGACATGCCAAGTCTTCAGGTTAGCCTCCATTCTTTTGGCAAAGGCGTAAGTTCCCTCCTTCAGGACCAAGCCCCCACCTGGCAGCAGCTGAGCCCCCAGTGGCCTTTTCCACAGGCGAACACTGCCACCTGCCGGGACCAGCTGGAACGGCCACCTCAAGTGCTCGAGAAAATCCGAAATGGGGCATTCTTGCTGAGGAGTCCTCAACTCCAGCCGGGGCTGGGGAGGGGAATAACTGAAGCCCATAGAGGCCTTGGCCTCCCTGCCCCCAGTGTATTCTGAGGCTGGAACTGGACGGTGGCAACAGGGACAGCCCTTGGCACAGACAAAAGGGGCAGGGGCTCTGTCTCTAGCCCGCTCACCCACCTGCTTCAACTTCCTGTAACAAGGGGCAAAGACATGGTTTGAGATAAAATGTCCATCACAACACACGGGAGAGGCTCTGTCTCATTTCCCTCCTGAGCTCTAGAACCCCTTTCCAGCTGTATTCAGGACTCTTCTAGCTGGATACAATAAAGCCATCTTAACTTCTACATGTCAAAAACCAAGCTCACCTTCTTCCCCAAACCTGGATCTTTCCAGAAATTCCATTTCTCGGTGTTCCCTACCCAATATGACTCCAAGATCTGCAGGCCCTATCTCAACATCTTTGGAGTCCATTATTTTCTGAATTTCTCCTTCCATTGCAGCCTCAAACCATTCCTAACCCCATTCCCAGTTTCCATGGGGCTGGTGGGGTTATTGCCCTAATGTGCAGGCCTTCTGGGACTCTCTGCTCAAAAACTTCATCATTCCTCCTTCCCCTTTAATCCCTCCTTCCACAACATGTTTGGAACCTGCCTTCCCAACTAGATGGCTGCATGTTCCCCCCCACTCTGAAAGTGGAACTCTTTCTGGAGCACATCCATACCTCCACTCATGCTCACTTTTCGGCACAGAATACTCTCTTCACACATTCCTTTAATCTTCATCAAATTCCTTCCCACCCTAGGAGATCCACCTTCCTGGTGAAGTCTTTCTGCATAGGTCTTTTGGTGAACAGCTGTCTCCTCTGGCCCCAGGATCCTGACTCCCACCTTGTGGCACTAATGACCCCCTCTTGTATTGGGCACCTGTGTCCTTGTCCCCTTCCCCCCTGGGCTGTCGGCATCTTGAGGCCAGGGCACTCTAGAGCCTGAAAATGCTCCATAATATTGGCCGAATTGGCTGGTAGCAGAAGTGTACTGACATGGCATGGTATAGCATTGACATTGACCTAAAGCAGGCTTTGATAAGAGGGGAGGGTGCGGGGCCTAGCGGCTGACCTGTAGGGAAGCAGAACATGGGGAGTCTATAGAGAATGACAAAGCAGGAAGGGTTCTCAGAACCTACATGGTAGACAAAGAAGGCAAGTCTTAGGAAGGCAAGAGACCCATCAGGACCACACAGCTCCATAGTCCCACTTCTAGTGCATAAGGGCCTCAGGAAGTGCCAACTCTGTCCCATCCCCCAAGACAGCTCTTCGAATATATGCCCTGCTTCCCCACTATTTTCCTGGCATTGACCCCAAGCTAGCAAAGGGTTAGAGATGCTTTTCCAAGGTGCCCTGACTTTCACAGACCTGCTACTCTGCGGACAAATGCTTGGGACCCAGTCTGGGCTCAGAGAAGATTTTGCCGCTGGGACAGGAGGTAACAATGGTGGCCTTCCCCAGGAGGGCTGTGGCTGTCTCATCCCCACCCCTCAGCACTGATGCCACACAAAAATATTCCAGAAATGTTTAATGCCACAGAGAAGTCCAAAACCTACAGAAAGCTACAAGCCGTCCTCCAGAGTGCCTGGAGCCAGGGCTATCCCCAGGCAGGAGGCTTGCACAAGGCTTGCACAAGCCAAGGAACCAGGGCAATTTGCTGACATCCTTTTGTCCTCTGCCCTAAATGCCCAAGGTTCCTTTAGGCCAGGGAAAGAAAGAAGAGGAAGTGGAAAGGGGTAGGCGGAGGGTGCGTCCCTTTTAGGCATTCTTCCTGCACTGGGATGGTGACTCATGCAGCAGGCCCTGGGAGGGACAATTCCTCAGACCAGACCAAGGCAGGCCAAGCCCAGGGTTCCGGAAGGAACAGAAGGAAGTTCCTGGAATGCAGCGACCAGGAGGAGTAACCAGCAGAAACTAGAAGGGAGGCCTGCCACCAGCCTCCTCCCCCTCCTTCTCACCGGCCTCTGACCCCACCCCCAGTAAGGACGGGTAGTCTTCAGCACCCACAGGCTTCAGCACCTGTATTTGATAGTCCGTGCCTTCTCCCCCATCACTTTGGGCCTTTCTTAAGTATGACGTTGTCATACTCAGTTCCCTGTGGCCAGCCAGCAGCAGAGAGGTCCTGCCCTCTCTGGAGGCCGCGGTCCCTGTCAGCTGTGGCCTGCCTCCTCCAGGCCTCTCCCTGGGGCTCCTGTGGGCTGTCATACAGGGACAGGGCAGCCACTCCCTCAGGCTCATCATATATGTGGTCGGGTCGTGGGGGGAGGTGCTCCTCAATGCTGTCATATAGGGGGTCCGCAGGGACGTGGGGAGGGACCGCCAGGACGCCCCTCAAGCTCTTCCCAAGGTTACGGGCCACTGCATCAAAGGGCACAGCATATTCCCCCTCCGGGCCCCGCGGCCGGGCAGAGGGCACTGGAGTGGAGGGCGAGGGAGGTGGCAGGGAGTCGTGGGGCCGGGAGTAGGGGCTTTCTGGCCGGGGCAGCACCGCAGGGACTGTGGCTGGCTGGGATGGCGGCCCAGGATGTGCGCTGTTCTTCTGGGCAGAAATGGCTTCCTCCAGGGCCGAGAAGATCTCGTTGCCTTGCCGGGTTTCGAACTCAAAGTTGCCCTCTCCAGAGATGCAGCGCCGGCCTGCCTCGAAAGAAAAGGTTACCTGGGTGGAGGAAAAAGGAAGATTATTAGCCAGGCCACAGGGTGGGGTCGCTTCCCCTGGACCCAGCTCCCAGGCACAAATCCATCACCTCCAGCTTCCCTCCACAGCAACTGGGGGAGCTTCTCCCCAAGCTGGTTCTCCTCCCTCAGGGTTTTCTCCTTAATTAGCAAAGCCCTCAGGGGCCTGAGTGGCTCAATCATTAAGCCTTCAGCTCAGGTCATTCAGGTCATGGTCCCAGGGTCCTGGGATTGAACTCCACATCAGGCTCCCTTCTCTGTGGGAAGCCTGCTTCTCCCTCTCCCACTCCCCTTGCTTGTGTTTCCTCTCTCTGTCTCTCTCTGTGTCAAATAAATAAATAAAATCTAAAAAAAAAAAAAAAAAAGCAAAGCCCTCACTCTTACCCTTCCTTCTTCTCCCCGTCCATCCAAGTACGGAGCTTGGCATATACATTCAACCTTAATAATGGTAGCCACCCTTGACCCCTCTGACTGCTACCTCTTCCTGATGCCCAGTCCTTCCACACCCCTCCTCTCTCCCACCCTGCACTCCCCCCCACCCCTGCTGTTTTTCTTCTGCTGGCTTTTCTCTCTGTCTTTCCTTCCTCTTCCCATTCTCCTTGATGGGCCTCTGCGCTCTCCCTGATGATCAATCTCTTCTCTCACAGCTCTTTTCTTTCAACCTGCCCTGTGGCAGCTCCTGCTCACCTTGTCCCGCCCAAAGCGCCTCAGAAACCTGTAGGGCCACTCATACAGCTTGCTGCCCAGCTCATGGCCACCCCACAGCTCCAGGGCTGTCTCCCCAGCCCGGAGGGTGTAGGATCCTCTGAGCCGGCACCTCTCACTGGCTTCTGTGGGTCTCATGGTCACAACAAACTCCTTGCGGGGGGCTACTGGGGAGGAGAGGGAAGAAGATGGTTAATGGGAAAGAGCTGACCTGCCTCAGCTCTGCCCTGCTTTGAATGAGTGTGCCAGAAGTCTCCAGAAAAAGCGTTAGCCATGTGCCCATGACCCCACACCCCACATCTTGAAGGCTAAGCTGCCCTAGGACAGGTCATACTCCCCAAAATGTCAGATACCTCCACCCCCTACCCTAGTCGGCATCAGGCCCTAGCCACATGCACCCCGACCTCATGCCCACATCCTTCCTGCCCCTGTTGCCAGAGCCACAGCCTCTCCTTCTCCCTCTAATCTCCTGCCTGACCCAGCCACCTCCCCAAGTCCTCCTGGACCGGCTGCAGGTGCAGCCAACTCTACCCTCCCAGCTCTTGGCCTGCCCATTGCTGATGCCAACCAGCGCCCTCTGGAAGGTAGGGCTCTAATGTCACCCTGTGTCCATCTGCTCCCCCTGACATACCCAACCCAGTGGGCTAGACATCACAAAATGGGACTGCCTTGTCAACAGAAAGCTCCCTTGCCACAGGACACCTTAAATCCACAGAAACAAAACCATTCTCTTCCCAGACAGTGGAAGACAGAGTCCAAGAGCAGCACCCGGCAGCAGGGCCCCGGGCAAGAGGGAGTGAGCTCAGGGCGGGCCAGGCTCCCCCACCCCGGGCCTCTCCCGGAAGCGATGCAGAGAGGCTGATAAGGGGGTTGGCCAGGGCTGGCCGGGGCTGGGGACAACCACAGGGCAGGAAGACTCAGATGTAGCTGCCACAGCCCCACCCCACCATAGCCCTGGGGAGGCTGGAGAGGAGACAGGCCCTCACCTGCGGTCGTGCTGCTGTACAGTTCATTCTCCTCCATGCGGGGCCGGCTGCCCTTCCCCGTGGGCCCCAGCAGCTCCTTCCTCTGGCCCTGAGGAAGACGCCAGGCTCTCACTGCTGGCACCCATGCCCAGCCCCACCTCCAGCCCAGGCCTTCCTCCAGAGCACACTCTGCCTGCTGACCCTTTCCGCATTCTGGACTGGGGTCCCCCACCCCCACGAGGAACCGCCCCCAGCATCCTGACCTTGGCTCTTCTAACATCTGCCCACAGCAGGTACCAAGGGAGCCCCCTAACACACATGCCATGCCCCCTTGCACTTTCTGAACCCATGGATGGCTCACAGGGAAGGCCAAGAGGCAGATGGCCTGGATCCAGTCACTGCGCTCTGAGGCGGGGGCTGCCAGCTGGTACTGGCGCTCCTTGGTCTCCAGGAAGAAGGCGCTGGTGTCCCGGGGGCTGCTGGCCTCCCCGCTGGCCTCAGCCACACGTAGGCAGTCACTGAGGCGGATCACCCTCCTGGCAGCCTCTCCCCGGCGTGGCTTCTCTGGGCCCTCCTGGAGCTCCAGCCGGGCCAGGGCGCAGTCCGACTCTCCATAGAGCACAGCCCCAAACCGGCGCCATTTCTGAATCCAGGTGCATGGCAGGTGGGGTACCGAGAGGGAGCCATCCAGAAACGGAGAGATGGTGACCAAAGGGGAAAGGAGGAGGCATGGGAGAGGTCATGGGGCAGCATTCAGGGACAGGGAGAGGGGCAAAGATCACAGGTAACCTAAGGGCTCAGAGAGAATTAACAGGAACCATAGCAAGGAGAAATCTTTAGAGATCTGCCCCCCACAACAAAGGAAGAGGCAGTGACAGCCAGTGGAATGCCAAAGGCAGAAGGACACAGTAGTGAGCCCCTGGAAGCGGGCCCAGCCAAGATCCAAGTTGAAGGGCAAAAATCCTATGAGTCCTTGAAGTCCAGAGGAGGGACAAGAGGGCAGCAGGAGGGCCCTGACCAGAGACCATGGTTCTTGCTCTATGCGAGGACCTGTAGAAGGCCCCAGGCCAGGAACTTCAGTCCACCCTCTTGAACCTTCCTGCTTCATCCCTTGACAGGTTGGGTCATGAGAGAGAGACAGAGAAGTCCTGGTGTGAATCAGCTGAGGGAAGGAGGACTTCCTCATTTAAGGAGGCCAAAGAAGGAAAAGGAGGCTGGCCACAGAGACCCCAGCTCAAGCTTACCACCAGCCAAACTCACCCCACTGGAGTGCTGGAGGAAAGGGAGAAGGAACCTCCACTCTAACCCCGAATTATCCCCTCCACGGCTGCTTTCCTTCCCTTCCCTTCCCAAGCATCCCTGTGAGAAGTTACTACAGAACCAAAGAGGCAAGAAATGGAGTCAGAGTCCTCCTTTACCCCCTCCCCGCTGGCGAACACCACACCCTTCGGCAACCAGCACAGTTTGGGACCTGGCTGGGGAAGCAAGCGACTGCTAAGGAGAGACTCCCCCTAAGCTCGAGCTCTGGTCTAACATGGTGGGTGGCACCGTGCCTACCTTCCCATGAGGGTTTAGAAATGTTCGGGGGCTCCTCCTTCTCCCCAGGAATTGCTAGCAGCCCCCCAACTCCTCCGCCCTGTCCCAGTGTCGTCTTGCTCTTACCTTTCCGAAAGTCTGCTGCTGTAGAAGGTACAGGAAGCCCTGTTTCACGGCTACTTCTTCCATCCTCCCACCATGCCGGCACCCCAGCCCTTCAGCTCGCTCCCTCCACTCCCGCCCTCTTTTTCCCCCTCCCTGCCGTGTGTTCCCCCTTCTCTTAAGTTCATTTCCTCTCTGCCTAGAGTTTTCTGCGCTGTTCTCGTCTGCTTGATGACGACAAACCGATAGGCCCTGTGGTTTCTTGCTTTGTGTGTGTGTGTGTGTGTGTGTGTGTGTGTTTGATGAGTGGATTTCATGCACAAGCTTCCTGCATTTTCATTGAGTAAGAAAACTTCTAAAAAGCTAATTTTCCAGTTTTTCAGCCAGCAACAACTCAGGTACAGAAGCTGGTGGAGGACTCGGCAAACAAGGAATGACTGACCTAGAGCCAAAGAGAGACCCAGAACCAAATTCAACAGTAAAACCAATAGCAAAAGACCATCATACTCCAGCAGGATGCTCAGCATGACCCAGTGGGAAGAGAGCTTAGAAATCAACCAGACTAAGTCCCCAAATCAAAAATGGAGACTGGGGAGACTGGGTAATTCAACAATGAGTAGACTGGGAGCACCTGAGTGGCTCAGTCAGTTAAGGGTCCGACTCTTGATTTCGGCTCAGGTCATGATCTCGGGGTCTTTGGATGGAGCCCCAGGGTCATGGTCATCAGGCTCCACACTCAGCAGGGAGCTTGTCCCTCTTCCTGTACCCCTCCGCCTACTGGCCCTCTCTCTCCCTAAAATAAGTAAATAAATGTTTTTTAAAATAAAATAAAATAAAATAAAAATGTGTAGACAGGCTCAGGAAGATCTGAGGGATATGTTCAAGGTCACCAAACCGAAACCAGGTCTCTCAGCTCAGTAAGAGCTAAGCCATACATACACATACCCAGCATACTGGACACATCAGACAAAGCTCACCACTTTCACACACAGGTGCAACTCTGGTTCATTCCGAGAGGAGCACTCTCTGCCCCAGACAACTGCACACAAGCACAGCACTTTCTTGGAATTCTAGAAACATGGACATCCCCACACTGAAATGTGCTATATTCCTAGTGCACATCTAAACAGTAGGGAGTTCACCTTCTTTCCAGCTTTGCAAGCATTATAAAGGCACTAGAATTTCATTGGGGATTATCTTTTTAAGTTGCAATAGCAACCTCTTATATTAAAAAAAAAAAAAATCAAAAAAGACTTCATAGTTGCCAAAAGTGCTCCTTTATTACTAGAGCTTCTAAGCACACACTATCACCAGCCAGACTATCTATCCCTGGAAGACGGGAATACCGATATGAACCCACCTGTTTGCAACCCTCCTGAGGTCACAGGGCTGGTGGGGACAGGAGAAAGTACCAGGGCTTCTGGTTTTTAACTCAATGGTCTTTTTATTGCTGGTCCCTGAGCACAATCCAGACTTCATGCAAGAAGATACATTGCTTTGGGGAAATCTAAGGTCCCCAGAAAATATTTAACTTAGAGCCAGATGGTTTAGAGAAGCAATCTGGTGGAGGAATGGTGCAGAAATGTGGGGGAACCAGAGAATTAGACAAGTACTCTTGGGGTAACCCCATAATGGGTGCTTATATAACCGGGCCATTTCCTCTACCACAGGGGTTTGTTTGCCTTGGGAAGGAGAGCGGAGCAGTATGCTGCTCAGGCCAGCTGCTGTAGATGCCATGTGCTTTACCAAAACAGCTTTAAAAGATGAATGTTATGAGCTCTGGCAGGAGAGGGCTGAGTCACGTAAAGCTCATGGCACTCAGCTCTGCTGCCTGGATTTGAACAGGTTGATCCAGAGATCAAGGGAAAACCAAGGATGCTGGTGGGTAAAAAGCTCCCTGGGGGGGGGGGGCCCTGGGGTGCTCAGTGGGTTAAAACCTCTGCCTTCAGCTCAGGTCATGATCTCAGGGTCCTGGGATAGAGGCCCACATCGGCTCTCTGCTCAGCGGGGAGCCTGCTTCCCCCTCCCCACCTCCTTCTGCCTGCCTTTCTGCCTACTTGTGATCTCTGTCTGTCAAATAAAATAAAAAAAAAAAAAAAAAAAAAAAAAAAAAAAAAAGCTCCCTGAGAAGTGGTTAGGAGTATGGGAATGGGGCAGGGTTTACTCTGTCTCTTTAGTCCTTTGGCCATCAGCATCTCCTTATAGAGTGAGAAACAGAGAGCTTTACGGTCATCCCGGAGACTACCAGAATGGTGCCTTTCCAACACTAATGTGCAGTTCTTGTTAAAAGTGCAGATTCGGAATCAGCAGGTCTGGAGTGAGACCAGAGAGGCTGATAGTGCTGGCGGGTGGGCCAGACCTCCACTGGAGAAGCAGAAAAATAGAAGATATCCACCCGTCCCCATGCATTCCTCTTATCCCCTTTCCTTAAGACAAATTGGACACATCCCACTCGGAACCACAGGGGGGCACCCAAGCTTACCAGATTACTTGAAAGCTACATCTACCCGGAGGCCTGGGTCCCAGGTATTCCAGACAACCAAGTGCTATCCCTTGCCTCTGGTAGCTGGGCAAATTCTGTGGCTGCTGTCCACAGATGGAACAGCAGGAACATGTACCATGAACGACACACTTTAAGGGCCGCCCACTTTCCCTAGCTGACCTCGTGGGATCCCCGCAGTGGAAGTACAAACTCCAGTACCTTCTGTCCGGCCACAAGTGAACCCTGTGATCAGAGACCTAGAAGACATAGCTCCAAGACACAGCAGAGGGGCAGAATGTGAGAAGCCCTCGGGTTACCCATGTACTGATGAAGAGAAGAGAAAAGTATCGCATCCTAAAGGGAAGAGTCCCAGTGGGTTTATACTGAGGCACAAGTGGGGTTTGGAAAGCTCTTTGGTTTCTCTTTGCTTTTATTGGAAAGGAAGGGACCTGTGACACCTCACCTGTGCTTCAGCTTCAGAGGGTCCTCTCATTTACACTGATTTCTCTCAACCGAAGTTAAGGACCATGCACTTCAGAGAACACATCTCCAAGAGCCTTGGAACTTTTTGTTGTTATTCTCACCAGTGATTAGCAACTAAATCCTTAACACAAAAGGGCTTGTGAGCTTGTCTTTGGGGGCCACAAAGAAAGGAGCAGAGACTGTGTCTGATTCCTTGGGCAGGTCTGGTGATTAGGTGACCTCCAAGTGACAGATTGGGGGGCAGCTACCCCAGGGGTAGTTCTGGCACACAACAGAAAAGAAGTATATAATGGGCCTGGAGCTGGTGTGGACCTGAGAAGGAAACTGAGGAAAGAGATACGTGACCTGGGTTCTTGAAAGATCCTCCCCTGCTTCCCCCCACCAGCCCAGTGGCTCCTGGCTGTGGAGGAGGGAGCACAGCAGTCTCTTGAGTTTTCCTCCTAGTCTCACCCTTTCTCCATTAAGTTATTTCACTTCTCTTAGTACAAGGAAGGAGAGCTGGAAAATCACTGAGAAGGGCTTATAATAGAATGTAATAATTATGTTACTTAACATTGACATAACATTTCAAATGTTCTCGTAGGAACCCACACACACGCCATAGAGTGAGACAGAGATATAAATAAGTTAACCAACTCAGAAATTATTTATTGAGCATGTACTCAGTACAGGGGTACCAGAGACACAGCATAAACAAGACAGAAAGTGGTTACTTTCTGATTGGAGACCCTGACAATAAAAAGAGTATGCAAGTAAATAGCTTTGGACAGTGATCCATGCTGTAAGCACTGTGAGGATAGGGTCAGAGAACGCTCTCATAGAGTGGTGAGAAAAGCCTCTGAGAAGATAACAACTGAACTAAGAAGCCAATGACGCAGGGAACTAGCTACTTAACGATCTGGAAAAATGTATCAGGCAGAAGTGACACCGAATGCAAAGACCCTGAGACAAAAACACTGCAAATGTGAGGAGTTGGAAGAAGGCCAGAATGACCAGGCCATTGTTAACAAGACGGAACATGGAGAAGATAAGGTCAGATTTTGTGGCTTCTTGGGCCACAGCAAGAATTTGGAATGTATTCTAAATGCACCCGAAGGCCACTTAAGGATTTTTAAGGAGGGGTGCAATAATCTAATTTATGATTTTAAAATGTTCTGCAGCTATATGGAAAACAAATGATCACAGGGCAAGACAGGAAGCAGGGAAACTAGCTAGGAAAACTAGTTAGGGAAACTACCAGATCCCCACCCCCCCAAATGTGATGTAGCCTGACCAGGGTGTGAACTAGCAGTAGAAATGAAGAGAAGTGGCCAGATTCGTGTATGTATTAAATACAGATTAAATGGGACTTGCAAGTGGATTGCATATAAGGGACTGCTGAGATACTAAGAATCAAGATAACTCTTGGATTTTTAGCTGAGTAACTGGGTAAAAGGAGGTACTATTTACTGATAAAGGGAGGATGGAGGGAGAACCAAGTGTGAGAAGGATTGGTGGGGGTGTGGACGGGGGGCCTGGACCAGAGAGCTGTTACTCCCACCCAATCAGGCAAAAAAGGAATTGGAAGACTACCACTGCAATTGTGACTCCAAGAATATACCACTGCAGCTGCTATGCCCAGGTCAGGAAGCCCCTGACTCACCATCCCTGCTCAGTACATTCAGGGAGCTTATGATTGAACACTGGAAGGTTGCTGGGAAAACAAAACACCGCACAACACAACATTCCAGGGGTTCGGTTTGCCAGAAGCAACAGTCAAAAGCTTCTGTTTCACTTCTGCCTCCAAAAATCTCCTCCCCGTAAACCTGACTGGCAGAGGCAATCAAGTTATTTCGTACAGAACCCTAGCTGCAAGGAAGTGTGGGTAATGTAGTTTTTAGGTGTCCTACCTCTGCAAACCAGAAGGAAACGCTAGGAGGACCCAGATTGAAAGGAATGCTGAACACCAGTCCGCTCTATCCACAACAGGAAATGATTCACTACCCCCTTCATTTCCACTGCAGGTGGTAGCCCCCAGTCAATATAAACTTCAAACAACCAGTAATCTCAGAATCCAGCAAAAATTTAATCTGGGGGCCTTGACTGGAAGCAAGAGTGAAATCCAATGGAAAACAAAAACCAACATTATCCAATACCGATAATTACTAGGGAAAAGATGGGAACTGGCCTCAGCCGGTAGGGACTGACCTGATCTGACCCAGGGGATTGACTATACCAGTCAGACTGAGCCCAGGGGTCCTAAAGCCCCTTTATCTCACCCCCCCACCACCACCACTTTTCCCAGCAACTGACCCCTCTCAGGAGGCAGTCTATTATTAAGATATTAATTATCTAGATTATTAAGATAATAATCTATTTGTGAATATTGGAACTGTGCCTTCTGAGTGTTTCCATTGTCACCACTATTTGGCGGCTCTTCCCATGAATGTTTCTGGAGGAGAAGAGAACAGACATGAAAAGAGGAGGATCACTATTCGGGTTGCTGGTAAAACGCAGGATCAGAGAGCAATGGCCCTTATCCCCTGGAGCAGAAAGCTAGAAAGACAAAAATAAATTCGGTTGACGACGGCCGTTCACTGGAAAGTAAAGAATAATGCAGACATCCTAAGTGTGTGTGGGGGTACCGGGTGCTGGCGCCGTGAAGACCCCTCGGGGGTGTGATGTAACAGCAGTTGCACGGTGGGGATGCGACGGGCATCCAGGGGCAAGTCGAAAAGAGGACACTCGGGAAGAGAGGAATCCACCAGGTGCTGGGTTCTGGGCGGGCATAGGTCCCGGCCCCCCTCCCGAAGCCCTCACCAAGCCAACAAGCAGCAAGTAGCCCCAACTCCCGCTCCAGCGCCCGCCCGCCCGCCCGAGCCAGCGCGGCCCCTTTAAAAACCATGTAAACAAAGCTTTGTTCCCCCGGCTCCCCCTCCCTTCGCGCTCCCCCGGCCCGCTCCTTCTTCCCACCCCCCGCGTCTCCGGGCCGCTGACGTTGCCCGCGCCTTTACGCCGTCCCAACGGCGCTGCGCATTCTCCAACCGCGGCCCCAGCCGCCGGGGCCTGCGCAGCCGAGCAGCGCTACGCCGCGAGCGTAGCGCGACGAGCCCCCAGCGCGCAGGCGCAGCGGCGACGGCGGCGGCGGCGGCAGCGGCCCCGGCCGAGGTGCGCGCTGGGGGGGAGGGGGGGCCGGAGAGGAGCATGAATGGAGCAAAATGGCGGATCATGTGCAGGTGAGAGGAGCCGCGGGGGGGGAGGCGGCGGCCGCGGAGAGTGGGGAGTGGGGGGAGCACGCGGCCCAAAGGGCTCGAGCCGGCTCGGGGCTCGCCAGGCCCGCGCCAACGCCACTCGGGGCTCCGGAGCCGCCGCCCGTCCCGGAGCTCCGGGGCCTTTCCCGCCTCCCGGGCCGGGGGCCTCCTCCATCCCCTCCCACCCGGTCCCACGCCTCTCGCGCGGGGATGGAGGTGCAGGAATCCGTGCCCCGGCGCGCACAGCTTACATCGCTTATCAGTCACTGTCTTTCCGCTGGAAGGAGGCCTTCCGCAAGTCCTCTTGCCCCCCAAGACGGGGAAGGGAGGGAGACCCCCTTGTCGGCTCTGTCCTGAGGGGTCTGCCCCATTACACCCTCCAGCTCTACACAAATAACAAAAAGAAAACCTCACACTGGTAAACCTCGCTCTCCCGAGTATTTCCCGCCGCCTTCCTCTTCACGCCCCCGAATACAAGAGGACACCCCCCCCCCCCCCCGAACTAGCCTCCTTCCCCCTCCCACGGATGCGCCCTTCACTCCCACACTCCCAGTCGCATAGCCTATGGGGCCGAGCTCCCCAGTCCTCCAAAATGGGTGCTCAGGCCTGGGCCCGCCCTCCCTCCTGTCCCCCTATCCACAGTGAAGGAGTTGAGTGCCCACACCTCCTGTGAAACGCGGGGTGGAGGGGGGTGTGTCTGAAATGAGAGATTCAGTGTTGGGTGCGGACGTCGCTCTGGAGGGTCTTGATCCCACGCAGGAGCTGCCCCAGGCGTTCTTTGGGCCCAAGCCACTTTTCTTCAAAGACATGGCACGGGCCCTGCGAAGGGACAGCCCACACCAGACCTAGTAGTAGCTGAAGGAGTGCAGGGTTATTTCTTGCAAACTCGATAAAGTTTTCCCTCCCTGTGCTCTAGATGGATTCTTTTTATGACAGTTAGTGATATTAATCTGTTGTCAGAAGCTTTCAGATTTTCTAGGTAACTGCACAGATTTTGTGTTGTGGGAAGTACAGAGAGCATAAGAAGTGTCACCTTATTTTGCATACTATATAGTATCATTTCTCAAGTAAAAAGAATGATCTTATTCCTGATATGTGTACAAGAAGCTAGAGTGTTGTGACTT
Organism: Mustela nigripes; assembly: GCF_022355385.1. Lineage (NCBI taxonomy): Eukaryota > Metazoa > Chordata > Mammalia > Carnivora > Mustelidae > Mustela > Mustela nigripes. The sequence goes on from NC_081557.1 coordinate 107,528,573, forward strand.
CTCTCAGTTGTTTAATTGGGAAAGAAGGCACTAATTTTCAGGCCCAGAGATCAGTGGAGTATATCTTTGGAGTATGAGGGACAAGTTATCAGGACAGAATTATAAAAAATTTAACTGCAGGTGGAACACCCCATGATTTGTGTTTTAAAGCCAATATCATGACCTAATTCAAAAATAGCAGTAAAACTTGATACAAGGTGATACTAGTAGTAATAGTGTAGCACCTTGAGTTTTATAGCAGCCATTTCTAAGAAACATGAATGATTTTATGTGATTTGAAAAAAATTCTTCCATCCTCAAAGAGTAAGTAGATAAGAATTATTTCTCTAAGGCAAACCAAAGCGCAAAATGATACAAGATTTACAGAAGATAAAGCTAAGGGACCAAAAGCATTTTGACTCTGGGTCTAGTCTTTTCTACTGGGGAAAAAATAGCATCCTTGAGCATTCCAAATTATGGTTTGAATGGATAATCTTTCTGACTGATGGTTTGGAAAGCAAAGGATGTGTGTTTACCTTTCCGAATATACATTTGTTCTGCGTCCTGTAAGGACTGTCTCTGAATGTAGTCTCTCCCATACCTTGAACCCAAAAGGCTGTCATTTCTCACAAGAGAAAAGTCAAGCCTCATCAAAGTAATTAATCTTCGAAGCACTTTGGGGTCAAAGGAGGGTCTACTGTATTTTTAAGAAGGTGATATTTTTCTCCCACCTACCCAAGAGTAAAAATCTACCAAAGTTAGGAATTTACTAACTTTTTGAAAAAAGAGGAGTATGTCAGCCAGTGTTTTATCTTACTTTTAAGAGCTGTAGTGTGTTCTTTGAATTAGCAGCCTTTATTGCAAAAGAGTAAATTCGTGAGGGAATTTTTTTCTCTTTAGATAGAATGGGGCATGTTGCTTTTCTTTGTTAGACCTCTAAATTAGTTTTAGTATTTGAAACTTACTGATTTTTCCCTGGTGCTTCACTGTAACACAAAAGCTTCCCAAGACAATGCTCTCTCCCCAGTATGGAATGAGTAATTAAAAGGATTAAAGACAAATGTGAAGTTGGTTGAGGGGTGATACTTTTCTCATAATACTACTTGAACATGAAGTTTAAAAAGGAGTCTGTGAACAGATTCTAGACAGTGATTATTTGAAAGTTTCATATGTATTACTAAACAGTTGAGTCATTTTTGTGTCTAGTACTTTTCTGAACCACCAGGGTGAGCAGTTTTGTTTTTGTTTTTGTTTTTTGTTTTTTTTGTTTTTTGGTTTTTTTTTACTGACACTAAGCGAGTGTCATATGATTCTCCGTCTGAAGTACTGAGCATTTCTTCTGATATGTGTTTTATGGAAGACTTAAATGTTACAAAGCGTTAGTAATGGGAGAATTACAACATTTGCTCTTTCAGCTCTGTCATTGTCATAGTCAAGCCTCTTTAGAAGAGTGGCTGTATGCAACTTAACTTACAGTGGTGGGTCTCTTGTTCCTAGATGACCTTATCTAACACTCTCCATGCCGGCAGTGATTACAGAACATTGACTGTTAAAAAAAAAAATCAAACTCATTTTGTATTTATCTTCAGTTGCTCCCCTTCCTTTTTTTTTTTTTTTTTTTTAATATGTAAAGTTAGATGAAGTTAGTGAGGATTCCGTATCTTCAGTTACTGACTAGTTACTGCAAAGAGAAGACAATTCTTAGTGTACAATGGTAATGAAAAAAATTAAGAATCAGATGTTAGCTTTAAAAGTGCTAGCTGGTGTTCAGTGCTAACTGGTGTTCAGAATCTTGAAGGAAAAGAAAAGAGCATATAATATTATATATAATAATATATGTTACTTAATTTTTAAGTATATAAGTGTACTAACTATATAATTATAAGTTAATAATATACATGGAGGATAGTTCTGGGGTTTTGTCAAGATTTATTATGTTTTTAGGCTGGGCCTTACACGGAATCTTTAAGTATTATTAACTGTGCTCTGCATTATGTCTGTAACAACAGAAGATACGGTTTTCAAATAGTCGTATTTTATTTTAATATAAGGTACAGTAATTAAATATTGACCATTGATGTAACTTTAGGGAATCACATAGAAGAATCTTTACAATTGGCAGGTTAAAATTTAAGAGTGCAAAAGTTTAGCCTGATTATGGTAAAACTGATAGTTGTATTTTCAGCTTTCAAAAATATGTAAGGAAATGATTGGAGCTATGGGTAGTCCATTTTGAGAAGAGAGTTCTGTACAACTTTCGAGAATTTTAAGTGGAAAAACTCAGTAAGTTTTGCAACTATTTTTCAGTCATATCATAATGCTTAATGTGTACAAGGCCATTTGCTGTACTGTGCACTGCAAAGAATTCAGAGCTGAGAAAGACACAGGAGCCAGACTGCTGAAATGTTAAATTTCTGCTGCTCTCTTTGGGCAGGCTTCCAAAGTGCACATGTAAGAACTAATATATTGATTTCAAAACATGCTACATTTGTGTTGGATGATACTGAAATAGCTATACTCCCTCATTCACCCCATCTTCCTCTTCTCTGGGTTTATATAAGTGATATGTCTATATTTTGGAAGAACATATTTATATTTACTTACTACTCTGACTTTGGTACATTTTGTCTTGTGAGAAAAGCCTTCAGAAAAATGAAGGTATACATGTGATATCATTCAAACACTTATGCAGTAAAACACAAAACATGTTATAATGGAATCTCTAATTTAGATGAGGTAGGAGAAAGAAGCATTGAGACGATCCCTATTCTGTATCTTACAGAGAAACTAAATTCCATTTGATGCAGAAGTTGGTGTTCATAATCTCCAGCTATATTTTCTTTTTTCTTGGCTAGATTTTTGTTTTTGTTTTAAGATTTTATTTATTTATTTGAGAGAAAATGAGAATGTGTGTGTGCACCAGTGAGTGGTGAGAGCAGAGGGAGAGGGAGAAGCGGACTCCCTGTTGAGCAGGGAGCGAGAGGTGGAGCTCCATCCCAGGACCCTCAAATCAGGGTCAGAGCTGAAAGCATACACTTAACCAGCTGAGCCACCCAGGTGCCCCTCTTGGTTGAGTTTTGAAGGCCTTTCAAGAAGGAAATATTGCCAATTTAAACCAATAAGCTAATGTCTCAGGTACAATTACTGAGCTTTCTTTTTCTTTGCTTACTTCATTATATATAAGGAAGGTAGTGTTTAGAAATTGCATCATCTTTGTCTTAACCACCAAACATACAGAATCCCACAGAATTTCTCAGAGTCAGAATCAGGAACTGGCTTACCTAGACTATGCATTCTAGTTTAGGGTCTTTCCACTTCAGGGTCTTTCATATGCAGTCAGGCTGGCAGCTGGGGCTACAGTCTCTCACAGCTTGACTGAGGATGGTGAATCTGTCCCAGTAAGTTACTTGGACGTGGCTGGACTGAGGGCCACTGTGCCTTGTTGACTCCTTCGCAGAGAGGTTTCGCAGGGATCTCCTAGTATATAATTTTGAAGTATTTATTTTTTACATTGTATAATGATGTCTGCTTTGTATAAGTGACCCATCTTTGTTACTGTTTTTTTTTTTAGACCTTTTAGTGAAATATACCTTTAGATAGGTACAAAAACCATGTGTTCAGCTTGATGAGTTTTCACAAAGCAAGCGCTTATGTAGCTAGCATCCAAATCCATAATATAATCAGTGCCTCAGAAGTCCCTCTGATGCCCCTCCCCAATAACTACCCATCCATCCTTCCTCCTAAGGATAGCTACTGTGCTGTCATTTCATTTTTGAGTATACTTTTAGAAGTAAGGCTGAGTAAGACCTATCTATGAGAGCTTGAACTTCAAAGCCAAGGAAGACAGTATTAGAGCAGTGGTTCTTCAGTTTTTGGGGGGGAGTTTGATGTTTTGTGTGTGTGTGTGTGTGTGTGTGTGCTTAGAATGTGATGGAAGCTGTATGCTCTCCAGGAAGGAAAAGCATACCTGCACAAAAATTTGCCTACAGTTTCAGGTCATTCATGAACTTTAGAACTAAAATTTAAAGATAACATTTCTTTCTAGATGAAAATGCTCACCGCATTTTTTGAGAAACTAATTTGTGTTTCCCTTTTCACCCACGTGGAAGGGTAGTTCAGGATCATAATATGTGTTCCTGAAGAGTTACATGCAGATTGAGTTTTTAAATGTTGAATTCTTGAGACTGATTAATAGAGACCATTAAGCATCTGCTAATGCCCTTTCTTAGTGCTGTAGAAACACATGGAAGGAAGTACAATATGTGATGTCTTATTTTCGGGGGCCGTGCACTTTAACTGGGGAGATAAAAAGCCTGGGTTATTGAGTTGTGAATTTATAATGAGACCATGGTTTTCTCAACATGTCAGTGAATGAGGGAACTGTTACTCCCATTGCTCCCCACCCCCCGGCCATTCCAGTACATGTGAGTTCATACCTCACATTTATAGTGACTCACTATAGCAGGGAATTCTCAGTGGAATGAGATGGAAGAGGGGCGCAGATCTTGGGGAAAGGAAGAGAATTGTCAAAAACTGGGTCCTAAAGTATGTCAGATTTGCATCCCTGGCCCTTACCTCTTCATAAACATTCATGCGCACTCACATAAAGACATACACACTCACACTCTTACTACTATAAATGGAAATTGAGAGAAGGCAGAAATGGAAACTTTATGCTAACATTAATTGGACTTTCAGCTGCTTGCCACTTTACATGGTCTCATTTAATGCTCACAGCAACTCTCTAAGGTAGATATTAAAGAGATCATAGTCAGTGAATTTTCCTTGATATAGTCTGATGAAAGGACCTGGTGTCTCTGGAAGACTGGAGAACTGTTGGAAGCTTTAGGTGATGATTGTGATGGTAGTTACTGTCAAACTTAACTGGTGTGGGATCTTGGTTGGGGGAGGGGAAAGGGAGATGCCAACTTTTATTGAGCATCTGTTAGCCAGGCATCCTGCTAAGTCCTTTTATGCCATTTCATTGGGCAACTCATCTAGTCTCTTTGAGCTTGGATTAGGTGATCTGTTAAGTCTTTTACACTTTGAGCATTCTGGCTGGAATTTCCAGTTGTCTCCCTTACTATTCTCTCCCAAATAAACTGCCCTGTTCTTAATACATACTTAATACTGTCCTGAATTTTCCTAAAACATTTGTGCTTATACTAATATTTCCATTTCATCTCTCTTAAATATAATAGATAGAGGTCTGTTATACAGAATATATAAACAGACAGAGGTCACAAGTAGGCAGAGAGAAGGGGGAAGCAGGCTCCCTGCTGAGCAGAGAGTCCAATTGGGGGCTCAATGCGGGGCTCGATCCCAGGACCCTGAGATCATGACCTGAGCCAAAGGCAGAGGCTTAATCCAATGAGCTGCCCAGGCACCCCAGGCATTCATCTCTTGATCTCAGCTCAGCTCAGGTCTTGATAGTGAGTTCAAGCCCCACATTGAGGCCCAGCATGGAGCCCACTTTAAAAAAAGAAAAAGAAGTCCCAGGATTTAAACCTGTCTTAGAGACAGATTAGTTAGATGAAAAACAGTTCGAATGCTTTCTTACAAATACCTTGGCAAACAGATGAATGAAATATCCCTTGTGCAACTTCAGGAAGTTGTAATCTTATAGCTATAGTGGCCTTTTTAATGTTTAAGTGTATGAACTTATGTGGGACACAAATACTGATCTCTTTGGTACTTTGTATGGTAAGGTATGATACGTGAAATATGTAGTCTCTAAATTGAGAGTTATGCTAGACATTTGCCAAAAAGCTTGAGTCACTTGTACAGTTAAAATTGTTGTGTTTAAGGCCAGAGAAGGAAAACAGTGTTTTTTAAAGTGTATTTTTCAATTCTCTTTAGAATTCTTTGCAGAGTTTTGAAAGCATATATCATTTTAAAAGCCAAAAACCATTTCAGGGCTTGGGTTCTTAACCTCATTCATCTCCACTGACTCCTGATTTTGGTGTTTTATTTCTCTCTTCCAAAAGGACATTGTCTAAGTCAAGCATGAAATTAATTTGACTATACGAAGCTGTAACACAGTTTTCTCTGAGAAGAATCTGGGAAGCCATATGTATATTTCACGTACCTGTAATTGGGTGAAAAAAAATTCATCCAAATTTTACCCAAGGTATAGCCACAAATTATTTAGAATATTATTTGTTTTGTGTTAGTAGGTGATTTTGTTGTTGTTGTTGTTGTTGAAATCATCAGCTTGTCATTGACCCATCTGAGGACTCCTTGTAAGGTTTGTCAAAAACTAGTCTGAGGAATACCTAAGAATTTGAAAGAATAGATAAAACTTCCTGGGAAATGGGACCTTGTTTTCTTTATTAATAGTTTGAACTGATAATGTTGTGCCGTAGATGAGCAAGTTTTATCAAGCTTTCCAAAGATCTATAGTGAAATGCTTTTAAATAAATTGAACTTGAGTAACAGGTTGTATTTAAAATAAAGACATTATCCCGAAGGCATTGCAAATGAAAACCTATTGTAATATAAGGATTGCTTACTAATTCTTGGAATTCCACATTGTAGTCTAATTTAAAATCCATGTTCCAAACAGGGAGATAAGAGTGTTATAAAAAGGAAAGGTGTGTAAGTTCACAGAATTCCTAAAACCTTTCCTCAGAGCTCTTTGATTTAGGTATCCTCAAGGTATCAGGAGCACATTTCCAATAAGAAGTGATAGTGTGAGACTTCAAACTAACTTTGCATCTATCTTGCTTTCCCACTTTCTCAAATTTAAATAGCTCTTTTTAAAAAAAGTGAATATGTCAATTCGTAAAGATTGCTGCATGTAATACTGATGCCATTGGAATCAGATTTTCCTTTAAATCATCTTTATGTGCACAGTAAATTGCATCCATTTAAGATGTACAATTGAACAGACACATACCTGTGACTCCATCACCATGAACGAAATACAAAAATAGTTCCTCTAACTCGACCATCTATCCTTCCCTCAGCACCTGATCTGCTTTCTGTTACCATAAATTAGTTTTCATTTCCTGGAATTTTATGCAGTAGACTTACTGTGTACTCTTGTTTTTTTCTTTCTTTTACTCAGCATGTGATTTTGAGATTCATTCATTTTGTAGGGTAGTATTAGTAGTTGGCTATTTTTATTACTGAATAGTATTCCATTGTATGAATGCATGTATCACATTTTATATATGCATCACACCTTGGAGGGATACTTGGGTTGTTTCCAGTTTTAAGTCACTGTGAAAAAGGTCTGTAAATATGCAAATGAAAGTCTTTGTGCAGACAGAAATTTCCATTTTTCTTGAGTTAGGTACCTAGGAAAAGAATGGCTGGGTCTTATGGTATATTTAACTGTTTGTTTGTTTGTTTATTTAGTGAGGGCTGGGGAGGGGCACAGGGAGAGAAAATCAAGCACCCAACACCAAGCCCAATGTGGGGCTTGATCTCACAACCCTGATATCATGACCTGAGCTGAAATCAAGAGTTGGACACTTTGGGGGGCGCCTGGGTGGCTCAGTGGGTTAAGCCTCTGCCTTCGCCTCAGGTCATGATCTCAGTGTCCTAGGATCGAGCCCCACATCGGGCTCTCTGCTCAGCGGGGAGCCTGCTTCCCTTCTTCTCTCTCTGCCTGCCTCTCTGCCTACTTGTGATCTCTCTTGTCAAATAAATAAATAAAATCTAAAAAAAAAAAAAAAAAGAATTGGACACTTGGGCGCCTGGGTGGCTCAGTGGGTTAAAGACTCTGCCTTCTGCTCAGGTCCTGGTCCCAGAGTCTTGGGTTCAAGCCGTGCATCAGGCTCTCTGCTTATCGGGGAGCCTGCTTCCACCTCTCTCTGTGCCTCCTTCTCTGCCTACTTGTGATCTGTCAAATAAATAAATAAAATCTTTAAAAAAAAAACAAAGAGGAATTGGACACTTAAGTGACTGAACCACCCCAGCACCCCAGTATACTTAACATTTTTTAAAGAAACTGTAGGTTTTCTTTTTCTTTTTCTTTTTTTTAAGATTTTATTTATTTGACTGAGATCACAAATAGGCAGAGAGGTGGGGGTGGGGTGGGGTGGGTGGGGGAAGCAGGCTCCCTGCTGAGCAGAGAGCCTGATGTGGGGCTTGATCGATTGTAGGACCCGGGGATCATGACCTGAGCTGAAGGCAGAAACTCAACCCACTGAGCCACACAGGCGCCCCAAGAAACTGTCAGTTTTCTTAAGCAACTGTATCATTTACTTTCTCACCTGTACTGTATAAGAATGCCACATTACATATCTTCATCAACCTTTGATATTACAATTCTAGTGGGATCTATGGTTTTAGCTAGCATTTCCTCTATGACTATGGGGTTGAGTATCTCCTCATGTGCTCACTGACTTTTCATGTATTTTAGAGGTTTGCAAACCAGGCTGGAGGTTTGGCCCCTCAGCCTGTTTTGGTATGGCCTGATAACTAAGAACAGTTTTTAACTTTTTTTTTGATGGTTGAAAAAAAAACCTAAGAGGGACACCTGGGTGGCTCAGTTGGTTGGACGACTGCCTTTGGCTCAGGTCATGATCCCGGAGTCCTGGGATCGAGTCCCGCATCGGGCTCCCAGCTCCATGGGGAGTCTGCTTCTCCCTCTGACCTTCTCCTCACTCATGCTCTCTCACTGTCTCTCTCTCAAATAAATAAATAAAATCTTAAAAAAAAAAAAGAAAAAAAAAACCTAAAAGTAATATTTCATGGCACACAATAATTATATGAAATTTGAATTTCGGTGTTCTTAAATAAAAGTTTCATCAGAACATAGCCAGCCATACAAGTTCCTTAACAAATTGGCCATGGCTACTTTTATGCTGCAGTGTCAGAGTTGAATAGTTGCAACAGAGACCTTTTGGCTTACTGGCCCACAAATCCTAAAATACTATCTGGCACTTTACCAAAAAGTTTTGCAGACTTTCGGGGTATTTGTCCCTTTAGATCTATTGCCTGACTTTTGGGTAGGGGAGGAAACAGCCCAGCATGGTTCTAACCCAAACCCTGTTTGATAGGAACCAAATCAGGCTATACGTTTTTGTTGACTGTGGCATTCTCAGATCTCTACTGCACTGGCCAAAATGGTAACTGCTAACCACATGTTGCTATTTAAAATTAATTAACTTAAAAATTTAGTTCTTTAGTCACACTGACCACATTTCCATTACCCATTAGGGTCATATGGCTAGTGACTACCAGATTGCACAGTGCAGGTAAAATACTTCTTTTATCACAGAAACCTTGATTGGACAGTGCTACTCTGGAATTAAAAACTTACACCAACTGAGCCAGAGGAATGGAAGCAGAAGTGGAACATGGGCTATAGAATTACTTTTCTGGGTGCCTATAAAAGTAAGCTAGATCTTCATTCTCCTAGGTATATAGACGAATGCAAATGCCTATTTTAAGGTGTTTAGTTAAGATTACTTACTGTTTATACCATGAACCTATGATACGTTCTGTTCTCTTAGTCAAATAAGGAGAGGAAGCAGTCAACTCATAAAAAAAATTCAGAATTTTACTGGTAGGAAATAGTGTCTTAAGGACTTTAACAGTGGCACAGTTAGTTAGGATTGCGACTCTTGGTGTCGTCTCAGGTCACAAAATCTGCTTGAAACTCTCTCTCCTCTGCACCTTCCCCTGTATATGCATTCTCTCTCTCTCTCTCTCAAATAAATCTTTAAAAAGAAAAGAGGGGTATCTGGGTGGCTCAGTCGTTAAGCATCTGCCTTTGGCTCACGTCATGATCCCAGGATACCGGGATCGAGCCCTACATTGGTTTCCCTGCTCTGCGGGAAACCTCCTTCTCCCTCTCCCATTACCGCTGCCCCTGCTTGTGTTCCCTCTCTCACTGTGTCTCTCTCTGTCAAATAAATAAATAAAATACTTAAATAAATAGGAAAGGACCTGGAAATATTTTAAGTTAAAATGGTTGAGAGAGCTTAGATAGCTTATTTTAAGATAGAACTAAAAACTAAAAACTGTTCTTTGTGATTCTGCTCCTGGGCAGGCAAAACTGATTATGAATAGTGAACTGGAGGTCAATAAATATATTACCAAGTGGTTATCCTCTTCTTTGGCAAAAAAAGAAAGAAAGAAAGAAAAAAGAAAATTATGTAATTATTATACCTGATGAACTATCTTGTTTTTATTTTAAGATCACAAGTAGGCAGAGGCAGGCAGAGAGAGAGAGGGGAAGCAGGCTCCCTGCTGAGCAGAGAGCCTGATGCAGGGCTCGATCCCAGGACCTTGAAATCATGACCTGAGCTGAAGGCAGAGACTTAACCCACTGAGACCCCCAGGTGCCCCTAATTATCTTGTTCATAACAGAGGGATTGTGATTGGTCATGTCAGTATGATCTATCCTAGAAATAAATGTTTTGCTGAAGTAAGAATCTAAATGTACCAGCTCACACTGAGAAAGTGGCATATGGGTGTTCTGTTGATGTTCTTGTATGTAGACCTAAGGAAATATGTAACACAGGGTATTTTGGAGGCTTCCAGAAAGATACATTTTTAAACAGCTTTTGTCCTATGTCGTTTCAGACATAGTTCTTGTCAGATTCTTTTGACCTGATGTGTCTCCTAGTACCCTAAATGTGTCCCCTGTTTGCTCTTTGACAGAATATTGTTGTTTAGAATAGTATCATCCTCTTGGTGAATTGATAAGACAGGAGAAATGACAATTAAAATACACAGATGAGTAAACATTACTTCATTTGACTGCTAATTTTTTATTGTGCGCTGTGTGCCAGGTAGTGGCTATATAAAGGCGAATAAGGTACAACATCTACACGCAAGGACCATAGTGGCTAGAAATGTGTGCCAGTGAGGGAAGTAAAGAGATGTAGGTAGGACACATGCATGCATAGAGCACAATGAGATACACCTCAGTCTTCCCTTGGAGAGCCAGAAAAGTTCTTTCTTTCTTTAGTTTATTTACTTTAGAGAGAGAGAGAACACAAGTGGGAGGGGGAGAGGGAGAGAAAATGTCAGCAGACTCCACGCTCACAGGGCTCTATCTCACAACCTGATCAGAAACCAAGAATCCTATGCTTAACCAACTGTGCCACCCAGGCACCCCCAAGCCAGGAAAGTGTTCTAAAATGGTGAGTACTTAAGCCAGATCTAAAAAGACATAGTGTTCTCTAGGTCAATAAGCATACTAAGCAGAGAGATACTAAGGTAAGGAAAGCTGTATCTGTTCATGGAACATTCCAGGGAATTGAAAACAAATATTGCTGCTGTATAGAAACTAAAGAGGAGCAAGGTGTGAGAGATGAGACTTTAATGGCAAGAAAGAACCAGAACATGTTGTTCTGTAGATGTGTATTTGAAGGTTTTTAAGTAGAAGTAATGGAATAATCACATCACTGTGTTGATGGTGTAGAAAACTGGAGGTGGACAAAGTTGGACATAAAGCAGTACTGTATGCAAAGTAGCTGGGACTTGTATTAAGGTCATAGCTTTGAGGATGGGGAATAGGAGATTGATATTATGAAGGTTACATTTGGCGGGATTTGACAGTCAAATGTGTAAAATGAAAAGGCAGCTTCCACGTTTCTGGGCAGCTAAGCAGACAGTGAATGAATGAGCAAGATGTTGAAGAAGTAATAAGGTCTGTCTCGAATATACAGATTTTGAGGTGCTGGTTTACATTTGAGTGAGGATACCCAGTAGGCAGTGTTTACGTGTTACCAACTTGGGCTAGAACTCACATAATCATAGTGAAAGCCCATTTCAATAGCCTTCAGATGTTGTAAATACAGGTAAAATATTAGGTGTTAATAATACACACCTATCTGAATTCTTAGTAAGTTTATAGCAAACTGCAAAACTTGAGTGAAATTGATGTTTTATTCTAGTTTGTATTCTGAAACAGCATCAAATTACCAGCAGCAGGATTGAAAATACATTTGACAAATAGCCCTGAAATTGCATGCATTTAATGCAAAAAAAGAAGAGCTCCTATTCTTGGAAATTGCAGTAAACCTTAAGATGTTAAACTACTCTGGCCACTAATACTTCTGCAGAGTCTCATTCTCTGAGCTAGCAAGGCAATGTGGCCACCAATACTGCTTAAAGGTTTCTTTATTTTAGTTAAGGTATTTAAGACTTAATCTGACCTTGGTCTGTTTTGTCTCCCCATCTCATTTTCAACTTTTGGGAAACAGATGAGTTTTTCTTTATGCGCCTCATTATAACTAGTGTTTGAGGGGTACAGAGAAAAAACTTCTAAAAAAAAAAACTGTTGGGGCACCTGGGTGGCTCAGTGGACTAAAGCCTCAGCTTTCGGCTCAGGTCATGATCCCAGGGTCCTGGGATCAAGCCCCGAATCGAGCTCTCTGCTCAGCGGGGAGCCTGCTTCCCCCTCTCTCTTTCTGCCTGCTTCTCTGCCTACCTGTGATCTCCCTCTGTCAAATAAATAAATAAATAAATAAAATCTTTTTTTTAAAAAAATGTTTCTTCAATTAGATTCTTTTAAATCTTCTCTTTTGCAACTTGCCTGGTCCTCCTCATTTGCTGACTTGATAAGTTCCTTGAAAGCATTTTTCATAGATCATATAATAGTGTAAACTTGAAAGACAAATTGATATTTTATAAAACTGTTAAGGGAAAAAGTATTTAGAATTACAGAGAATCAGAAAACCAATATGTATGGGGTATGTATGCCAAAACTTCTTAAGAAATGTTTACTTAATACTCATTTTTTACGTTTTTTTTTTTTTCCCCAAAGGGGAAGTACAGAACTCTGAATTCTTTCCTTCTCTGAATCAAAGTTCAGGGTTCCAAGATTAAGTATCTGTGATTGCTTTTATCTTTTTTCCTTTACTGCGCTGTTTTGTTTCCTATGTTCCTTTTTGTTGAAGCTTCTAAAGGAGTACATGCAGTGTTTGGGGTTTTCTCTTGGGAAAAGAGAACTGAGAAGCTATCTTCTGAATTTTTAGGTCAGTAAAAGTCCAGTCCTCTTTACACGTTTATTTCTGAAATCTTTCATCCTTACTAGCAAACTTCTAAAAGTTTATGATCAATAGTTAGACTGTAAGTCTTAATAGATTAGAGGAGATGCTGTCCTAATATCTCAGGATATTAAATCTCAGCTAGGTTCAGAAACTGCAGGTTGTTCATTCTTGATACCTGTGATGTACAAGCATATACAGGTATAAAGAAATAACATACAAAAGAGGAACATTCAAGGAAAATTGGCTCTGATGTTGCTTAATATACGTATTGATTTCTTTTAGAGAATCAAGGATGTAGGGCAAGAAAGTATTATTTGGCCTGTGGTATACAGTAGTATTTCACTGCCAAAATTATAGGTGTGCAGCACATTCTGAGGTTTGAGAAAATCATTGAAATGTCTTCCTCATTTTTCTGGATTTTATAATGTGTGTGTGTGTGTGTGTGTGTGTGTGTGTTTAAGATTTTATTTATTTGACTGGGAGAGAGATCACAAGTAGACAGAGAGGGGGAAGCAGGCTCCCCGCCGAGCAGAGAGCTACATCCCAGGATCCTGAGATCATGACCTGAGCTGAAGGCAGAGGCTTTAACCCCCTAAGCCACCCAGGAGCCCTTGGATTTTATGTTAATATTGTTACTGTTGTTTAACCGGTGATATGGCTACAGTTTGAAAATTCCTCTAATTCAGGCCTTCAGATTGTTGATTCTCCAATCACATACACAGATTTGTTTAAAAAGGAATATTGCCCTGACCCCTGTTTTTAAACAGACAGCTATTTTAATGACGTATTATAGTGGTTTGCTTTCTGTTTAATATTATATTTTATTTATGTGGGTGTATTAAGAAAGCATTTTAAAGCCAGTTAACATTTCTCCACCAAATATACTGTTTTTGTTTACACACAACTGAATATTGAGAATGTTTCATTTATGACTGCAGTAGTTGTGTTACGTGTCCGTGGTAATCAGAATGATACCATTAACGGGTTAATGAAATGGGATTAGAATTACATAATTTTTAAATTAGGAGGAATCTCAGAGTGTGATGACACAATTTAAAAAATCGTATGCCCTCTTTTTGTAGGATAGTTATCTTTATATTATTATTTTCTAGAGATAATGTAAGAATTTAAACTTTTCCAACCGTAACAATCTTTAACAATCTTAATTTTCTTATACAATTAGCACAATTAAAGAAAAAGTACAAGGTTTAGACAAAAATGGGTTTGGAAAATGGTTTCTTTAATTGCTATTTTGCTTCTGTGGGTCTGACACTGTGCTACATACTAGAGATAAAGCAAAGAACAAAATAGGTGTGGTCCTTGTTTATAGATATTCTAGAAATTGTACCAGTAAATATATATTTACAAACTATGTTAAGAGATAGAAAGAAAAAGGTATACTGAAAAAAGGTATACTGAAATCTTTTGGGAGTACTGATTTCTCATCTTTTTTAAGGATTTTATTTATTTATTTGAGTGAGAGGGAATGAGAGCACAAGCCAGGGGACAGGAAGAGGGAGAAGGAGAAGCAGACTACCTGCTGAGCAGGGAGCCCAATTCAGGGCTCCATCTGAGGACCCTGGGATCATGACCCAAGCTGAAGGCAGACGCTTAACTCACTAAGCCACCCAGGAGCTCCTGATTTCTTAGTGTTGGGTGAGGATATGAAGGGAAAAAAGAGGACCGTGTTTCAGACAAAAAGAAATGGTATATTTAAGGCCCTTACGGAGGAAACTTCCCCTCTCAGGATTGGAAGAGACCATCCTACCTGAAGACAAGGCTACAGAAATTACCAAGTGCTAGAATGTGAGGGGTTGCTATGCAGGCATTCAGACCAGATTTCTCAGAGATTTGAGTGATTTATTAAAATATTCATTCCATAAACTAAATGGAAAAAGCAAGGAGTGAAACTTGGTGTAGTATCTTGGTTGTAGTATCTTGATTCTGGTTTTCAGTTGCAGAAGCAGAGGTTGTAATAGCACAGAGTAGATTGTGATTATCTGTGTGATTTTTTTTTTCTTTATTGTTTTCAGTTTAGCTGTTGGAATTAGTCATGAAAAATGATATGACTATCTTTTGATGGAGACTGTCTTTTGAATAAAATACCCTTTCCCTTGGGCATCTGGGTGGCTCAGTTGGTTTGGCTCAGATCACGATCTTGGGGTCCCATGATTGAGCCCCGCATGGCACTCCCCATTCAGCGGGGAACTTGCTTCTCCTTCTCCCTCTCCTTCTGCCCCTCCCCCAGGTCATGTGCATGCCCTCTTTCCCTCTCTCTCTCTCAAATAAGTAAAATCTTTATTTTTTTTTTTAAAGATTTTATTTATTTATTTGACAGACAGATCACAAGTAGGCAGAGAGAGAGAGCGGGGGAAGCAACCTCCCTGCTGGGTAGAGAGCCAGATGCAGGGCTCTATCCCAGGACCCTGAAATCATGATCTGGGCCGAAGGCAGAGGTTCAACCCACTGAGCTACCCAGGCACCCCTCGAATAAGTAAAATCTTACCAAAAAAACAAAAAGCCCTTTCCCCAAGATAATTTGTTATCCCTAAGGAGTGTACTGGTTGTATGCATATACATTTAAAGTTGTGTTTTGGTATATCATGTATATATGTATGTGTGTGCATGTACGTTATTATTTAGTTTCAGCTGGCTGGAACATTTATTCTCGTATTCGTAGAAAACTGAACTGTTTTCTTGAAGAAAACATAATGTCCCTTGGTTAAATCATTCTTTTTTGGATATATTGGTATTTATGTGGAAAAAGTAAAAACTTACATTTTTACTATACTTTCAGTTTTACCTACTGAAGTTCATTTTTGGATAAAGGTATAATTTGACTTTTTCTCCCACATGGATTTTCTCAACCTTATTTATTATATGGGTCACTCAGCCCTTCTGCACTGATCTATATTGCCACATTTGTGGTACAAATTCCCTTCTAGTGCTCTGTCTGCTCATTGGTGTGTTTCTCTATTAATGTGCCCATATCATACTGTCCTAATTCTTTTTAAGTTTTATTTATTTAAGTAACCTCTCCATCCATTGTGGCTCAAACTCACAACCCTGAGACCAAGAGTCACTCACTATTCCGACTGAGCTGGCCAAGCACCCCCCATACTGTCCTAAATGATGGAGCTTTCTAAGTTTTGGTCTCTGGTAAGGCAGTGCTCCCGAACTTCTTGAAAATGGTCTCCATTATTCTTGGCCCTTTTTCCTTCCATATGAATTTTAGGATCAGTTTTGCCAAATTTATCAGATTGGATTTGGGTTGCTAATATTTTGTTTTGGATTTTTGTAACTGTTCATAAGTGAAAACTGGCCTGTAATTTTCCTTTGTCATACTGTGCTTTCCCTTTGTCTGGTTTTGGTGTCAAGCTTATAGTAGCCTCAGCCTCAGGTGAGGAGCTTTCCTACTTTTCTTTTCTCTCCTCCCCTCCCTTTCTTCTTTCCTTACTTTTCTGGAACAATTTAAGTAAAGATTGGTATTAGTACTTAAATGATTGGTACTATTCACCATAAAACCATCTAGCATGGTTTTTAGAGGTAGGACAGTAGATCTACTCACGTTTTCTTTTCTTGAGTCATTTGTAGTGAGTTGTATTTTCTAGCTTTTCATTTTATCAGAATTTTCTAATTAATTGACAATGTTGGTAGAACTTTTTTTTTTTCCATCCCTGTGCTATCCTTCCAGAATGAATTTTCTTCTCTAGTATATGCATCCTTGTTTCAACAATTTGAACAAGAAACTCAGTCCACTTTTGTCTGGAAAGGTTTTTATTTAGTCCTCACTTGTGAAAGATCATGTAGCTGGATATAGAAATAAAAAAGAGAGAAATACTGTCATTCTTACCCATCGAAAAGGTTATTTCATTGTCTTCTGTCTTTTGCTCTCAGGAATTCTGCCGTCAGTCTTATTTCTTTAATAAAACTAATCCATGTTTTGGCTGGGACATACAGACTGGAACAGTCTCAATTTTTTACTCCTTTTGTCCTGGGATCCCATGTGGTTTAACATTTGCCTGGGACAAAAGTGTCCCAGCTTAAAGAATAAATTATGTGGTCACTCTAAGATTTCCTCTTTGTTTTACATGTTTTACTACAAAATTGGTGACTTGATTTTTTTTAACTGATACTGTTAGATATATGTTGCATTTTCTGAAATTGGGGATTTATAGTTTTTATCAGGTCTAAAAAATTTTCTGAATATTACCTTTTGCCTTCTCTATCTTCCCTTCTGGAGGCCTTTTCAGACATATGCTAGGATCGGCTCTGTCTCCTGTATGTCTTAACTACTCTCCTATTTCATGTCTTTAGTTCTCTTTATTATGTAGAGTTTCTGCAGATTTCTCTTTTAGTTCACTAACTCATTCTTCAGCTGTGATTACTCAGGTGTTTAACCCGTTTGCTGAAGCTTTTGATTTAATTGACTTATATTTTCTATTTTCACAATTTCATTTCATCTTGATTCAAATCTGCCTGTTCCTTTTTTCATAGTGTCTTGTTCTTTTAAAGTTTTGATTACTTCAACATCTGTACTCATCTCTGTCATATTATCTCATGTGAATTTCTTAGAGGTTTAATTCTGCTGTTGGTCTGCTGATTCTGGCCTTCTTCATGTGTTTTCAGTTTTACATGATGAGCTAAACTGGAGTAGAGATTTGTGTGTGGGAACCTCTGTGGTCGGGGTTGGAGGTGACCTCTTCAGAGAGATTTTGCATTTAATTCCACTTAGCCCAAAAGCATCATTGGCCCAAAGGCAATGAGGTGTTAGTATCAGGACCTGCAGTTTCCTAAACTGGAGTGTCACACCAGTCCTTGGTTACACATTCTTGTTTTTTTGTTTTTCGGTTTTTTTCCTTTACTGAGTTCAGATTGAAGTAGACAAGCTTTCTTATTATCTCCTAGTTTGGTGAGCAGATTTTACTTACATTTTAGTATTATTATTTTTAGTCCATCCTCTTTCTGAGCTACTTTATTCTCCAGTACGAATCCAGAATCCTTGGGGACTTGGTTCCCATTCCCCAGCCAGTGCAGGCCCAGAGCGTCTTTAGTCCTTGCACTGATAACAAAACCTAAGCCCCTACATTTCCAAGACCAAAAGCCAACATGCCCCATCTGCACCAGGACAGTCACAGGCCATGCTTGCTTCTCTGGTTTTTAGTTCTCTTAGTTTTTGGCCCTAGTTGGTTTCTTCTGCTTTTTAGTTACAAAGCCATGCATATAAAAGGATTTTTGTCTTATTTAAATAGCAGCTCTACATGTTTGTATCAGGAAGGTTGGAAGCTAACTAGTTTGCCGTTTTGCCAGAAGTCTAAACCTAATTTGCAGTGTATCTTCAAATGCATGATTTCTTTTGATTTTTATATCAAGGTGCAAGCTTCTTCCAGGTAAACAGACTAGTTGGAAATTAAGCTTGTTGCCCAAAGTCGTAGTCAATGAAAGGGATTACAACTTGAGTATTAAGCTCCAAGTGTAAGTCTCTTGGCAACACTCCTTCTTTTCCACTGAATACAAATAGATATATTTGTTGGTATGTATATTCATTTTTACTAAATAGCTTGGCTTTTTGCTTCTTTCTCATAGATAGGATTTTAAGAGGAATTTATTTTGTTATACAGTCTAGTCTAGTGGAGGGAGTATTGGATTTGAAGCCACATCTAAATTTTAATAGCAGTATAACCTTGGGCAAATTCACTGTCAGAGCTATAGTTTTCTTGTCTGTGAAATTTTGTGTGAGGTATTGGGACTGCCTCCTAATTAACTCTGTGGCCCTCTCATGCCCATTCAGAGTCCCTGTGAGGAGTCTTTCTTTGCTCAATTTCTGCAGATCCCAGGGCTTTAATCTGCTTTCTTTATTTTTAGTTGCCACTATTATTCTGTCCCTTGTGGCCTTCTTTCCCTAAACGTTTTTATGCAGTGTCTTCTCCTGAAACAACATCCTAGGCCTCTTCTTTCCTCATAGATTTCATTGCTGATCACCAGTAGGGGACTGATGAGGAGTAGCAACAGAGAGTGTATGCTGAGCCCTCTTCACATAGCAGGTGCTTTTTAAAGTGTGTTTATACAGTATCTCTAGAAGCTGCATGACAACACAGTCGGGTTATTGTTGTTATTTTCATTTTATAGATGAGCAAACTGAGGCACAAATAGGTTATCTAACTTGCCTGTTTCACTTAGGTAGTAAGTTACGGAGTAGAAATTCAAACCCACGAATGAGCTATTTCCTACAGTGCTGCAGTATATACTAAACAACACCAAATTCTCGTAGTCATGGCCCATGATTTATTGTTTCCTAACTCCCTTCTGAGATGGACTTGGAGGCATGGGCCCTTTTGTTTTATTCTCTTGCAAACCGGGCTCTCTGGTCTCTTCCCTCTCTCCTCCACCCCTACCACTAGGAGGATCACTTTGGGCTCTACCTCATCATGCTGAATCAGAATCTTGGTTATGGCAGTGTGATTTTTTTAAAGAACACCCCCAGGTGATTCTGATTAGCAGTTACTTAGGGGTTACTGGTAATTATTTCTTACACCATGACCTCTCTTTAATCTAGAAGATATAATCAGCAGAACAATTTTTGCCCTCTTGTTTCACAGAAGCAGTTTGAATCTGCAGTCCTTCACACATCTGGGTCACTAGATTTCCTCTCTATTGAGGATGATTATGTGTGATGTCTTTCCTAACCAGTGATGTTGTAATGACTAAATCATACATATTCTGTATTAGTCTCAAAAGATCAATCCCCAGACTTTCATGAGACTTCAAATTTTGCGGTACCCTGACAGCAGCATTTGCAAAGTACTGTATTTCTTGACTCACTGGTCTGTCACCTGTTCTACACACAAAAGGGTTATGTGGTCTTAGAAGCTGGGAAACTACATATTGTATCTCTCAGAAATTTATGGTGTACATTAGCATACTGAAGGACCCTTAGAAATTCCTCAGGTGAAAACTGCTCTTTGCTTTGTTTAACTTGCCTCTCCCAAAGTGTAAGCTCTTTTATTCATGCAATTCTGTTAGTAGCTGGGTGTCAGACATGCAATGCTCTGTAGGCAGAATTTTCTGTTTTGTTTTTGTTTTTGTTTTCACTTGAAAGGGGAAATAAGGGGCGCCTGGGTGGTTCAGTGGGTTAAGCCCTGCCTTCAGCTCAGGTCATGATCCCAGGGTCCTGGGATCGAGCCCGGCATCGGCATCGGGCTCTCTGCTCAGCAGGGAGCCTGCTTCCTCCTCTCTCTCTGCCTGCCTCTGCCTACTTGTGATTTCTCTCTGTCAAATACATAAATAAAATCTTAAAAAAAAAAAAAAAAAGAAAGAAAGAGGAAATAATACCTGCTTCATATTGGGTGGTTCTGAGGATGAAGTGAGAGTTGAGAGGTAGATGCTGCGTAGCTAGGCTACTCGCCACCTATGGATGTGCCTTGCTACTACATACCAGGCTCAGCCAAACAAAAAACTTGTCATCCATTTGTGAAACCTGTCACTCGAGACAGACTCAGACTTTGACTAATCAAATCTATGATTTCCAAAGTTGTATTATATTTAAAATACCTAGCTCAGTATCAGCTCAGAAAATTTTGTATTTGCATATCTTCTGGAATTTTCAGCATGGCTAGGAGATGTTTACAACACTGTATAATTTACATAATTATTGGCAGATTATAAATTAACCACCCTAAAGCACACACAGATTCATTTTGATTGAATGAATCAGTTGGTCAGTCTTATTTGGGCTTATTAAATGTATCTCCAAAACACACTTGAGTTCAGTCATTAAACTTTTTATTTGCCTTTTAAAACATCTTGGTGTGTTATTTTTTTTTTTTTTAAGATTTTATTTATTTGTTTGACAGAGATCACAAGTAGAGAGGCAAGCAGAGAGAGAGGGAGATGCAGGCTCCCTGACGAGCAGAGAGCCCAATGCGGGGCTCGATCCCAGGACCCTGAGACCATGACCTGAGCCGAAGGCAGAGGCTTAACCCACTGAGCCACCCAGGCGCCCCTTGGTGTGTTATGTTTTAGGCAGAAGCACTTTTGATCTCTCTACTACCAAGAAGATTAAATCTTAGTATTCACATAATAGGAGAGACTGGTATCTCATGTTTTGCTGGCTGACGGATAGGAACTGAGCTTAGTTTGCTTTTCAAGCTGTGCTTGTGTAGTTGTTTAGGATTCTGAAGTAGCTCTTAGCTGTTTCCTTCCTATTCCTATCACTGTTCTAATCACTGCAGTGTCCCTATCTATAACAGTCTACCAGTTATCAAAGCAGGGAAGGTATTCCTTTTTTGAGTTTATAAATTACTGAAGGGCTCATTAAAATCACTAGAAGTTATTGACTAGTAACTTTGTTTAATTGTAGAGGGTCAACAGAAACTGAAGTACCCTGGACTAATGGGGAAACCTGCATTTCTGTTTCTCAGTGCCTGATTCTTGGTATCTTTGTTCCTCTTTTTTAAAGCATTGTATATTTGTTGAGCAGCTGCTTTGTTCAAATTGGTATTCAGTTTTTGCCAGTAGAAGTGTTGCATGGGTAAATGAAAATCTTCAGAGGTCTTAGAGTAGTTTATAAAGAAGAGATAAAATTTGTATTAAGTCCCATTTTTGTTAAACTGGTTTTTTTTTTAATTTCCTGAAGCTTCAGAGAAGTAGAATGTGAATGATGTTTATGAATCCTGCATAACAGTTTCTGTCAAACTTTCTTACTGTATAGTCCCTCTTGTTTAAATTTTTTTTGTTCTTTTTTAAAGATTTTATTTATTTATTTGACAGAGAGATTACAAGTGGGCAGATAGGCAGGCAGAGAGAGATGGAGGAGAAGCAGGCCCCCTGCTGAGCAGAGAGCCTGGTGCGGGACTCATTCCAGGACCCTGAGATCATGACCTGAGCTGAAGGCAGAGGCTTAACCCACTGAGCCACCCAGGCATCCTGTATAGTCCCTCTTAAAAGAGCAGATTGTGGGGCGCCTGGGTGGCTCAGTTAAGCTCCCACCTTCGGCTTAGGTCATGATCCTGGGGTCCTGGGATCGAGCCGTGCATTGGGTTCCCCACTCAGCAGGGAGCCTGCTTCTCCTCCTCCCTCTGCCCTTCCCCCTCCTCGTGCTCTTTCTCTCTCAGATAAATTAATTTAAAAAAAAATAAAAAGGGCAGATGGTATATCACAGAGCCCCAACATTGATTTAAGTTATTTTGGCTTCCATGCAAGAGATATTAACAAAGATAAAACTAAGCATAAATTCCACAGGGCTGTCCCTCTTCTGCCACTGTAAACAATTACAAATTTAAAATAAGCCACAAGATCTATTATATTCCAGTTGGCCACATGCATTTATTGTGCCAGGTGATGTCTGTAATACTTACTGCTGTGCTCTGAGTTCTTTTTTGTTGAGATAAAATTCACCATTTTAAAATATATAATCCACTGTATTCAGAATGTTGTGCAATCATTAGTACTGTCTAACTCCAGAACATTGTCCTTACCCCAAAAAGAGCCCCATACCCATTAGGAAGTTTCTGTAAGTTGTTTGGAGTTCAGCATGCCAGGACTACTGGGTGCCATATGAGGACCCAATTCTCCCACCATTTTTCTGTATTCAAAGGCCTAGAAAGCTCTCATTTATACTATAACTTGACCTTTACTTTGTAGAACCACCTCATTTACATATTAAGCCTACCTCTGCACCTTTTTTTTTTCAGTGTTCCAAGATTCATTGTTTATGCACCACGCCCAGTGCTCCATGCTCTGCACCTTTTTTATTCGCCCTCCGTTATTAAAGTATAACTACTTTAGTAGTTATACTTTTTTATTTAGTTTGTATTTATATTTATAAATTATATATTTATATTTATAAATTACATATTTGTAGTTTATATTTATATTTATAGTTTTTTATTAGTCTTTAATTATTAAAGTATAACTACTTTAGTAAACCCTAAGCAGTTACGTGAGCACCAAAATCATGTAACAGTACTTGATATTAAGGTGATCAGCCAGATGATCCAAAATATGGTTATTTTTTTAATAGTCATAAAAATGGAAATATACCATTATAAAATTCTTGTGGAGAATGCATGAACACTAAGACTGTTTCTGAGGATCCCAGATTGAGAAACGTTGTTCAGGTCTTGTGTGTACTTAATGAGAATAAGGAGCATGGGCATTTTAAATCTCTTCTATAAAATTTTTACAATAATTGCCCTCAGTGTGGAAAATATCTTTTTTTTTTTTTTAAGATTTTATTTACATATTTGACAGAGATCACAAGTAGGCAGAGAAGCAGGCAGAGAGAGAGGAGGAAGCAGGCTCCCTGCTGAACAGAGAGCCCATGCGGGGCTCGATCCCAGGAACCTGAGATCATGACGTGAGCTGAAGGCAGAGGCTTAACCCACTTAGCCAAAAATATCTTTTTGGCTAATCTTATTCCTTTTAACAAAAACAAAGTTTTTTCTTTACATATTTCTTTTCCCCACTGGGAACATGACACTTCTCTCTTTTGAAAACTTAGTATTGATAGTAGAGTAAAATAACTTCATTTCTAGCTCTTTTTTTCTTATTTTGTTCTTATATATCTTTATAACTAAAAAAAAAAAAAAAAAAAAATACAGAATGTGCCCAGGATTTTCAAGCAATAACTTACTTTTGGATTTTTAAAATTACTTTAGAGTACTTACTTCCAGGAGCACCTGACTGGCTCAGTCATTCACATGCAACTCAATCTCAGGGTTGTGAGTTTGAGCCCTATGTTGGGTGCAGAGATTACTAGAGTTTAACTACTTCCAACAATTTAGTGGCAGTGGTTTATGTTTTTGTTTTTAATGCCAAAGTTAATGGAGTCAGATTCTTACAAAATAATTGTAGTATGACCCGTGTTTAGATGTATGGATAATTTTTGTATCAGAAAAACAGCATCACCAAAACAGATCACTTTTTTTTTTTTTTTTAATTTATGCTACCCAAAACAATGAGAGGGTTAGTGGGGAGATGAGACCAGAGACCAAATGATGATGTGCTTTGAGCTAAGCTACTGAGATTTCTTTGTATTCTGAAAATCAAGGGGAAGTCATTAAAGAATTTTTAAAAATATAATTAGCAAACACTTCCCAGGCTTTTTAATTTTATCTGAACTTATTATTTCCACATAAGTGTTTAAAAAAAAAATCACATTTTTTAATCTACCCTGATTTTTTTTCACTTAAGAACTAATGAGTTATCCGCCTTTTTCCGTAACTAAAATGTCATTGCTTATGGAGAGGTACCCTTTCAGGTGCGAAGCTGACCTTTACACAGCTAAATCTAATAATGTAGTTAAATCTAGCCTTTGGTGGCCCAAATGTGCTGTTTGAAAAATTTGTCAGGAAGATTAATTAAGTATGTTTAAATCCATTAATTCTTTTTTAATTTAAATATTTTATTTATTTATTTGACAGACAGAGATCACAAGCAGACAGAGAGGCAGGCAGAGAGAGAGGAGGAAGCAGGCTCCCAGCTGAGCAGAGAGCCTGATGCGGGGCTCGATCCCAGGACCCTGGGATCATGACCTGAGCTGAAGGCAGAGGCTTTAACCCACTGAGCCACCCAGGCACCCCTAAAAACATTAATTCTTAATGATATTTAAAAGTAATAATGAAAATGATTGGTCACCATCAGAGGATGATAAGAAACCAATTCATTATTTTGAAAACTTGTAAAGGAAAAGAATCAAGTATTTCCCCTGCCTTTTCTGTGTGAACTGAACCAATAGATAACCAAATAGTAGCTGAGAGAGAGAATTGCTTTATAAATGTATTCTAATTAATAAATGAAAAAGAAATTACAGGCAGTGAGCATCAGTGGCTCCCAAGACAGCAAAAAAAAAAAAAAACAAATTGAGCATTGCATGTCTCTAGTCTTGCTGCCGAATGGGGACAGAACCTGAGTGTAATCCAATTTCTGGATTCATCTGTCAGTTTTTAGGTTATACCAAACACAGGAACATGCTGAAGTACACCAAGACTGTGCAGGCAACAGAATCCAAACCTGGGGAACTTTATAAACAGCCCAGGTCCTTCAGTAGATAAATTATAGGGCTTAAAGGAGACCTAAAAGACACCAAAATTTTTTCAGATTGGAGAAACAAAACTGCATCGGCAAGGGAAGCACACCATAAAAAGGAAAATGTCAAAGGAGTGATTAATATAAAAGTGAGGATAATGGTTACTTAAAGCAAGAGGGGAAAAGTGTTGCGATTGGGATGGGACAACAGAGAAAGGGCTTCTGGGGTGGTTGGTAAAGTTCTGTTTCTGGACTTGACTGGTGTTCACCTTATAATAATTTATAGGATCCTGCATTGTAATACTGGAGAAGATACATAGGTAGGAAATTGTAATCTTTATTATTTTTTTTATTATTAAGTAAATTGTTCCCCCATCTTGGGGCTTGATCTCACAGCCCTGATACTGAGTCACATGCTCTACTAACTAACCTAGACAGGCGCCCCTCAAATAGTATTCTGAAGTATTTCTTGCTAAGTAAGAAAATGAGGTTGTTTGTAAGTCCTGCTGTGTGTAAAGTGGAACAGAGCTCGCCAAAGTGGTGTTTTTCATTAACTACAGCAGTTTATTAAAGTTTTTGGTCTCAGTACCCCTTTATATCCTTTAATATTGAGGACCCCAAAGAACTTT
Source organism: Mustela nigripes (assembly GCF_022355385.1). Classification (NCBI taxonomy): domain Eukaryota; kingdom Metazoa; phylum Chordata; class Mammalia; order Carnivora; family Mustelidae; genus Mustela; species Mustela nigripes. The sequence continues at coordinate 107,554,167 of NC_081557.1, forward strand.
TATTAATGTGATTTATAGCTACAGTATTTTACTATTTTAGAAATTAAGACAAAATTTTTAGAATGTGTTTCATTCATTTAAAATTAACCCCATTATAAACATTTTTATGAAGAAGTGTTCCAAGACAAAACAAAAACTTAGTAAAGTAGCATTATTTTGTATTTTTTAAAACTCTTTAATATCTGGCTTAATAGAGTAGAGCTGGATTTACTTCTGCATTCAGTCCATTACCATACATTGTTTTGGTTGAAGTGTATGGACAAAATCCAGCCTCATACAGATACATAGTTGCAAAGGGGGCAGTATTTTAATAGCCTTTCAGATAATTACAGATATATTCCTTCCAGACTTCTTTGACAAGGAGTAGTTTTGTGAAGGTTCGCTGCAGTATGGAATCGAAACCATATCTCTCTCAGCTGTCCTTCTCACATGAAAATCCATTGGTATGCAGCAGAAGTTTTTAATGCACACTTCCTATCTGTCACATAGAATATTAAAAAGATATGTTCTCAAGGTTGAATTAAGTAAAAAAATAATTTTTCTGCTTCATCAAGGACATTCTTAAGTGAAAATTGGCCTTATTTATTTGTTTGTTTGTTTATTTATTTATTAAGAATGTGCAATGAAGAATACAATGATTGCTAGTACACTCTAATGCCTCTGCCTTGGTTTGTGCCAAGACCAATAATTTTACCCAGCAGTGCCTTTGTTCCATTGGCACACCATTGGTGCAAATGTCAATACAGTGAAAAAGGTAAATAACATCTTATTATTAATTTGAAAGTAGCAGCTTAGATCGTATAAGCCTGAAAGAATCTCATTAACTCCCAGGGGTCCAAGGGCTGTACTTGAAGTACCCCTGAGCTAGAGAACATCATGGTTTCTCACTAGCTGTTTTCTTGAGCTTGGTTATATTTTGAGAAAGACAGGAAATAACTTCTTGTGTTTTTAAGGAATTGGCATACAATACGGCTTTCTCAGGCTTGTCACAGTTAAGAACTTGATAGTTTATCGAAATTGCTTTGGGCGTCATCACATAAAAGTGTTTAGGACGGTAGTGTTGGGATGCTATGGTGATTAACAGTGTTTCAAAATACTGTGTCATATCACCTGAGAGATGTATAGGCTCCTTTATTCTTTGGATTGCTGTAACTGAATACATCTCTTTCATGGGTGTTTGTTACTCTACTTTGTTTGAAGATTCAAAATAAGATTTCTGTTTCCTGTTTCTTCCCTTCCATTTTCCCTAGCAAGAGTGGGACTAGAGAGGAGATTTCTCATTCTCTCCCCAGTTATCATACATTTAAAAGACATTCCGCTGTGGGAAAGCAGTAATTTATTGATTGTTTGCTGTTTGTTCAACACTGTGTTAAATGTCATGGGTCCCATGGTTTTTTAAAACCCATGGGTTTTTAAGGAATGCAGGGAACGCTCAGCACCACTGTCCGTGTGCTTTATCACCACACTAGAGTAAAGGAATTCTGGGTGGCCATTCAGATGTGAGATATGCTTCTGTGTGTGGATATGGGAACAAATCACCGGTTTGTATTATTAATTTAAAAATGCAAGGTCTAGGGGGGTGGGAGGTCGGGGTACCAGGTGGTGGGTATTATAGAGGGCACGGATTGCATGGAGCACTGGGTGTGGTGAAAAAATAATGATACTGTTATGCTGAAAATAAATAAATTTAAAATAATTTATATAAAAAAAAGAATGCAAGGTCTAGAGCTAAATACAGAAGTTCCTGTTTGTGTAAGAAAATTGATTCTCTTTGTGTAGAAATACAGATGTTTGTGTCTGTGGGCGCACACAGTTATGTTTGTTATGTAAGGACAGTTTCTGTAAGGATAAAAGCAACTTTTACAGTGGTTGACTCTGGAAGATGAACCAAAGGATTAGGGTGGAGGGAAGATACTCTTTAAAAATCTTTTTTTACTCTGAATTTTTTAATCATGTGCATATAATTCTTTTAAGATAGCTTAGTTTTTAAATGGTAAAAAAATGTCACGGGAAGATAATTTATAAACTCACTAGTCAGTAAAGCAAAAAAAAAAAAAAAAAAAACCAGTAAGGTAGCATATAGTTAAAGTGTAAAAATGTGTGTTGGTAAAGTGTAAATGTGTGTTATAGTTAAAGTGTAAAAATGTGTGTGCACCGTTGTGCTAAAGAGATCAGTTTAATGTGAATATTCAAAAAGGCTTCATGAAGGATTTAAGATGAGTCACTAAGGCTAGTAGAAAAGAGAAATGCTGTAGATAAAATATATCTGGATTTCAGCAAAGCATTTGATAAAATGTCTCAGAATATTGTCATAGACATTAGATAGTTGTCTGAAATATAAAATTTCTTAGATATTGTTCTCAGTCTTAGATACTTGTTGAATCACTGAATTGAATAACTAGTTGATTGACCATAACAAAGAATGCTATTAATGGATCATTGACAGCTGGGAACCAAGTCCCACTTATGGCTCAGGGGTCTGACCATGGGCTTATCTGGTTTAATATTTTTAGCAGTAACTTATTTAAGGACAGTCATTCAATATTGCGTTTATTGAATACCCCTGTGAGTTATATACTCCAAGATAGGCTCAGAAATCAAAAGTAATTAAGACATTTCCTATTTTTTTAATCTCAAAGGGCAATAAAGGAAATGATCATATAAAAAACTGCTGGAATATAAGTATAGCACGCTGCTCAATATACAGGGTAAAGGGGTGGATTGTTCGACAATGGGAACCAGAAAGAGCTCAATATACTGACTAGAAAAATTCTCCAAATATGACGGTATAAAATGTTACACAAATAAATGCAATGTCCTGCAAGTACATGGGTATAAAATAGGAGAGATCTAGTGTAACAACATGTTTAGAGAAAAAAAACAGGACTTCAGAAATTTCTAGCAGAATGGCAGAGTACTTAAGTTCTTTATACGACACTCAAAAATGCTTAGTAAAATATTAAAATAATGCCTTTTAAATACATAGTCAACCTTACACCAAAAATGTAAGGAAAGTCCCTTTGGAGCAAAATTTGTAGGAAGGTAAGAGTTCCCTTTCCTCTTGTATGGCAAACTGATTTTTCTGAAGTACCCTGTCACTATAATTTAAGTAGATCTGTTAGAATTTGGACAAGCTTTGACAAGCTTGCAAGAAATAAGGAAATCCCCAAGTCCCCCAACCCTCTTAAATAATTTCAAGGAACCCATCCAAACTGGAGTATGGGGAGTGAGTGTTAAAGTGAACATCTCTCTGGGGTCAAATGCCAAAACTAAGCACTTGTTCCTGCTCCTGCAAAGTGAAGAGGCTAACGCTGAGGACCCTAGAAAACAACTAGAGTTGTTAGCTCTCGTGGCCACTAGCAGAAATAAGAAAATATAGGTATTCAGGATTTCCACAGACTTGGAGCAATTAGGAGTTTATAATATCCCACACAGAAAAGGCCCCCATATATGAGCTTTAGCAGAAACAAGAAGCAGCAGTTTTAAATTACCCCACCCCAGATACTGCAAATCATTAGAGAATTAAAACAAATTAAACTATGTTTGAAATGCTTAACAGAGTAATGAATTTTTAAAAGAAAAATCAAGCAGAGTGTTGACCATCAAAAACAAGACACATCTGACTAAGAAATCAAGTAGAATATAAGTTTAAAATATAACCATTGAAATTTTTAACCCAGTGAATAGGTTAGTATACTTGACATAGCAAGGAAGAGAGATCTGGAAGATCTGAAGTTATTATTCAGAGTACATCGCAGGGAGACAAGCACGGGAAAAATATAAATGGTTAAGGGACATGGAAGACAATATCTTAACATGCCTGGAAGGAGAGCATGGAAGAAAAACTTCTCAACAGTAATCTGGAAGCCAAAAGATAGTACAGAGAAATAAATGTCAACTTGGAATTATATACCAAGAAAAGAATCTTTCAAGAATGAGGGCGTTATCAGTCATTTTTAGATAAACAGAAACTGAGTGTACCATCAGTAAATCTTTAAAAACTTATATAAAGGATTCTTAAGAAGGAAAATATCCTTGAAGGGTTTGGCTGTATGAGAAATAAAGGTGAAATTGGTAAATATAAGCAAATCTAAACAAATGTATGAAATAATAGTAATATCTAATTTTTAGGACTCAAAAGATAAAACCAAAATAACAGACCACAACAAATGTAACACAGGAGAGAACTGATCATAGTTAATGTTCTAAGGCCATTCAGGAGAAGGGATAAAATATTGCCTAACTTTGGACTTTTTTGAGAGTGTGTGATAATTAGTATCGAGAAAAATAGAATTCAAACACTAGCAAACAAAAAAAAATTTAAATCCAGAAAATGGAAAGAAAAAGCAGAGAGAAAACTATGACAAATGTAGCAGAAAGGAAGAAGGAAGAAAGAGTCCAGGGTACATTAGAAATCACAAGTACTAAGTAATTTCAGAGTTAAAATCCAATTTGTCTGAGTGGACTAAAAATAGTAATAAAAATAGTAATATAAAAGAAGTAAGGTTTGACCACCACCCCTGCAACATGGTCACTTCCAGAGACTTTAATATCTAAAGGTGAAAGTAAAAGAAACAAAACTTTAAAAAAATAATAATATAGAAGAATAGACTTGTGATCTTAGGATAGGAAATGGTATGTTAAACAGGGCAAGCAAAACACTAATCATAAAGGAAAATAATGATAAATTGGACTATTAAAATTAAGAACTTCTCTTCCTCAAAGACACCATCAGCAGTTAAAAAAATAATCTACAAAGTAGCAGGAGAGATTGGTAATAGTAACCTTTTTTTTAAAAAAGCCTTTAGAGATCAAAAAGTCACTAATAACAAAAGACTTAGCCTGTACTTGTATGCACCTCATGAAATAGCTTCAGAATATATAAAATAGGGGCGCCTAGGTGGCTCAGTGGGTTAAGCCTCGGCCTTTGGCTCGGGGTCCTGGGATCGAGTCCTGCATTGGGCACTCTATCAGTGGGGAGCCTGCTTCCCGCTCTCTCCCTGCCTGCCTCTCTGCCTACTTGTGATCTCTCATTCTATCAAATAAATAAAATCTTTTTAAAAAGGAATATATAAAATAAAAACTAATAAAAGTAATGAGCAAAATTAGAAATCTGTTATTATAGTAAAAAAAAAAAAAGTCACTGAGTCATTGATAGAGCACAGAGCCAAAAAGAATAAAGCTACGGAAGATTGGAACACAGGTTAGCAGTTTGGATTTGATGGACGTACACAAACATGTCCTAAGCACACGTGAAATAGCTGCAGAAATGAACAAGAGTAGGGCACCTGGCTGGCTCAGTCTGTAGAGCATGGGGCTCTTGATCTTGGGGTCATGAGTTTGAGCCCTACATTGGATGTAGGAATTACTTAAAAACAAAATGTTGAAAGAAAAAGGAAGCAAGGAAAAGAAAAGAAAAGAAAGAAACAGGAATCAGAAAACTGGGTGGTAAGCAGGCCCTGTAAGCCCAGAAGGATGAGGATGATAGATTGGAACACTGAAGAGACCAGAGGGTTTGTATTGTGAGTGGAAAGTAGATTTAAAATGGATAGATTTCAAGTCTGATTGCTTACCAAATCTGAAATAGCAATCACCCTAATATATTGATCTAAAATTGAAACCAAGGGGCACGTGGGTGACTCAGTCTGTGGAGCATATAACTTTTGATCTCAGGGTTGTGAGCTCAAGCCCCACATTGGGTGTAGAGATTACTTAAAAATAAAATCTTAAGAAAAAAAATGCTCTTTAAAATCGAAATCCAGTCCTGAATTAGAAGCAGAACATAAATAACATAAATTTAAAAGTACTTTGAGGGCTTTTTTTCCTTTTTTGAAGGCATTTTAAAGTGTTATTTTTATATATTAGGTTGAACCACATATAATGGCCACTTTTATAGATCAAGAGTAATTGGATTGGATATTTGGCATTTTTATATAGCTCAAGCTAATACAAGGTGAAGAAATGAACTTTACTGGGTTTGTTTTTGTTCTTTTTTATTCATTTCTTCCAGAAAAAAAGTGATTAAGCCAGAATTCAACATCCTATTAAAACATCCATGCCAAAATCTTCTTGAATTTGTTTAATGTTTTATACTTCAGAAGATGTCTTCAGCTTTGGTAATGACATATTCTCAGACTGGAAGGATATGGTGGGATTATTTCAAGAAAACCATCTTAACTGCTCCAAGGATTCTTAAAGAGCCAGTACCCTAGAGAGTTTTGATACTGAATGTGTGGTCTCATACACAGTTTGAGTCATCCAGAAGAAACACTGCCCCGGGGCCTGGGGACTTCTGGCAACACTAGCAAATGAAGAGTCCTGAGATAGGAACAGGGTCCTGAAAGTTCCCACAACTCCAAATAATCTTCTGAAGTTTTGCTCATCTCTGCTTGTAGCTCTCTGTAGGTTTTGGACTTCTCCGTGTTCAAAACTCGAGAAAACTCCGGTTTCTATTGAACTGTTGAATTTTTTTTTTTTTAAAGATTTTATTTATTTATTTGAGAGAGAGACAGTGAGAGAAGCATGAACAAGGAGAAGGTCAGAGGGAGAAGCAGACTCCCCATGGAGCTGGGAGCCCGATGTGAGACTCGATCCTGGGACTCCAGGATCATGACCTGAGCCGAAGGCAGTAGTCCAACCAACTGAGCCACGCAGGCGTCCCAAGAACTGTTGAATTATACTTTTCAGAAAATCTCATACATTGGCACAGTGTTTGTAGATATTAACATTCTAGACAAAATGAGTTTCTTTTTCTCACACTGTGAAGTTTAATTTCTACATTTATAGTTCAGTGACTTTTCTTCCCTGTGTAACACAAATCTCCCTGCCTTAACCAACTTTTGTTCTTTGGGATTCAGTTCTTGCTCCAGGAACTATAAAAGGCTGACACAGACGCCATCCTTAGTGCATTGCCCGTCCAGAGGCAATTGCTAGCAGAGCCGCCTTTCTCCAAAGCCTGCATACTGAATAACATGAAACTGACAAGCAACTGAGATTCTTGCTGTATGCAGTACTTCTGCCATCATCACTGCTCAGATGGAAGTGTATTTGTGCACTCCTTGTGCCAGAGTAGTTACAGACAGGTTTAGCACTTGAGAATTAATTTGTTAAAAGCAATGTGATTGGCGGGAGGAGGAAGAAAGCAGTGTGGTGTAAAAAAAGGTTTTTTTTAAGCTGAGGCTAAGTGCCTCAGGACTTCCTTTCCCCATGTGACAACTAAGTTTTCTCAGCCACTGCTCTTAACTCTGCCAGGAGTCAGGTAAAGCTTCTTCATGCCCAGGGCAAGGTTCTTAAAAAGCTGTCCATCTCAGTCTGAGTCTCACTTCATTCATTGTTCAGTCCTTAACTTTACTGAGCACTGTTGATTATTTTTGGTGGGTAAATGCAGACAGAATGTTCCTTCATTACAGTTTGGGAAGTCTTTCTAACTTTCTGAAAATGTAGAGTTAGGAACACTTTGCTTTAAACCTAATTACCAAAGTAGGTACAGGTTTAAGTTGCAGAAGGTAATTTTACAGTCATTCTTACTGGGATCTGGGTTTGGTTTGGTTTGGTTTGGTTTGGGATTAAAAAAGGGGAAGAAAAAAAAAAAAGCTTACACATTAGATGGGTTTGCCTTTACTTAACTCACAGCCCTATCCTAAAATATTTGTTTCTGGTTGGGATGAATGGATCTAAAGTCATTTCATTTCCTTAGAAATAGTTTCTTTAATCTCATTTATCTCACAGGCTCTTACTGACATTTTCAAAGAAACACTTGTATGAAGATTAATTAACATCTGTACCATTCATTGAAGGAATATTTCATGTTCCTAAACTACAGGAGTTAATTTTTGTCCCCTAAAAGGAAGAGTAAATTATTCTCCCCATCAAATAAGTGAGATTTGTTGGTGAGGTTATGTGAAAAGGTTTAGGTCACATCATGTCTGTTCCGGGATTATTACTGTTGTTTTCATTCCAGCTGCTGGATTGTCAATTTCAGTTTATCTTTACCAGCCTGCAATGTTACATGGACTTTCTTTGGAAGTATCTTGCAGTAGGCCATTGTTAATTTCAAAAAACAGCATTGGTTGGATGAATTTTATATATATTTATATGCACATTCCTTTTTTTGTAACCTTTAAATGAACTCGTGTAAACTTTTATTTGCCTTTTTCTTTTTAAAAAAAATCAGAATAACTACCAATAGGATTTTAATACCCTGTCTTAAATTTAGGTAGGAAATGAGACATACATAAGTGTATAGCACAGAGATTAACACAGAGTTGGTAGATACCCAGGAATGTGATAGTCTTTGCCTTTTGAGGACCTCATGTGCGTCGTCTTAATCCCTAGGGAATCCTTGTTAGGACTCATAAGTAGATGTGCCCTCTTTGGTTAACTCCTTCACTTTCTAAACATTTGGCTCGTTTTTTCACGACTCTATGAAGGTGAACTATGTAACTCACTACCCTAGAATAATATAACCTGCAGCTCTCCTACCTCCATCCCACCTACATACACTCTCTTTATCTTCCCTTGTTTCCATAGTATTTATCACTTTCCAACATACCCTAAAGTTAATGTACTGTGTTTATTATGATTTGTCTTGCCTCACTATAGTGTCACTTCCAAGAGGGCAGAGGTCTTTGTTTTGTTCACTGCTGTATCTCAAGCATTTAGAGTGGTGCTTGGCATATAGTAGGCACTCGAGTATTTGTCATTGAATGAATGAGTCCTGTCTTCTATGTGACAGAATAGAGGTTGTCAAGTTGGGGAACTTCCAGAGTCACATAGAGTAAAGCAGAGCTGCCCATGAAAGCTCTAGTTAAAACTCTCCTTTCCTGACTTTAAAATTCTCTGTTTTGTCTTTTGTCTGCCATTCTGTCTGTAGTTAAAATATTGATGCAGCCCTCCAGCATTTGATCATACTTGGAGAAGCCAGGAGCCATATAGATGTCTTACCAACTATTTTGTTTTGGTCTCCACCTACTGCTAATGTTTTCTCAGACCCTTTATTTTTGGGAAGCTACTTTTGAAGAGTATTTGTGGTACTTATGGCACTGTAACTTACATTAAGATCTTATGTTAATTATGAGTATATAGTATACAGTTAACTGTCACTCGTATGTTGCCTATGAAAGAAGATCCCGGTGCTGTTTGAACAATGAGAATCCTTAAAGGTGATGGAGACACAACAGTTAGTTGAGACACAACAGTATCAAGATAGGAGTGATTGATGATAACCCAACCCAGTCTCAACAGATTTAAATAAAAATTGTTCAGTATCATCCCCCTTATTGTTAGAGAGTTCCTCCTCATATTAGTGACCTGTTTAGCACATGTCACTTGTCTTTTTTAGGATATAAGATTCGTTTGGACTGCCTATTTCTTTTGAGAAGTTAGCTCAGAAAACATGTATCAATTTAGGATGTCAGAGATGGCAAAATACCAGTAGTCGTTTCCTGTAATAAGTTTGTGAATGAAAATATTAGGACTGTCCAAATATAATATTGATATGTTGCACACACTACATTTTTTTCAGTTGCACATTTTGTTATTTCATATGTGGTGACATCTAAAATTTACAGTAACTTTGCTCTTCAGGTGAAGTGAGTATTTTTTTTTTTTTTAAGCTGAGACAGATGGCATGGTTAAGCTGCAGCAAGTTACAGAGACAATAGTTTCAGTTGTCAGAGTGTGCCAGAATTGTATTCAGAATTTTGAAAGGACAGAATATGCCATATAAAATAGAAGACCCATAAGGCAAACCAAGATCTATTTTGCTGATCTTTTCCATATGTATATAATGTTTGGGTGGCAGGGGGTAATAAAAGTAACAGGGGTAGCTGGGTGGCTCAATTGGTTAAGTTTCAAATTCTTGATTTTGTTTTAGGTCATGGTCTCGGGATGGTGAGTTGCTCTCTGTGCTCTGCGGGAGTAGCAGCTGCTCTTTTTACTGTTCTGTAGTTTTGTCTTTTCCTGAATGTCATATGGTTGGAATGACACAGATACAGCCTTTTCAGATTGGCTTCTTTCACATGGTAATAGGTGTTTAAGGTATCTTCCATGTCTTTTTGTGGCTTGAACACCCATTTCGTTTTGTCTCTGAATTATGTTGTCTAGATATACCATAGGTTGTTTATCCGTCCACCTATTTGAAAGACATCTCAGTTGCTTCCAGGTGTTGGCTATTCTGAATTAACCTGCTGTAAACATTCATCTACGGTATTTTTGTAGACATAAGTTTTCAACTCATTTGGGTGAATACCAAAGAGTGCAACTGTTGGATAGTCTAGTAAGAGAATGTTAAGTTTGGTAAGAAACCACCAAACTCCCTTCCAAAGTGGCTGTCCCGTTTTGCATTCTCACCAGCAATGAATATGAATTCCTGTTGCTCCACATCCATGTCAGCATTTGGGGTTTTCAGTGTGTTGGATTTTAAACATTCTAATAGATGTGTAGTAGTTCGTCATTGTTGTTTTAATTTGCATTTCCCTGATAACATACAATGTGGAGCATCATTTCATATGCTTATTTGCCATCTGTATATCTTGTTGGGTGAGGTGTCTGTTGGGGTCTTTTGCCAAATTTTTAATTGGGTTGTTATTGTCAAGTTTTAAGAGTTCTTTGTATGTTTTGGATACCAGTCTTTTCTCAGATACATGTTTTTGCAAAGATATTTATCAGTCTGTGGCTCCTCTTTTCATTCTCTTAAGCAAATTAGATTCTGTTTGTAAATGGAATTCCTATCAGCCATGGAAATTATGTTTAAAAAGAAGGGGAAAAACCCTAAGACTCCTGAAGTTCCCTAAATATTCACCAGCCCAATCACATTTATTTGGATAGCCTGTTAGTAAAACTAAGTATAAATGCTTAAATCTGAATCCTTTTTTATTTAGTCACTATAAAACACAATGATCAGGTTTGGTGATTGGTGGCCAAAGATAATTGGTAATTCTGCATTTGATCCCTTTTTTGCTCTATTATATACAATTAAGTGTTTAAATGGTACTTTTAAAATTTTTGTTTGTTTTTTCAGTAGGCTCTATGCCCAACATGGGGCTTGAACTCACATCCCTGAGATCGAGTGTTGCATGTCCTACCAACTGAGCTAGTCAGGTGCCCCACTTTAATATTTTTAAATGATGATTCCATACAAAATACACTCAAAACTCTAAAGTTTGAATCTTTTATGCCAAATTGATACCTGGCCCAACGGTATGCCTCTACGGTGTAACCTAAATTAATAAAGAACTCAAAAACAAATTGCTCTTGGAAACCAGGACTAAATGAAGGTAAAGTCTGTACAACTCTCACAGTTTGACTTTTTTAACCAACAGGCTATTACTTTCTGACCTTTAGAAGCATGTTTGTCCATGCTTGCTGTATGATAAAAATCATTGTTAAATTTGTAAGGAAGAAAATCTGATATCAGGAGACAGTATCATTCCAACTTAAATTGTTAGAGTAGAGATGTGGTTTGACACTCTGAACAGGAGTTTGAACAGGATTATTCTCCCTCTATAGATCTGCTTTAAAAATGAGGTTTCAGGCTAGCTTGTGACTCTTGGATCTAGAGGTTGTGAGTTCAGATCCCACATTGAGTGCAGAGCCTACTAAAAAAAGAGGTCTTAGGAAGGTGGTTAATATAGCCAAAAAGCTAATTTAAAGGTATATTGTTTTGTACTGCAAATTTGGGTTCCCAAATGGCTGGGCGTTGGCTTCCTTTTGTAAGGTGATATGCTTGGCCTACATAGTCTACTCTCTTACTCAGCCATTTTCATAGCAGAGTACATTGTTTTGGTCTTTTACTGCTGTCAGCATGACAGAATCAAGTTCCATAAAAGGCATTTGAGAGACAAACAACCTTATTTATAAAGGAAGTGAAGGTGGCAAAAACCAAGTATATTCCTTTTTTTCCTTATTGGAACTCCATTTATATAAATCATAGGATGTAAAATGTTTATGCCTAAAGCCTGTAACAGATTTTTAAAATGCTGTAACCATACAATGCAGTATTAATTTCAAAGCCATCCTTTAATGTTGCACCACTGTCTTTGTTCTTGGAATGTTAGCTTAGAATGATTACACAGGGGGCGCCTGGGTGGCTCAGTGGGTTAAGCCGCTGCCTTCGGCTCGGGTCATGATCCCAGGGTCCTGGGATCGAGCCCCACATCGGGCTCTCTGCTCAGCGGGGAGCCTGCTTCCCTCTCTCTCTCTGCCTGCCTCTCCATCTACTTGTGATTTCTCTCTGTCAAATAAATAAATAAAATCTTTAAAAAAAAAAAAAAAGAATGATTACACAGTTCTGTAGGCAAGCTTTCTGAGATGTTTAATAGAGAGTGGTTACTTTTGTCATTTGAGGGCTTTTCTTCTTTGATATGGATTAAGGTGAAATCTTTTCACATAAGAATCCTCACCCAGTGTTCTCCATGGCAGGAAGGATCTTAGTGATGACTTCTTGAACAAGACTTGGCCCTTGAGCCACTTTGCCCCAATAAAACTGGTTGTGAGGATGGATAGTGCAGTTATCATCCTAGGATCTCCCTCTTCCCGCCCCCTAGGGATTTCTTTGATGTCTCTCCAGAGTTGGCAGTTCCCATTTTCTGTATTCCACACTTACCTTTATATATGGGATTACTCTTAATTTTGATGTGAAACGCTTTCTTTCCATAGGAGCATGGGTGATTGATTGCTGTGGCTTTAAAGGTGAGAAATAGCTTTGTTCTCCCCTCACACTTGATTACTTGTTTGTCTGGGGTAGGTATAGTATTCTGGGTTGTCATTTCCCTTCAGAATCTTGCAGACACTATTCTCTTGGCTTGTTTCCAGTGTTGCTTTTGTGATGTCCAGAGCCATCTGATTCCTGATCATTTGTATGTGACCTGGCTTAGGTTTCGTTTTTATTTTTTGACCCCAACGCCCATCCTCCCACCCCCTGGGCAACTTGCAGAATCTTTTTGTCCTCAGGTCTCAGAAGTTTTACTGCGATGTGCCTTGGCTTGATTTTCACCTATGATGCTGGGCATTCAGTAGATTCTTTCCTTCTGGCAGCTGATGTTCTTCAGTTCTAAGAAGTTAACTTGAATTATTTTATTGGTAATTTCCTCTCCTTTACTATTCTCTGTTTTCTCTTTCTGGAACTCCTGTTACTTGGATGTTGGACCTCCAGAACCTGGTCTCTGATTTTATATGTGCTCTCTCATTTTCCATCTCTCCTTTTACTCTACTTTTCTGAGAGACTTTAACTTAATTTTCCAACCTTCTGATAAAATATTTTATCTCTGCTATCATATTTTTAATTTCTAACATCTTTTTTTACGTTCTTTGAATGTCTTCTTTTTAGAGCATCCTGTTCTTATTCCACAGTTGCAGTATATTTTCCAATCTCTTTGGTGAGCTTAATAGTTTTTTCTCCCCCTACCCCCGCCTTTATCTTTTTTTATCTTTCTCTTCATGATTCCTTCTTCCTGAACAACTTTCATTTGTTCCAGGTTGCTTTTTGTGTGCTTACTTAGATTGCAATTACTAAAAGATAAACTGAGGTATATTAAAACTTTAAAAGTTTATTTGGGCAAAAATTAGCAAGCAGCATCCAGTCTAGCAGACATAAAAGTGCTCAAATTGCTGCACAAAATGAAACACATACAGGCAAGAAGGAAGTGGGAACACGGAAGTCCTACTAGGCAAAAAAGGGGGGCGGTGGTTATTGCAAAGTTACTTTCCTTTAGGGATGCCAATGGTCTGTCAGCCAGATTACCTAACTGGTGCTGATCAAGTGGTTCCTGATTCACATGGTTTAAGATTCTCATAAAGCTGTAATTAAGTCTCAGTTTGGTGACATGGGGCTTAGCATAACTCCATTTGGGGCCTGTTGTCTTGTTTTAAATGCTGTCTTCCTTGTTAAAGGGCTTCTTTAGATTTCTGGTAATCTTTGATTATTTGCTCATATAATCAAAATTAAGAGACTACAAAGTTGACTGGAAAGTTGCTTCAGCATCACAGTAGGATGATCTGACTGTACCATTTGTTGGGTGACGCCTATATCAGTGGTCTTTTAAGTATCGCCTTTCTCAGGGGAATATCTTCCAAATTCCTGCCTAGAGAATACTGTCTGGACACTGGCATTTCTGGGTAGAAGGAACTAAGTAGGGGAAGACTGCATACCATTCAGTGTCCTTGTAATTTACCTCTTAGCTGTGTGGTGCCCATATCCTCAGATGTGCTTTTGAATGTCTTGGTATCTTCCATTCCAGAGAAAGGGGGGCAGTCATTCAGAGGCATGGAGTGAGGGAAAATATCTGGAATCTAACTTTTCAGAAATACTTTTCACCCTGTTCTTCCTTGCTTTGGCCACCCCACTTCACCTTAATATCTGAGCATGGAGTACAAATCACGTTGGTTTTCAGATCTGGCAAGGAATTTGGCTTTCTTGAGTCAGTTAAGTCAGTTACCACTGATTTTTCTGGATTCCAAAACTTTGTTGCTATTTGTCTCCTCTCCTGTCTTCCCCATCCATGAGGAATTAATGACTTTTAAAAATACCAGTAATGTTTTAGTTGGGCGTTGGGAGGGAACAAAATTAGATGTGTAGTCAATCTGCCATTTTAACCCCAAATCCCTTTAGAAGCTTTTAAAAGTTAGAGTTAACCATTTATACAAGACATTTTTATGAAGTTCCTATTATGTGCCAGACATTTGTAACATTTTGTCTTTTCCATCTAGTGTGTCTAAATGAGCATTACTGCTCATTAACTAAAATCACAATACATAAATAATATGAATGCAGTTTAAGCAAACATTTGAGTCAATTGTGCAAGAATTCAAGTATGATAGATACTAATAGGGAAGTTACAAAAGTTAATAAATAACGTCTGTTTTGAGACAAATGCCTTAAACAGTGGCAGTGTAGTTCACTTTCTCTGGGGAAACTTGTACTGAATACTGTGTAATGATCCCACAAATACAGTCGGACCTCATTATTCATGGTGGTTCTGTTGTGTGAGTCACCAAGAACACTGAACTAAGAGATACCAGATAGAACGTTGCTCGTAGAGGATGTATAGGGTTAGGTTCCTACAAACCTCTGGTCACAATATTTTCATCAGCCAATTAACCTGTAACCTTGGTCTTTTTCTATTTCTCTTTAAAGGCACCATATTTAACATGTCTGAGTGAAGCTTTAACATGTATTTTCGGACAGCCTTCTTGGCTTTGGAACATTAGACAGCACTTCAGCACTATACTTGAACCATTTTAAATAATAAGCTCAAATATGTCAGCTATACTTTAATTAGAAATTTTGAAATAATAAAATACTTAGAACATAAACAACAGAAAGCACAAAACTGAAAAGCATGGCACTAAATAAAGCACAAAAAGGATGCTCACATTTGTTCAGTGTCAGAGAGCTGAATGTTGCACCCATGCTGGAATATATTTTGAGTGACTCAGATTTTTCACCGTTCTGAGTATGTCTGCAACTGACCACCAGATTGCTACAGGTATTGATTTGGGGGTCACAAATAAATTTTGGCAAGTAGATGAATTCACTAATATGGAATCCACAAATAATGAACATCACTTGTATATCTTATCCCCAATCCGCCTAGCTACCCACCCTTATAGGGAAAGGCATTTATAACCCCTCTAAAAGAAACAGTGCAGTTTGTGTTGTTGTATTGTTGTTGTTGTTGTTGTTAAGATTATGTTATTTATTAGAGAGAGAGAGCACAAGCGGGGAAGGAACAGGGGGAGAGACAGAAGTAGGCTCTCCACTGAGGAGAGAGCCTGACGCAGGGCTCCATCCCAGCCAGGATCCTGGGACCAGGTCCTGAGCCACCCAGGTGCCCTGACAGTGAAGTTTTTATATGCATTTATCTATGTATTTCTAAAATGTTGTTTTATTTTTTTTAATTTTTTTTTTAAAGATTTTATTTATTTGACAGAGAGAGATTACGAGGCAGGCAGAGAGAGAGAGAGAGAGGAGGAAGCAGGCTCCCTGCCGAGCAGAGAGCCCGATGCGGGACTCAATCCCAGGACCCTGAGATCATAACCTGAGCCGAAGGCAGCAGCTTAACCCACTGAGCCACCCAGGCGCCCTTGTTTTATTTTTTTTAATATTTTATTTTTAAGTACTCTCTACTACCCAACATGGGTCTTGAATTTCTTGCCCAGAGATCAAGAGCCAGCCAGGCACCCCCACTTATACTCCCACTGCTAGTAAATAGAGGAGTGGGGATTTGTCTGACATCTAAGGTCTTAGTCATTACACTGTACTCAACCTGCCTTCCAAAATGATCCTTGTTCTGCTAGGTCACTGAAGTTGTTGTGAGTAAAGCTCCCATGTAAGGGGTATGAGTGGGAGGGTTACCAAATTTATTTATTTACTTATTTAAAGATTTTATTTATTTGTTTGACAGAGATCACAAGTAGGCAGAGAGGCAGGCAGAGAGAGAGGAGGAAGCAGGCTTCCTGCTGAGCAGAGAGCTGGGTGCAGGGCTCGGTCCAGGACACTGGGATCATGACCGGAGCTGAAGGCAGAGGCTTTAACCCACTGAGCCACCCAGGCACGCCCCCCACCCCAAGTTTATTTTTTAACTGTAATTCTCTCTTTAAGAAAATTTGTCCTGACTGTGGTTTTTCATGATTATCTTAATTTTAATATTTAAATTTAACTAATTAAATATTAAATTTAATATTATCTTTAAATATTTGCTTACTTTTAAATCTGATTTCCTTATTTAACTGAAAGAGAAAGAATAGTATATTACAATCAGAATTTTAGAGCTGGGAGTGTCTTTTTAAAATAATAAAATCCACTTCTTTTGCACATGAGCAAACAGAAACTTCAGGAAATTAACTTGCCCCAGGTAACACAGTTAATTACTGAGACCAGTGTCCAAATTGCTTTAACTCTCAATCTCTCTCTTCTGTCGAAGTTTTATGTAGTTCTTGTTGTTTTAAACAGATTCAGTAAAGAGTACCCAAAATGAAGCCAAAATCTGTGGTATGCTCACTACTTTTTACCCTTGAGATCGTAGAATGAGCCACTGATATATCACAGACGAAACTACTATTAAAGCCCAGGGAGAAAGCACTCAAAGGCATGCAGGAACTGTGGTGAATTACAAGAACCTGCCCAAGGCAAGTGTCATCTGATTAGTGACACTTGAAAATGCCAGTCCAGTATTAACCAGATCCTTGAATTTTTCTTGGGAAGCTTGAAAACCAGATTTTTTTTTTTGAAAACCAGATATTATGAAATACTGGCAACTGTATATATATCTAACTTTAAAACCACACTGTAAGACAAAAAACAACACTGTCAATGGGCTGGTTTGAGGCTGTCAATAGTACTTTTTATAACCTTTACTTTAGAGGATTCCACTGATACTGCAACTTTCATTCCTTGCTCTGTGAGTGATGATGAGAAGGAACCAAAACCAGGGCTTAGTGACATGCTAAATGAAAACACTTGAGTGAAGTTTATAAGTCAATAAGCCATTAAGTGGCCAGGCACAGTTAATCTGTCTGTTTACTTCTTGAAATGTTGTTTACATGTGTTTTGGCTGCCAGTTACCCACAGTACAAGGATCTTATGTGTTTATTGCAAGTTCGAATTGATTAGTATTTTGAGGCTAAGTGTAGAATTCTGCAGTCTCATATGTTAGCAGACTTGCTGTCCTTATCTAATGCATGCAAAGCTCTGGCGTAGTATTATCACTTGCTGGAAATATGTGTTTTATCTTGTTTTATGGCAGTAGACATTACACAGCATCTGCAACCAAAGTTTTACTCAGCCTTTTAGCACCCTCAGACATAGAATGTCCCCCAGAAGCAACCAGAAACTGTATTTATTTATTGAGTTAGGGTTCTAAAATCATGAATTGATATTAAAGTACAGCATTCTAACTCTAGAGTGTACCTGCCGGTTATGATGATGAACTTCTTTTTTTATGAATATCAGAAAGAAATATATGACACTGAATACCTGGAGAATTATGGGAAAACTGTGACATTCAATCTTTTTTTAAAGCTTCTCTTTGAGGCGTAACATACAAAAACATATACAAATTAAACAGTTCAGTGGATTGTCTCAAAATGAGTGTGCCTGTATAACCAGCACCCAGAGCAGAAAATGAGACACTTATCCATACTACTGTTGACTTTCCATTTAGGAACAATTATATTTGGTGCTGCCTTGAACATTCTTGTATGTTTTTGTGTGTATGTGTGTTTTGTTTTTTTGCAGGGGGGGGGGATTTTTGTGGATTTAGCACAAATTTCTGTTGGTTACTTACACAGGAGTGGAATAGCTAAGTCATAGAGTACCCATATTTTGAACTTTAAAAGATAGGGCCAATTTTCCAGTGTGTTTGAACCAGTTCAGGCTCTAATAGCAGATCTCTAACTAGATCTTGGCTTTTTCATTTTAATCATTCTAATAGATATCACATGTGGTTTGAATTTAATTTCCTGACAATTATTGTGATTGACCACCTTGTCATTTGCTTATTGACCATATGGATATCTTGTGAAGTGCACTGGCTTTGTAAACTTTTCTTTAACTTTTAAAAATAAGTAGTTTGCTTTTATAACCATTCTCCTGGGAGAGCTAGCTATTTTCCCCCATTGACTCTACTGTAACAAATAATATCTTCAGTATCTGCTGATACATGTATAAAACCATAATGGCTTTGGCCCATAGGATTGCCTTCTAGATAACGTAAACAAGAGAAATCTTTCGTGGAATGTTCTTTTTAGGCCATTTAAATTACCAGCATTTACAGTTGGTGAGAACAAAATAAAAGTAATAAGTAGAGACATAGCTTTTAAAAATTTCATTTTTAGGGGAACTTGGGTGGCTCAGTCAGTTAAACAGCTAGCTGCCTTCCCGCTCAGGTCATGATCCCAGTGTCCTGGAATTGAGCCCCCCATTGGGCTCCCTGCTCAGTGGAGAGTCAGCTTCGCCCTCTCCCTCTGCCTGCCACTCTGCCTACTTGTGCTGTCTCTCTGTCAAATAAATAAAATATTTTTTTTTAAAAAACTCATTTTAAAAATAGCCTTTTGCCTTTTTGGTTTTTTGAATTGGTTTTATGAATTCTGACTGCAAACAGAATCAGCTGTTAACTAGTAATATGTTACTAATTTAAAAAGTTAATTTAGAAAGAGAATGTAGCTCAGGGGTGCCTAGGTGGCTCATTTGTTAAGCATCTGCCTTCGGTTCAGGTCAGGGTCCTGGGATCAAGCCCTGCATCAGGCTCCCTGCTCAATGGGAAGCCTGCTTCTCCCTCTGCCACTCCTGCTGCTTGTTTTTTGTTTTTCTTGCTGTGTCTCTCTTTGTCAAATAAATAAAATCTTTAAAAAAAAAAAAAAAAAAGAAAAGAATGTAGCTCAAATCTGTTCTTTAAAAAGATACTTATCTGTATAGTTGTTGGGGGTTTTCCTGCTTACAGGTAATACATGACTGTCAAAAATTCAAGTTACAGAAATACATAACATAGAAGTTGACAGTTTCCCATAATCTCACCTCCCAGAGATGATTGGTTTGTATTCCTCCAGATTTTCTTCTTTGAATTTGGTAACATATGTCACAAATGATACACACTACATACACCTTTGCCTCTCGCTTTTTAACCTAATAATTGACTGTTGTTACTGGATCGTTAGGAGTTTTAAAAGATATTACTATGATAATTGGGTACTCGTTATTGACAATAAGAATGCCTTATCAAGTAGGTAAATAATAAAATGTAATTAGTATATTAATTTTATTAACCTTACTTAAGGATCTTCAGAATGATTTACCTGGCAGTTTCAGTATGCACCTTTAATTAACACAGTGTTTTCCTAGTACACAGAAAAGTTCCAACTAAAGAAGATGTAAATTAATGTAGTTTATGAGCAGGTTGAAAGCAGGTTGATTTTTTTCAGCAGTTCTTTTTTGTATATTTTAAGGCATCCTGATCATGAAAATTCAGATACTGAATTGGTAAATCTACTCCACATTTTTCATGAGAAAGTCTCTGGATGGAGCCTGCACTTCACACTTTGTGATAGGATGGTGGTTTCAGATATGTGGTGCTGGTGGCTGTCAGATTAAAGATGGACTCTGCAGAGAATCTGCAGCTCTGACCAGTCATCCAAGGGTTCTGTTTGTTTTCTATTCAGTACTCAGCATTATGGGACTATTATCAAATCTTTCCTAAAATTGAGTATCCTAGTCCTTGATCGGAAATCTCCAAGTGAATTTTTTTTTTTTTTAAAGCAGTGAGGCTAATTTACAAATACATACTGGTTGGTTTTTTAAAAAGCAGTATTTAATTTGTATTAAATAAGTTCCTAAGTATTCTGCTTTGTGTAGTATAACATCTCATCCAGAAATAATCTCCATTTTCCTCTAATCTAAAGGAAATTCTTAGGTAATTATTCTTCATTGTATTGTGAGGTCTGTAGTCTCAACTGGTTGCACCTTTTATTGAAATGAGACTAAATGAGCTGCATTTTCGCTATTCAAGTTTAAAAGACTGTAAAATAATATTGTTGCTAAATATTAGTGAAGACACTTTTCTTTCAGTACGTTCATCTTAGCTATCACGCTGAAATCTGTATGGTCTAGTTTTGGGGGTTTGTCTTGCATTTCTTGTACTAAAGCAGTGCTTCGCTAGTGGCAGATCGCATTCCAGCTTTGTGAAGTATTTCACCCAAGTGTGCTTTTTCTGTTCCAGTGGGACCAGATGGAAGTTTCTTTGTGGATTGTACATTTGGCAGTCTCAGGAATAGAAAATAGGCATTCTTCTCCGGAGGCTTTTCTGTGACTGAACTGTCATCACATAGTAGTTGTCCTCAATAAGACGGGTGGGTGGGAGAAGGTTTAATACAGGTGTTACTGTGCAAAAAGGGGAAATGCCGTGACTTGTTGTTGCCATCCTAAATGTGAAATACTACTTTTAATAGCTAATCAAATAATTGTAGGGTAAATTATTTTATTGGGGTCCCAAAAAAGGTGGTTCAGAATAATCTGTTAGATTTGTTTTAGAAGCGTTAGGATCCAGAAGGGCATAAAGATGAATGTATCGCTCTCTCTCTCCTTCTGTGCGTAGTGTGGGTAACATTCCCAAATAAAATGACTGTTAACCCTGTGGTTTTTAGATGTTCTCACTAATTGTTTGGGAAAACAAAACGTTCTGGAAACACAGAAACAGGGCTGTAGTTGCTCAAACTGTTTATGTAAATGGTCAAATTACTTTTTTGTTTTTTAAACAGACCTGTTTCCTGAGCTGAGAACTCATTAACAGACTTTACCCTGCAGTATGTTTTTGTCTGCCAAATTAAAGCAGATCAAAACAGAACAACCACCAAGAAAGCCCACCATAACCTGCGTGTAGGTTTTAGGAGTAAGGGAGTACTGGTGACAGATGCCCAGCCATCGTCATGTGAACTTTGTTGTAACAAACATAAATAGGAGATGCACGGGGGGTGCTGCCAGAACTGATTGATCAGACTTGAAGGAGAGTCATTATACCTTAAGCAGCGTGACTTTTGGAGAGTGTCTGTTCAGGTTATTGGAAAGCTCCCAGAGTGTGATGGCTGTGGAGTTATGAGGTGGCTGCTGCTCCCCAATACCTCATACCAGATTTTATAGCTATTTTCAGTTTTAGTTAGGGTGACTTTCAGCTGATGGCTTCTGTGTTATTTTTTTTTTTTTTTTTAAAGTAATCTCTGCACCCAGCGTGGAGCTCAAACTTATAACCCTGAGATCAAGAGTCTCATGTCCTAACGATGGAGCCAGCCGGGTGCCACTGTTAAACTATTTTTAAAATAATTTTTTTCTTTCTTCTTTTTTTTTTTTTTTTAAGATTTTATTTATTTATTTGATAGCAGAAACCACAAGTAGGCAGAAAGGCAGGCAGAGAGAGAGTAGGAAGCCGGCTCCCTGCTGAGCAGAGATCCTGATGCTCGATCCCAGGACCCTGGCATCATGACCTGAGCTGAAGGCAGAGGCTTCAACCCAGTGAGCCACCCAGGCACCCCGTCTTTCTTCTTCTTCTTCTTCTTTTTTTTTTTTTTTTAAATGAATATTTTGTGCGGGATGGGGAGACACAGCCTGCTAGGTTGAAACTAAACCTTGTGAAGGAGATTTAATCCCTTGCTTAGGAGTGTGGGGATTTAAAATTAAACTGATTCATTTATCGGTAAGATCTTGGGCCAGTATTGTAAGTGTATCACTTTCACTTGTGTTTATGAAATATATGTAATTAATTCACCTTATCCTCTATTCCTTGTGTTCATAAGCTTCTGAAGAATCAGGTGCTACTTATGGAACTTCACTGAGATCTGACTTTTTTACAAGTGCAGTTTCCTCTGTGCTTTTAAATTCAAGAAGGTATGAAGTAAGACTCCTGGAAGTCAGAGAGGAACAAATTAAACATACGGCCAGAGTCCCAAGATACTTTGAAGGGTGGTTGGTTGATTTTGTTTTGGAGTAGGGGATGTTGGGTCTGTTGTTGGGGAGCTCTCTGAAGTGAGACTGCTGGTCTTAGAGTATCAGTATTTGTCTTTCTTGTTTCCTTTAGGTTAATGTTTGAAATTTATTAATCAGGTTGAGTAAAATAGGTATCCTGCCCTAAGGGTTTTCCTGCTTAGTGCAAAAGCTGTGATTTATAAAAGAACACCATAATAAAGTGATCATGAAAAGCCTTGGGCAGACAAGCTGTGTAAGAAATTGTAGGCTATTTACCCAGGTCAGTTTGTTTAATTATTATCATTATTATTGTTGTTGTTGTTATTTCTGTTTCTGTCAGAATTGTCATTTCTAATAGTAGGATCCCTCAGACTGTTTAAACCTAATCTTGCTTGCTACTGTAGATAATAGGCTGATTTCTTCTTAAAGTCCAAACCATTCCTTTAAAGACTAACAGATGTTTGCCCTCTCCAGTCAGTGAAAGGTGACAGTTAAGTGAACTCTTACTGGTTTCTTTCCTCTTTGCTTTTCAACACCACATTCAGTGGAGGTAGATTTGCATCCCTTTGGGTTTTTGACTAAAGCACACACCCATCCCCTTCCTGCCTCCTTGGAACTGGTTCAAGATTTGGAGAGAAGGGTTTGTTTGGGGGCGTTTCCCTGGTCTTATCTCCGTCTGAGCATATGTGAGGGTTGAATTTATTTTGACCCTTCCACTTTAAATTTGGAACCGAAGCAAGAGTTTAAAGTACGACAGGAGGAGAGAGTCCCTGAACTTGAAACATGAGAGATCCAGGGAGGAAGGTGCGTACTTGCATTCTGAAGCTTTCTCATAGAGGTTGGCCATCTTTATTGGCACACATAATTGTGAGCTAATAACTACTAGGAAAAGGCAAAATACTTAAAATTATATAAAGATATATGTGACACTTATGTTGTATGTTTATGTGTTTAATTTTATAGCAGTGCCTCCAGTATTGTTTTGAAGTTGTTGACAAGAAGTAAATTCTGAATTTTTATTTGAAGGCCTTTAGGAAAAGCTTAGGAGGATGGGTATTTGCAAGGAAAAATGAATATATCATTTGCAATTGATCTCTAACAGAATGACTTAAAAAGTATAGGTATTTTACCATTTTGTCTTCTAAAATATAAAATTTTAAAAGCTATAAATAATTAGATAAAGGTCACCCAGATTCTCCTCAGAGTTGAGAAGCAGGTCTCTCTCCATTGATTATTACTTATCTTCATCTAGAGATTTTGTGCACAGTACCTTGTGTATAAATAGTAGGCTGGACTGATTTCTTTCTTGACTGATCTTTTCCAGAGCCTGGCCCAACTAGAGAATCTGTGCAAACAGCTTTATGAGACAACAGACACAACTACTCGACTCCAGGCAGAGAAAGCCTTGGTTGAATTCACCAACAGCCCTGATTGCCTGAGCAAGTGCCAGCTACTCCTCGAAAGAGGAAGTGTACGTAAGATTTGAAAAATCCGGAAGGGTAATAGAGGTTTAGGAAAATACATTCAAAGTTTAAGGATGGATTGGGATAGCTTGTGTTCCTTAGTTCTTCTAGGTGCCTCTCTGCCTTCTTAATTTCACCTTTAAAAAGCATCATCGCTAACTGCCAGGTTGATAGTAAAAGGACACACAGCCTCGTCAGGAAAATCTCATTGAACATATATTGTGTTCTGTCATTTTTCACCTTGAATCACATTTCTGGGACTTTCTTTCTGTTTTTCACACTTAAGTACCACCTCGTACCCTTTACAAAGAAGACAGGGCTATATACACATGACCCTTCTTACTCAACATAGCCCATGTCACCGTGCAAGCGCCGTAGTGGTCGCTGTGCTGCCTCCTGTGCCACAGCTGCTGCATATTGCCCTCGAGCCCTGGGGGGAACGTTCCACAAGGAAAACCACAAGAGGTCAAGAGTTTTAAAATGGAATCAGAGCCTCTCAGGGCTTGAAAATGGCAGTGCAGTGATCAGTATAATACGAGACATAGTTTGATTAAATTAGTACTGGGGGCAAGATGGAGGTCTTAGGAAGGCTAAGAATCCAACAAGGGTATCCTGAAAGGGCCTGAGAGAGTCAGCCCCAGCTAGACCAGCAGCTAGCACTCTTACCTCAGACTGGAAGGACATGTGGAAAGAACAAAAGCAGTTAATTTGTTTTGAGGGTAAAATTCTAGATGACTTCATATTTTCATTTTCACTGACAATGTTACAGTATTTGTTCAGTTGGCTAAAAATTATCCTCTAGTGGCTGAGAGAGTGAACTCTTTCCAAGCATAGGAAAGTTACAGAGCCCTGGTCAGAGATGGTACAGTGCTCTGCTCTGTTTTTGCATGTAGTATGTTGTATATTTCTTCCCAGTCCCTTAGTCTTAAGATTGACCCACTTACACTCGTATATTTTATGCTACGGGAGATGCATGACCAGCTCTTCCAGGTGACTCCCACTGGAGCCCCACGGTATCATCTCTGACCCTGTTAACTCTGGAGCCTCAGGTTGACAGTCAGTAAATAAATCAAGCTGCAGTAAAACAGGATTGGTGCAGTACTAAGAACAATTACAGTGCAATCTTCCTTTTAATCTCTGCTGACATCTTAGTAACTAAGCAGGTTTATTGGAATTATGTCTAGAAACCATTTAGATGTTGTGTAATGTATAGTTACGATTGTATGCTGTGTTCTATATTTAGAGTAGCCTCTCTTGCGTTATCACTACTCTAATGAATTGAAACCATGTTCAGGAGTGTTGAATAAAAATCACATATCAAAATCACTTTATAGATTTTTTTCTTAAGCATAAACTTTTTTATAACTGATGCCATTATGCAGTGCCTGTGGATCCTGTCTTAAGAATTTTTAGTGTTACAGGAAATTATCCTTAACCCTTAATTAAATTGTTTTAATAGTCCGGAGTCTGTCCCTGTTATAGGACATTATCATAATAGAGCCACATGGAAGAATTTGCTCACGGCTCTTTTTTATACATTATGATCAATTAGTATACCAGAATATTCTATTCTCCATAAGGTTAAAATGCATAAAATCCACATGTGAGAATATGATAATGCTATTCCCTTGCACAGTACATAGATTTTCTTTCTCACAAATAATTGTTACAAATTTACTTTAAAACTAGCATATGCATTGCCGGAAGCTGTATCTGATTGATAGCTGTGCTGATGTAAACATACAGTTCAGGGATTAACTCTACAGCATAATGTAATGGCTCTCTCTAATGCTGCTTTTTTTTTTTTTTTTTAAACTTTGTAATGGTACACTTTAGCATTATTTTAAGTTGAAACTTTTTGAAGCATCACTATAATGAGGATTTTGACAGAAGATTTCTTGGTAAATGAAAGAAGAGATCCATCTTCTAAAGATCTGTTTTCTTAATATCTTTCTGAAGCAATCCTCTCCAGTATGGGCCCCCTCTAAGTGATACAAAATCTGCCCTGGATTCAGTTCGATCAGGCCATTCATGTCATACTTACCTTGTTCATAACTGAAATCAGTTCAAAGAACATATACTTTGTGTGGGACTCATTTTTCCTAGACCCTCTAAAATGTGGAGGATCAAATATGGCGGAACTGATTAATATTTCTTGAATCTCAGCATAGAACTCCAAATAAAAAACCTCATGACTGACTAACTCAATAAAACTGAATTCTGAGTCCTTTTCCCCGTCTTTCCACAGTCCTCTTACTCCCAGTTACTGGCAGCTACATGCCTTACAAAGCTTGTATCACGCACAAACAACCCTCTACCATTGGAGCAACGCATAGATATTCGTAAGTAGAGAATTAATCTGTTTTCAAGAAATTAGTTTGTTTAGTGATGAGCTAGTAATAGTTAAATTCACATTGCTTGTTTGATAATGTTCTGAAATTGGTAAGCATATAAAATATGTAGAATCCAGTCCCTCCCCCCAAATTTAGGGCTTTTGAAAGTGAAGAGGACCTTTTATAATTATTCCTAGATAAAGTTTTAAATCATCCCTTTTGTTGTCAGGAGGTTTCTTTCACTCAGTCTTTATGGCCATTAATAACAAAGAAAAATGTTAAAGATTTTGAATTCTGTGCAGGCGTGTTACTTAACTATCTGGGAGTGGATTAAAGGCTGCCATACTCTTGAGTCTTCATTGTGACAAGTATAACATCCTGAATTAGAAAGCCTACTAATCTTAAATTCAGAGTCCCATTTCTCAATCGCATTAAGAATTAAGGAAATACAACAGAAACAAGAATTAAGAGAGTTTAAGGTTTAAGGGTCTTGGATGTTTGATATAAAGATGTGTGCCCTTCCCTGGCAGAGCTTTCTATTACGTGGATTTTTTTGTTTTGTAGGGAACTATGTGCTCAACTACCTTGCCACTCGGCCAAAGTTGGCTACTTTTGTGACACAAGCACTTATTCAGTTATATGCCAGAATCACAAAACTGGGCTGGTTTGACTGTCAGAAGGATGACTACGTCTTCAGAAATGCAATCACAGACGTCACAAGGTTCTTACAGGTATGATTGTATATATGTGATGTAGTAGGAATGTGAGAAGCAACATGTATATGCTTACATAGTGATCTACTTTTTAGAAATTACACAAAATGAAATTATTTTGTACGTTATCTTCTGTGTCTTTTTTGCCTTTAATATTGCTTGGCTTTACATGCTTACATGTCAGCACAGACCAACACCATTTTTTCTAATGCCTGTATACTATTCCAATCTGAAAATACCATCGCTTAATTAAATAATGTCTTGTAGGTAGACATTTAGTTTGGTTCTGTACTTTGACTGTTAAGTAAACACTTCAGTGAATATCCAAACATAATATACACCTGTCAAACTTGGATTATAACGAGTGTGTTTGTAGGGTGAATTCCTACCCTTAGAATTATACAATCAAAGGTATGTGTGTATTCTTGGCTTGCAGAGATATTTCCAAATTATCCTCAAAAAAAAGTTGTTTCCCTACAACAGCTAAAAGAGTGCCTGCCTATTCTTCTGTACCTCCACCCTGGGAGCTCAGCTTTTTTATTTTTCCAATTTAATAAAAAAAAGAATTCGTATCTCAGCGTTTGAGTTAGGAATGAGACAGAACAAATTTTCATACATTAATATACTACTAGTCTTTTTTCTGTGAACTTCCCATTTATATCTTACTTAAAATTTTAAAAATCTGGCTCTTTGTTTTTTTTCTTATTGTTACATGTAGTCTTTTTATGTGAATTACGTTATGCACCCATTTGTCACGTAAGTGTATTTTGCCAGTTTTTCTTTGTATAATGGATATGGTATAATGCACATGACTATTTATTAAATTCAAAAGGTTTCAGTCTTGATGAAATTAGATTTAGCACTCTTTCTCTGTGGCGGTTACGTTTCATGTCCTGCAAAGCAACAGTTTTAAACTACAATTCCTTGCTGCCTTATCTCGGTAGTTCCCTAGCTACACAGGGTTCTGCCATTTCGAAAGCATGGCTGCAGGGCCATGGCCAGAGTCATGCTGCACACACCAACGTCTGCCTTGCCTTGTTTTTACCAGGATAGTGTTGAGTACTGCATCATTGGCGTCACAATTTTATCTCAGCTAACCAATGAAATTAATCAAGTAAGTGCTACAGCCTTCCTCATTGAAGTAAGTGCCATATTTTTTCTTAGTATTGGTGTTTTCTGCTTTGTGTGGGATGATCTTTTTTGGCAGTTGTGTGCTTTTGCGGTAAGTGATTAATGCCCTTTGAAACAATAGTTCCAGTGGATTTTCCTCTGTACATGCAGCCTACCTCGTTCTTAATATCCTGGTCCCGGTCTGCCTCCAGAACATTTTATCCGCCCATCAGCTCTCCTTACTGGTATTAATGTTCATTGTGAGAGATGAGAGCAACATTCCTAAGTTAAAACCTTAGTAAATTACTGCTTTGCTAATGAAAGAGAATGCATCCAAAAAGGGGATCACAAAAGTGGAATAGAATATCTGCTAAATAATTACCATGTATTTATTACCATTTAAAACTCAATTCGCAAGTGCTACTATTAAAGACTTTTCTGGTCATCTTTTTAGAATGCTTAAGACATTCTGCTAAATACAATAACTTTTTGAATAGTCCTTGTCACAGGTTACTACAGAGGAAACACCAGTGGCTTTCTTTTGCTGTGGCTATTATTTTTTATTTTAGTCATTTACTTTTGTATCCAGCTAAAATTTTGTAATTATTGAATAGGCCAGTATTAATATTAGTTGTGACATCTCACCCTTCAGTCGCCAGCTGTGAATTACCTCGGCATCACTGTTGCTACTGCGCATATTTATATAGACCTTTTTATTAACCTTGAGAAATTTTAACTGTGAGGTAGTACTGTTCTAAATGCATCGGCTTCTAGTTACTTAAACTCTGGAGTCCATACTTTGTTCTCTGTCACATGCGATCCCCACCATGGTCAGTAATTATCAGAATAATAATGGAGTGACTACTATGCAGCAGGCGCTGTTCTGAGCACTGGTAGCAGCTAATTTTTATTCTCACCTTAGTCCTGGGACATAGGTTCCGTGGCTGTCCCATTTTCTAGATGAGGAAGCTGAAGCACATAAGGGTCAATAATTCGCCTAAAGTATCACAGTTAGCAGGCAACAATATCTGAATTTGAACCCACATCATCTTATTCCAGAGCCTTTGCTCTTAACAAGTAACTTCTTATTGAGCCACTGTTACCTTTGTAATATGAGAGCACTCATTAACTGAGGACAGAGATTGTGGGGTTAATGTTCTCCTTGTGGAAGCTTGGCCCCGCATAGTACACCAATATTGATATATTTTAAAACTTCAAAATTTTGTCTTTCTTAATGGAACAGTAGAAATGTGTGTAATGTACTTAATGTATGCAGTTATTCTCTGTGTTATCATCAGCATACCTGATTACATATGGAAAATGGTCTATAAACTGGCAATGTCATACTATCCAAGATATTTATGATAACACAGTGACACTGAAGCTAGAATTGGGGGATATTTTGAACCTCTGCAAAACTTAGTTTTCTCTTCTTTTTTTGGTTGTCAGATTTAAATCAGAAAGCATATTTCTTTTACCAGCCCTGTCTGAACTTAGAAATAAAATCAAGAGGAGGGGTACCTGGCTGGCTCAGAGGAGCATGTGACTCTTGATCTCGGGGTCATGAGTTCGAGCCCCACATTGGGTGTAGACTACATAAGTAAATGAAGCTTTAAAAAAAAGAAAAATCAAGGGGAGTCCATAACTTGATTGTCAGAAATCTTGCTGCATTATTCTTTAACATGCCAACAGCAGATGAGCCCTCTCCTGAATGAACTGATTGGTATATAGAATAGAAGAGATTTAAGGTTACAGGAGGTGGTTGGACTAAAAATTCCCTTGGTAACCTTGAAATCCCTTTGTTCTGCTTACTGAAGTGCCTGTGTGTCAAGAATAGAGGGCATACTAAAGAAGTAAAAACAGAGTTCTTAACCATAAAAACCTTTAACGTTTGGCTGAAGAGAGAGGAACAGAGGAAACAGTGAGAGACTGATGCTCCCCTTCAATTAAGTGCTCACTTCTAGAATAGAGACTATGTGTTAAAATAGGTTAGAGAAGTGGGGAGTATCATGGGCTATTGTCAGTCATCCTAAGTTCATGGCTGTCAGTTAAAGACTGCTTTGGAAATTCTGTGGTGACTTTAGCCTCAGGTGGATTGTTTACCAAGCTTTACCACTATCTGTTTCTGAGACTAAGCCACAATACAATATGCTAGAAATTATTAACAGTATCTGCCAGCAGTTGGTTAAATTTTACCTCCCTAAATGTGGAGGAAATTAAAACTGCAGTGGAGATGCTCATCCATCTTTCTGTCTTCCGTCTGTAAGCTATAGACCCATCCTGACTAGCTGTTAGCAGCTTATTATCCTTTGCATCCTCTCATTATTCGCGAGTTAACAGTGATTTAAACATTAAAAAGGTATTTTGTGTGTAAGTTGGTTTTATTGGAAATCCTAGTTTACTTGATGTCTATATGAAAATTTTTTCTTTGCAATTAATTCTAAAACTTGAATTGGTTTATCTTTTTGCGCAGGCCGACACCACGCATCCTTTAACCAAGCACAGAAAAATAGCCTCTTCTTTCCGAGATTCATCGTTATTTGATATCTTCACACTTTCCTGCAATTTACTAAAACAGGTGAGATTGTAGGTTGGATCCTGCTTCCCAGTCCCCTTTGAAAGGATGAGAATGAGTTGGGACCTGTTAAAGGTCAGCTCTAAGCTCACCCCTTGAGAGTTGGTGCAGCTCTAACCATTGCCATCTCTCACACGACACCGGTCTCCAAGATGTGGAAGAAAGTACCATACTGACCACTGACTCTAGAGAGGGGATTGCGCTTGCCTTATTTCAGAGCTCTTCCCTTAAGCAAAGCACAGTAAGTGAACACGTATCCCAGGGAATCTGGTTTAACACAAAGTTTGGGATTTTGTTGTTTGCTTTTTTATACCCACATAAAATCTTCCTGCATGGAATAAAAGCATGTTAGCTTTATGGTGTTTGGATTCTTAGAGCTCTAAAAGCAGGTTCTGACTGCATTGTTAGCATACTGAAACAGGCTGGCTCCCCTGCCCCCTGCTGAGTTTCAGGCGGCACATAAACAAGCAGCATCTGTAAGGAAAAGTAGATTTTGAATTTCTAACATCCATTTAGATTTCATAACCTGAAGGGGTAGACAGTTACCACATAAGGAAATTACCTGTTTTAAAATGGAAAATGGATGTTCAAGTTCATTTATGAATGAGTTGAACTAGGAAAGAAATGCTCACCTGTGAGTCTTACACGTTTATAACAGTCTATATGGACCTCCCTGTAGAAAACTAGATGGGGTTAGCGTCTGGCTGTTTGTTCATTTTGGGTGGTTTGGTTTGGTGTTTTGTGTGTTTTTTTTGTTCTTAGTCTCATTTTCCCTTATGTCGTGAGTTTTAGAAGCAAGTTTAGATTCTTTGTGTTGTCCGCGTTAATGATGTTCATCTTTTCCCTCAATTACCTAGTTCTACCTCAGAATTCCCAAACAATCCTTGGGTTGGGCAAGCTACCTGGCAACAGCTATTATACACCCTGAAGGGGGAAAGCTTTTGAGAAAACTGAGGATTGACTCTTTCTGGCTGATACCATCAAACCAATTAGCCACCTAGTCACTGAGGTCTCCAGCCCCATCTAGATATAACCAGGATCTCACAGCAAATGGAGTAACCACCCATCCCGTATGGCTTCAGAATCCCCTGTGGCCACTATGTCTACAACATGTAAACCTTACGTGTCAAAAGGGGGATTTCTTTAAATACCAGTTTCGTGTTTTTATAGTAAATAAGCAGCTAGGGTTTTCACAATGACATTAAGGTGACAGAAGTGCAGCCCCTTTTGCAGGGGAAACATCACTTCATTGAGTTGAAATACTGCCTTCCTTTTCTGGCTTAACAGCCTTCTAAGGAGTCTGGCAGCAAACTTGGAAGAGAGGAGTGATTGTTTGGGGCTCATTATATGGTAATTTTTACAGGCTTCAGGAAAGAATCTAAACTTGAATGATGAAAGTCAGCATGGCTTACTCATGCAACTGCTCAAACTCACTCATAACTGCCTAAACTTTGATTTCATCGGCACTTCTACTGATGAGTCCTCAGATGACCTGTGCACAGTACAGATTCCCACCAGCTGGAGATCAGGTAGGAGTACTGCACCCCCGGGAACAGACTGCTGCTCAGCCCCACATCATGTCTGCCGGATGGTCTGAGGAACCCCTGGAGATCCCTTGCTTGCTTTTAGAGAAAACTTAGAAAGTCAGCATCTATCTTGATACAGTGAGGAAGAGGGTGTTGAAGGAACCTTACTTGGGTTTCCTAGCTTGGGGAGGACTTTTTTAATTACTGGGTTACTAACAGATGTGAGTTTGACCTTCTCACATTCATCACCTAGGGATTCCTTACTTATTTGAGGTCATTTCTAGGTTTAAACATGAAACCAAAGAAAAGAACGTGTGCTTATGCTTGTTTTTACGTTTTTCAGAATCAAACTTCTTGCTTTGAACATAGCCCTGATTGTCTTAAGTTCTCTGGGGGTCATAGGAATGAATCTGTTCTTTAGAGGAGGTAAAACCTAGTGCTTTAAAAAATAAAACAAAACAAAAACAAACAAACAAAAAAAAAAAACAGGAAAAACCCCAAAGCCCTTCTTAGCTTATCCCTTGAAAGGAACCCTGTGAGAGGAGGTGCCCCCCAGTACATAGTGCTGTAAGTGTGTCACTAGCAACAAGCGACGTACTCAGTAATGGTTCCTTTGTCTTTTTTCAGCGTTCTTAGATTCTTCAACTCTGCAGCTGTTTTTTGACCTGTATCATTCCATCCCTCCTTCATTTTCACCTCTGGTGAGTCAGGACCACAGTTTCTAAAGCCCCACCTACATCCAAAAAGTAGCAGTGGTGAATGAGCCTTACACTCATTCATTCTGTCGTACAAAATCATCCAAGTGAAGCATACAAATGCTAGGGTTAGTTATTTAGCCTTTTGTGGTAAAGCTTGTAGCCTAAAGGTTCTCGTAGTGAAGAGAATTAATTTAATTCTCTTTAAATTATTCCTGTCTAGTGACAAATTGCTGCAAATGCCAAGCTCTTCTGTCTCATCTTGAATCTGACTTTATACTGTACCTCAAACAGCCACAAGCTAGAGTGTGTGTGTGGGAGGGGTTGGGGGGGGGATTCAGCTTGTGTTGTCTAACTGAAGATTATCCTGCCCAAGAAAATTTTTTTTTTTACGATTTTATTTATTTATTTGACAGACAGAGATAACAAGTAGGCAGAGAGGAAGGCAGACAGAGAGAGGGAGAAGCAGGCTCCCTGCTGAGCAGAGAGCCCGATGTGGGGCTCGATCCCAGGACCCTGGGATCATGACCTGAGCCGAAGGCAGAAGCTTTAACCCACTGAGCCACCCAGGTGCCCCCCAAGAAAATTTTTGAAAGTCCTTCAGGCACATGTTACATAAGTGATAAATGGAAGCTGTGAGGAGAAGGTAAATTTGAATACCGTCCTGGATAACATTACAGAGCTCTTGGAAATGATGCATTTTTCTCCTTTAAAGCAGTAATTAGGGCGCCTGGGTGGCTCAGTGGGTTAAGCCGCTGCCTTCGGCTCAGGTCGTGATCTCAGGGTCCTGGGATCAAGCCCCGCATAGGGCTCTATGCTCAGCAAGGAGCCTGCTTCCTCCTCTCTCTCTCTCTGCCTGCCTCTCTGCCTACTTGTGATCTCTCTGTCAAATAAATAAATAAAATCTTTAAAAAAAAAAAAAAAAAGGCAGTAATTAACCTCGTCAAATTTCAAAATTCACCCAGGTCCTGAAAGACATTGGCCTAGTATTTCAGATTATTTCATGTAAATTGCTAACGTACAAAGCACACAGATAAGAATACAGTAAAGTAATGGGTGTTTTACACAGTGTTTCTACAGTAGGCTGTTTTCCTGGTTATTACGATACTTTTCCACATGTAGACCTTAGCTTTAGTAGAAATGTGAATTCAGTGTTGTTTGTATCTTTAAGTTTACTTCAGGAAAAGGTAGCTCACTGGAGAGGTAGTTCATGAAAAGACTATTAGTAAAGATGTGGGCAACACTAAGGGAATCTAGCCAGGGGTGGTGAGGTGAGGTATACCCTCTAGGGTGTACAGTAGTAGGGAGCCCCAGGTGGCAAGGGGTAGGAAACCCTGGAAAGAACTGAAGCTGTGGCCTAGGCTAGGGCTGGGCGCAGAGGGAGGGACACTGCCATTCATGGCCTAGCCAGGGGTCCACAGGGGTTACCTCTTTCTTCCTGCCCTTAATCTCTTGCTAGTACTTTCTAGTGGTTGAAGCCTACTGGAGGCAGGAGGGAGGGGGAGCTGTGGCTCTAAATGGACAGAAGAAGTCAGCCTCCCAGGGAACAGAGCAGTGTGGAGAAGGATAGAAGACAGATCTGGAGGGGCAGACAGTATAAATACCTAGCACAGTGGGGAAAGGGGAAAGGTTTTCAGGGTAAAGCCTGTTCTTTTCAGAACACAGATCTAGCTTGGTTATTTCATTATGGCAAAGCCTGATTAGCCAAAAGTCTTAGTGAAGCAGAGAAAACGACACCTAAAGCTTTCTTAACCTACAAATTGTATGGTATTTCCAAGCCTTAAATACATATCTTAAAAGAATCAAAGAAGCCATTGGGTGGTCAAAGAATAATACCTAAGTGAATTTCCAGACTGAATTTAACTAATTGTTATGGTAACTTGGATCTAATGATCTTTTTTTTTTCTTTTAATAAAGCTGTTTCCAGTATCCTCAGCTGTACTCTTCTTGGTCTTTCTGTATCATGGTAATAGTAGGGAGGTTGAAAGAACAGTTAATAGCATATGCAAGGAAGAATATTCTAGGAGGGGAAAGAGGGAAAAGATAATATGGAGTAGCTGTATCATCTTTTTAATCAGTTGTGTTTGGTTGTGCCTGTTCTTAGGTACTATCCTGCTTAGTACAGATTGCCTCAGTCAGAAGATCCCTGTTCAACAATGCAGAGAGGGCCAAGTTTCTCTCACATCTTGTTGATGGTGTTAAGCGAATACTGGAAAACCCACAGGTAAGATTTTTGAGAATTAACTATTTGAATACATATTTAAATACATGTTGTGTGTGGATGTGTGTAATTAGTATATGCCTCTCTATTGAATCCGAAGGAACTACCATCTAGAAGCCACACTTAGCAGAAACCTAGAGAACACTTCAGTGTGTCATTCTCAGAAGGTTTAACTGAGTCTGTATCTGTCGGCAGATTTTTTTCCTTTAAGATTTTATTTATCAGAGAGAGAGTACAAGTAGGGGGAGCGGCAAGCAGAGGGAGAAGCAGGCTCCCTGCTGAGCACAGAGCCTGATGCAGGACTTGATCCCAGGACCCTGGCATCATGACCTGAGCGGCTTAACCGATGGAGCCACCCAGGTGTCCTGTAGGCAGATTCTTGAAAATGTTTACCCAAATGAGGAATTTGTATCCTCTAGCTTCAAGAATGCAGGAGTTAGGGGAAAGGACCACTTGGACACAGGAAAATAAGACAGCTGGTCATTTTTCCCCCAAGAAATTAAGAATTCAGAGTTTGGTTTTTGTTTCTGTTTCCTTTTTTTTTTTTTTTTTTTTTAAATATACATTATTTACCCAAGTGTGTAGGTCTGCTTTTAGATGGGAAGGGAGATACTGCCCATCTGGTATTCATTGCGTAACTCAATTGGCCTTTTTGTGTTTTTCATTTCCAGAGATTCAGCCAACACCTACTTTTTTTTAAAGTGCCACTCCTCTCCACTAGAAAATACCATTTTGTTTTTAAATATACTCAGTTCTGTCCCTCTTTTTAATAATTCTTTTTTTTTAACCGAAGTATAGTTGACTGAGAATGTACATCAGTTTCAGATGTACAACATAGTGAAACAACTCTGTACATTGTGTTATGCCCACCGCAAGTGTGGCTACCATTTGTCACCACACAAGGCTATTATAGTACCATTGACTATATTCCCTGTGCTGTACCTTTTCTCCTCATGACTTCTTCACTGCATAACTGAAAGCCTGTGGCTCCCACTCCCCTTCATCCATTTTTGGCCATCCTGCCCATTGCCTCCCCTCTGGCTACCCTTTGTTCTCTGTATTTATGAGTCTGTCTCTGCTTTTTTGGTTGTTGTTTATTTGTTCATTTGTTTTATTTTTTTAGAGTCTATATATAAGTGAAATCCTCTGGTATTTGTCTTTCATTTGACTCATTTAGTTCACTTTGACTCACATAGTACCCTCTAGGTCCTTCTACATTGTCGCAAATGGCCAGATGTGAGTCTTTTTTATGGTTGAGCAATGTAATACATTGTATGTATATGTATGTGTATGTGTATACATATGTGTGTGTGTGTATATATGGTACATATATATAGACCACTTCTTTATCCATTCATCTATCATTGTACACTTAGGTTGCTTCCATATCTTGGTTATTGTAAATAATGCCGCGTACACATAGGGTTGCATATATCTTTTCAGATTAGTGTTTTTGTTTTCCTTGAGTAGTTACCCAGTAGTGGAATTACTGGATCACACAGTATTTTTATTTTTAATTTTTTGAGGAACCTTCATACTGTTTTCCACAGAGGCTCTATCAGTTCATATTCCCACCAACAGTGCATGAGAGTTCATTTTTCTCCACATCCTTACCAGCGCTTGTTCTTTCTTGTCTTTTGAAGTCAAGTTTGTAGGGTTTTGGGGGGGGGGGGGGGTGTTGGTCTTTTGTTTTTGTTTTGTTCTGTTCTTTTAAGGAAGCTGTACACCCAGTGTGGGGTTCGAACTCACAACCCTGGGATCAAGGGTATATGCTCTTTAAAAAAAAAAAAAAAAGAGTAACGTGCTCTAATGACTCAGCCAGCCAGGTGCCCGAGGACTTCTTGTCTTTTTCTGACAAGTGTAAGGTGATATATCTCACTGTGGTTTGATGATGAGTGATGTTGAGCATGTTTTCATGTGTCTGTTGGCTATCTGTAGGTCTTCTTCAGAAAAATGTCTCTTCAGATCCTCTGCCCATTTTTTAACCAGATTGTTTTTTGGTGTTGAGTTGTTTATATATTTTGGATCCTAACCCCTTATAAGATATATCATATACAGGTATCTTCTCCCATTCAGTAGGTTGTCTTTTCATTTTGCTGATGGTTTCCTTCACTGTGCAAAAGCTTTTTATTTTGGTGTAGTCCCAGTAGTTTATTTTTGCCTTTGTTTGCCTTGCCTGAGGAGACCTATTCAGAGAAGTGTTGCTGGGACAATGTCCAGGAGATGACTGCCTACATTTCTTCAAGGAGTTTTATGGTTTCAGTCTCACATTTAGATCTTTAATTCATTTTGAGTTTATTTTTGTGTATTTGTAAGAATGTGGTCCAGTTTTGGTTTTTTTGCATGTTTCTGTCCAGTTTTCCTAGCACCGTTTATTAAAGACTATTAAAAATGCATTTATTCATCCAACAAATACATAGAGCACCTACTATGTACCAGGGATGTGGTGGTGAACAAAATAAAGTATGCTTATCGAGGAATACCTACATAAGAAAACAATAAATATACCTATATAAGTGTAATATGCAAATAATCCAAAGTTTTTCATATAAGTATAAAGTAAAATATATAAAAATACTAATCTAGGAATTAAATTGTTACAGCAGTGATGATATAATGTAAATAAATTAAACATTTTTATGACTGTCACAGGAGTATAGCCTTATTTAATGATAAATTTGACAGAGGTAAAAATGAAAAATTCATGATCTTTGATCAGTGGGAAGCAAACAGACCAGAAATATCTTCAATTGTACCCCCTTTTCTGCTGCTAATTAACTTTACAGCTTTAAGCAAGTAATGTGATCCTTCTGAGCCTCCATTTCAGACTTTCAATTGAGGCTAATAATTTCATCCCACAGGATAATTGTTTTGAACAAATGAGATAGTAGATGTGACCATCTCTTTTAAAAGTGATTTTCTAAAAAATTGCTTTTGAACATTCTACGGATGTGTCATTAGAAGTGAGGACCTGTAGCTGAGAAGTTCAAGTAGATTCTCCCTTCCCCTTGTGCCATCCCCATTGTCATTCTGAAAGTATACATTTACATTTTATTTTCCTCCTGTGCTGTCACCAGAGCTTATCAGACCCAAACAATTACCATGAGTTTTGCAGACTGCTGGCCCGATTGAAGAGTAACTATCAACTGGGAGAATTAGTAAAGGTGGAAAACTACCCTGAGGTCATCCGATTGATAGCTAACTTCACAGTGACCAGCCTACAGGTTTGTCTTCTCTCGTATCTCGCCTGCACAGTGAAACTTCTTCTCTTGCTCATTGGTTTTGAACTTAAAAGAATACGGGCATACCTCATTTTATTGCACTTCATGGATCCTGTGTTCTTTACAAGTTGAATGTTTGTGGCAACCCTTCATTAAGCAAGTATGTCGGTGCCATTTTTCCAATAGCACTTGCTCGCTTCATGTGTAAGGAAGCTGTACACCCAGTGTGGGGTTCGAACTCATTGCATTTTGGCAATTCACAGGATATTTCAGGCCTTCTCATATTTAATATGGTGATCTGTGGTCAGTGATTACAGCTCAGGCGATGGTTAGCATTTTTAGCACCAAAATATTTTTTACTTAAGATATGTACTTTATGTTTTAGACATAATGTTATTGTACACTTACTGGACAATAGTGTAGTATGAAACAAAACTTTCTTATGTGCACTGGGAAACCAAAACACTCATTTGACTCGCTTTATTGCAGTGGTCTGGAATCAGACCTCTAGTAGTATCTCCAAGGTATGCCTGTATTCCCTCCCCCACCCCCGCCTGAATATAATATAGGGCAACCCTGCAGAGTAGTTATTGCAGCCTGATTGTTTGCCTTAAAGAAGTGCGAGGAGTTTGGTTAGAGGAACATGTGGGAATTGCAAGGATAATATTTAGCTTATCCCTCTGAAAAAACAAGATTGGAACATAGTGAGACAAAAGAGTCGAGAGAGAGCTAGTGACCTCTCTTAGTCATGTAATATAGGACAGTGGTTCTCAAATTTTATGGCTTGCATCAAAATCATCTGGAAAGTGTGATGAAAAACACAGGTTGCTTGTGTTTTACCCCCATAATTTCTGCTTCACTAGATCCAGAGTGGAGCCTTGGTGTGTCTGTGTCAAACAGGTTCTTCAGGTGATTCTCAGGGATACTAATGTTTGAGAACCACTTACACAAGGCTTTCCTTGTGGGAAGGCTTACACAACCAGTGTAGAGCAGCTCTTTTTATTAGATGCTTAATCTCCAAAATAATAAGCACATTAGATGAGTTGTCATGCACAGAACAAAGCCCATAAACATTTATCCCTTTCTTTTTTTTTAAGCCTTTATCCTTTGTGTCAAATGGCATGGGACTAATGTGTATAAAAAATGAGAAATATGCCTCCTGCTCTTTTGGTTTTCCTTAGCACTGGGAATTTGCCCCAAATAGTGTGCACTATCTCCTGAGCCTTTGGCAGCGGCTGGCAGCCTCTGTGCCATACGTGAAAGCCACAGAGCCCCACATGCTGGAAACTTATACTCCTGAGGTCACCAAAGCCTATATCACATCCCGTTTGGAATCTGTGCACATCATCCTGAGGTAAGGAAACTGGGACAGCCGCCTGGTGTCAGACTTGCCAGAGGTCAGACACCCAGTTGGCGAAAGCACACTTGACATGGGCCTCCTTGGAGCTGATGCCGTTAACGGCCGTTTCCTCATGTCAGCCGAATAGCAGGTGGAGCATAAAATCTGAGAGAACAGGCTTTCTCTGCAACATCCTCATTCATGTCCTCATTTTTCTGCCCTCCTTGGCGATCTCTTTGAATACAAGGTATATCATCAGTATTCTCTTTGTCCTTGCCGATGATTCCTTTTTAACACGACAGGAACATTTATAAGCTATAGATGATAAGAATTATGTGTAAGTTATAGGTGCTTTAGTTTCCTGAAGAAAGAAGTAGATAACTAAGACGACACAATCCAGAGCTTACCAGAAGAGGTAGAATCCTACGCAGTTAATTGCCGATTGCGTTACAGGAATGCATGGTTTCTGTCTACCTTGACTTGACCAGAAATCTATAGCTAAAGAAATGTTAGACCCTTTCAGAAATGACTTATAAAAAGTGAAGTTATTCTTGAGGGACCTTTCTTGTATGTGTGTATATCTGTATTTATATCTGTATTTTTTGTTGTTATTTTTCAGGGGAATTGGACTCTGAAGTTCTGGGTTTTGTTTTGTGTTTTTTTTAATCAGATCTTAATTGGCTCAGAGTCAAGTGCATTAAATTGTCATAAGAGTTATAGGCTCAATTGTTAATGACTTGAATCCTTTCAAAATTCAAGTATTTGTGAAGTCCCCTGGAAAGCATTGTTCTATCATCCATGTACTTTCTGTTCCTGAGGATTCAGCTGGTTTCAGTGAGGCGTTGTTGAGGAGTGGTTACAGGTGTGGGCTCTGGGTTGGAATAGCCAGTTAATAGCTGTGTGCTCTCGGGCAGGTTATTAAAAGGATTAAATTACTGTGTCTTGGCCCTGTATGTGGACCATAGTATACACACAGCTGTGACCTCTAGTTGTGATGGTCATTCTGGTGCAGCTGCTGGGTTGTCATACTGTGATGTAGCAACAGAAGAGGAGCTTGGAGTACAATGTGATTTTTAAGTCTAGCAACCGATACATAAGGTAGGACCTGGTATAGATTCACAGTGCATCCTCTGTGAGTCTAAAATCCAAGAAGTGAAAACTAAATTTTCTCATAGGTTGGAAACAGAACTCATTTGGTGGCAAAATTTGACATGTGCTAATATGAGACCATTTAGAGCCTTTTTGAAAACTTCTGCTTTGTATGACTCTTCCTGATGGTTAAACATTTTGCTATAGGAAAACTGTAGTTGCTACCCTGGAGAGTCCATTGAGGGTTCATAGCACATGCTAGAAGCATCATATTGCCTCTTTAAAATCTGAAGAGCTCTGAATTCCAAAACATATCTGGCCACAATGGCCCC
Source organism: Mustela nigripes (assembly GCF_022355385.1). NCBI lineage: Eukaryota > Metazoa > Chordata > Mammalia > Carnivora > Mustelidae > Mustela > Mustela nigripes. The sequence continues at coordinate 107,595,231 of NC_081557.1, forward strand.
ACACAGGGACAGGATATGTGTAGTCCCAAAGGTACTTAGAGCCAAGAACAAGCAAGAAAGTAAAAACCAAGAGCTCCTGGGTATGAAGCAAAGGACTGAAGGGATTGAGGCAGACGTTAAGGGAGCAGGAGTTCAGATCAAAAGCTAGACACCAACTCACAGAGTGTATCTAAAGCAGATGACTTTAGTATGACCATCTTCCCACTTTTTATATTATATGTTTCTTGGTAAAATGTAGTGCTGTTAAACGGTGGCTAAATGCAGAAGAACGAGAGGTGTCATAGTGGGGAAATCAATGGTATCTTTTAAGTGAGCCGCCTTCCTTTTCCCTTGGGAGCAGGGATGGCCTGGAAGACCCTCTGGAGGATACCGGCCTGGTGCAGCAGCAGCTGGACCAGCTGTCCACCATCGGTCGTTGTGAGTATGAGAAGACATGTGCACTCCTCGTGCAGTTGTTTGACCAGTCCGCCCAGTCCTATCAGGAGCTGCTGCAGAGTGCTAGTGCCAGCCCGATGGATATCGCGGTGCAGGAAGGTGAGTGGACAGTGCTGCAGCCTGAAAAGTGGTGCTATCCTTCTTCACTCACTGCCACCTCTCTTTCCTTCTTAACCCCCAAAAGGACTCTTCAATCATCCATCTTCTCCATCTACACAAAAGAATACTATGAATAAATGCCACAGGGCTAAGGGAGAGTAACTGAAATCGTGTCTAGGTGGATGTGTTTTTAACTTCCAAGAAAGTACTGGACTCTGGAGCTCCTGGATGGCTCAGTCGGTTAAACATCTGCCTTCAGCTCAGGTCATGATTCCAGAGTCCTGGGATCCAGCCCTGTGTCAGGCTTGCTGCTCAGCAGGAAGCCTGCTTCTCCCTCTCCCTCTGCCTGCTACTCCCCTGCTTGTGTTCTCTCTCTCAAATAAATACAATTTTAAAAAGAAAAAAAAAGTACTGGACTCTAAAAATAATGACCTTGTCTCATAGGGGACTGTTGGTTATCTACTGAATTTCCCCTTGCCCTCACCCTTGCCAGAGCAGGGTGGTAGCTATGCTCAGTAAGAAAAATTAGACACTATAGCTTTACCATACTGTTCTTAAGATTACAGAAGCTCCTAGTAAGAAACACACCTCACTATGAGGAGATTTCGTCAATGAAATGACCGCTGGAGTCTAGACACTAACAGATCTTCTTCCTGTTGCAGGACGGCTGACGTGGCTGGTTTACATCATTGGCGCAGTGATCGGTGGCCGGGTTTCCTTTGCCAGCACTGACGAGCAAGATGCTATGGATGGCGAGCTTGTCTGTCGGTAGGTGCTCTCACAGAGTCTCTCCATTTCACAGCTTTGACTGAGACCCCTCCTTTTGGGTCCTAACATCACAGGAACTTGACATGCTTCTATTAATGCTTTCCTCCTTCTATATTGATAGAATATAATCTCAGGAAGCTGGTGTCCAGAAAATGAAGGACTGTTATAGCCCCAGCTTCAGACATTTTATAAATACAGCAAAAATTCTACCTACAGTCTTTACTGAAAACACATTTACAGTAATTCAGCAAGGAAATGATGGGTACAGAATTAGGAAAACCAGAATAGGGAGTAGCTTTTAGTTTTAAGGACAATATCTTAGAGTTAATGAAATGTGGACTGCTTTTTCCATAGCAGGGTAAGACTAAGAGGAAAATATGGTTCAGATATTCCCAAATACGGTATTACAGAGTTTCTACAGCCTTTCAAATCTCTTGACATACACTGTTCCACCCAGAAGTTTTCAAGTTATTTTGTGTCTATGTAATTCTCATCCATCTTCCTAAAAACCTATAAATGAACATTTAATGATTTCTAAGGATTCACCTAACATAGAAATAAAAAGGCAGGATTTGGGGGTGCCTGGGTGTTCACTTGGTTGGGTATCATATGCCTTCAGCTCAGTCATAATCTTGGGGTTCTGGGATCAAGCCCTGGGTTGGGCTCCCTGCTCAGTAGGGAGTCGGCTTATCCCTTTCCCTCTGCCCTTCCCCCCAATTTGTGCTCTCTTTCTCTCAAATAAATAGAATCTTTAAAAGAATAAAAAGGCAGAATTTTTTAATACTCTGCCACAGAGGTTCTCTAACCTTTTCATCAGGACTATTCACCTTCTTAAAAAGGTATTTAAAAGTATTTTAAAAATTACTTTTTAAAAATGTATTGAGAATCTCAGAGTTTCTGTTTATAAAATATAGCTATTGATAGTTTTTGTATTAAAAAGTAAAACTGGGGCACCTAGCTGGATCATGCGACTCTTGATCTCAGGGTTGAGTTTGAGCCCCACGTTGGGTGGAGAGATGATTTAAATCTTTTTGTAAAAAAAAAAAATGAAAAGTAAAACGGAGAAAATTTAAATTTATTCCCTTAAAAATAATCTCCATTACATGTCAGCATAAGTAATGTTTTTTAAAATATTTTTCAAGGGGCGCCTGGGTGGCTCAGTGGGTTAAAGCCTCTGCCTTCAGCTCAAGTCATGATCCCAGGGTTCTGGGATCGAGCCCCGCATCAGGCTCTCTGCTCTGCGGGGAGCCTGCTTCCTCCTCTCTCTCTCTCTCTCTGCCTGCCTTTCTGCCTACTTGTGATTTCTCTCTCTCTGTCAAATAAATAAAATTTTTAAAAAAAATTTTTTTTTTTTTTTTTTTTTTTTTTTCAAAAAAATTAATGAGGAAAGTGGCTTTGTTTTAATGTCCGGCTCAGAAGTCAGCTGGATTCTCTTATCTGTATCTGCATCCAGTCTGTCATGGTGTCACACGGCCAGTAGCCCCTGGACAGCACGCTGCATCCTCCTGTCAGAATGCAGGTAGAAGGATAGATGGTGTTTCAGAATTGTGTGCAAACAGACTGCAGCCCTGAGGAACTGCCACCCTGAAGGGTTCTGAACTGTCCAATGCTCTCCTTAGAGATAAACACATTTTAACATGATGGTTTAGAATAGATTGGTTCCTAGACATTTCAGTCCATAATTCTTATTCTGAAAAAATCCCCATTTTTCTCTTATCAGATGATGCCCATCTGCCCTTAGGTGCCTTAATCCTGACAAAATCTCCATGGCATGTCACAGATGGCATTTTTTGAAGAGTTCAGCAAAGATTTGATAAGGATAAAAGCTAATAAGCTATCTGATTCGTCAGCCTGGTGTGATACTGCATGTGTGTCATAATATAAGTTGAGTTTAAAGAGTGTCTTGTATACTGGTTCTCATACTGAGTGTTATAGCATCATGCCTGAGTCTTATTCACTCATTATATGTCAAGAATAGTTTACCTGTTCTCACATCATCAGAATGATAAGTGACTTAACTTGTAGTAACATTCTTATTCATGCAGTATTCACACACTTGCATTCCAGTATTCTTTCTTTTTGGGGGAAAGGTGTGGGAGGGGGTAAAGGGATGAAGTCACGGGTAGCATATCTGCTCTTGGTCTCTGGAACTTTTACCGGCCTGTGGACATTGCCCTTCATGTGCCCATTCTCTTCATGGCTCTGTGGGAAAAAAAAAATTGAGAACCACGAGCTTAGTCCAATCTCCGTCATTTTACAGATGAGGAACTGGGACTCAGAAATAAATTGCTTTACTTACGGTCTCACAAAGTTTCAAGGAAGGTCATAACCCCAGTGCCAGTGTTTTGTTTTGTTTTCCCACTATGTTTAAGCCAACTATTAGTTCCACCTCAGTCTTTAGTCTTGGTGGACTGGAACTTTTAAACAGCCAACAGGTCGCTCATATTCATTCTTCTGCTGTGGTTCCTGTGGGGCAGAAATGGGGAATTCTGTTCTCTCAGCAGAGCACTGAGCCTGCAGAGAATGCCTTTCAGATAGGATGGGTAAGGAGAGGAGACACAGAGGCCTATTTGAGGATAGGTTGGATTTTCTAGAGTGATCAGGATATCCTGCTGTTGAGAGAATCATTGCTCTTCTTCCTCTAGGGTGCTCCAGCTGATGAACCTAACAGATTCTCGCCTGGCTCAAGCGGGTAATGAGAAGCTAGAATTGGCCATGCTGAGCTTTTTTGAACAGTTTCGTAAGATCTACATTGGGGACCAGGTGCAAAAATCCTCTAAGGTAACAGGCGCTCAGTTGGCTCCACTTGGTTCTCACTTATGCTTGCAGAATTGCTGAGAAACATGTGATAGCAGTTCAGACACAGATTATAGTGTCAGGATGGTCCAGATATCTCTTCTTAATCTGTAGAATTTTGAGAGGTTCATCCAAGAATTGGGTCCATTTCTCTAGTGTTCCAAGTGCTTAACAGATGGCTGGTCAAAACATCTGGTGGTCTCAGTGTTGGCATTTCTCAGTCTCTGTACATGAATTGATGTTCAGAACAGCAGAAGGTTTTGACAGTATTTGTCATCTTGGGGTGAAGGGTACTGGTAAGATAGCTCAGCATCTCTCTAGTATCAAGTAATACTTAGAAACTAGTTTACCCCTTCAACAGAGACTTCCTCTACACTTTTGTCCATTTTCTTCCCACATCTTACCCCTGAATAAGGACAAAAACAATGTTGGAATGTGACTTTTCTAATCCATATTTTCTGATTACTTTCTCTTCCCTTAACACAACACCAGCTGTACCGCCGACTCTCAGAAGTTCTGTGCTTGAATGATGAGACCATGGTCCTGAGCGTCTTCATAGGAAAAATGTAAGTGTTTGGCTTGCCATCAGCAAGAGTCCCTTGCAATCCTGTTGCAACTGTAAAATGTGATCTTGGCATTATGCTGCCAGTGCCTTGGTATTCTAGCATTGATCGTTTGCGTCAGAAAATTGTGCATTTGAGTGTGTGACAAGCTGTGCTTAGAGATATGGCCCGGCCCCAGAGCATTCCAGGCTTGTACAGGCAAGGATTTAATTTTGTTCATGTGGAATCTCATCTCTAGCTTCTGGAATCACCGGTGAAACCCTTTCATGGCATTAGCAAAATGGACCTCCCTCCCGCCCATGATTGGTGCTCAGCCTCTCACCCAATCACCCAAGGATGCCCAGAGTGGGCATTCACTTTCTGGTGCTGATTTCCACTAGATGCCCCCCTCCCAAGGAGGAGAGCCTCACTTTTAAAACAGGCTTTTCTTATCACTAAGCATCACACCCTTTGAGAGCCCTGAATCTGCAAAATGGAGTGCTATTTGAATTGTCTTCAAAGTTGGAACTCCTAATTGGCCCTTTTGTGTTTGTTTTGTTTTCGTTTTTGTTTTTTTAAGTTATGCCCCTTTGTTCACATTTTCCCCTTTTTTAGGAGCTCAGTATCTCAAAGCACACACTAGGAGCCAAATATTTTACCCAGGGCTGTGTGCAAAGTGACATTTTGCCCCCTTCCAGCCATTCCAGTCCTAAACACTCATATCCATGAGCTGGTTAATAATTTAAGATGCACAAAACAAAGGGGGTCTAAAGGACTCTGCCAGCCAAGAACCCGGAAGCAAGGGCTACTAGAATTCTGCAGCTGACAGTGGATGGTGCAGGTGCAGAATTGCATACGTCTGCATGTTATCACTGCCGCAGAAATCTCTTACCCTTGCTGCAGAAATCAGCCCTGGAGTGCCCCAGAATTCCAAGGGCCTGGGTATGGGCCAGTGTAGCTTTGGAACCAAGTAGTGAAGATTATCTGAAGGATAATTTTTCTAGTCAACCAAATGTAAGTACGGAGATTTTATACCCATTTTTTGTGGTTGTGATGTCTGTGAATTGGTGATGCAGATGTGTGGTGACTCTTGATGGATGATTTTCTTCTTCTCCCAGCCCTCAAGGAAACCAGGCAAATCAAAAGTATCTCCTGCTTTTTTTCTTCTTTTTGTCCTCCAGCATCACCAACCTGAAGTACTGGGGCCGCTGTGAACCGATCACTTCTAAGACACTACAGCTTCTCAATGACCTCTCCATTGGATATCCTTTTTCCAAGCTGGCTTCTCTGCACAGCAGGAACTGTGGCTTGCCACATTCTTAGAAATCATGGCCTCCTGCTCTTTCCACTTTCATTTAGTTTTTATGTGTGCTCAGGTATCCTACATTCTCCTGGGAGCCAAAGGCAGCACCCATACAGAATCGAGGGATAATTCCAGATGCCAAATGTGAGCCACCCCATGACAGTTTCTACAGATTTCTCCCTGGTTATCTCTAAGATCCAGCAGATCAGTATACACTCCGTAGCCAATATTTTTGCATCCTCCCAGATGCAGAGTCCATCTTGATTATTTGTCAGCCTTTTGGTAGAAGCCACCTGATTACAAGCTCTGCAGTAAAAGTAGTGGCTGCACTCCTTCTTGACTTGGACTAAGTCTGCCATAAAGTTTGAATTGCTGAGACAGACTTCCACCAGCAGGGGTCTGCAAGAGACTAAACCCTATAAAAATGAGTTACTTTGGGGTGCCTGGGTGGCTCAGTGCCTTCGGCTCAGGTCATGATCTCAGGGTCCTGGGATCGAGCCCTGCATTGGGCTCTCTACTCAGTGAGGAGCCTGCTTCCCTCTCTCTCTCTCTCTCTGCCTGCCTCTCTGCTTAAAAAAAAAAAGAAAGAAAAAAATGAGTTACTCTTTTCTCAGTCATCCCAAAGATTGTACATAGCTAGTACCATTCTAAAATGCAGAGGACAAAACTTTATTCACCACACACAGTGGGTGCCTGAGGCAGGGATTTGGGGCTTAATTCCCTGTTAGAAGCACTAGTGAGAGAAGCTACCCTAGAATATTCATGATTCTTGGGGGAAACTGCTGGGTTTTATCTCTTTTCTTACAGATGGGAGTTTGGAATGGGTATTCTGTCATTGATCAGTTAAATACCACTTAGAAGAGAACACATCTTTTTTGGCAGGTGTCATATTCAAGTGTTTAAGGAAAATAAGAAAATCTGGGTATGGAAGTCAAAGGCAGGAAAGAAACTGCTTGCTTTATCCTAGAAAGCTGCATTCTGCATTAGAGATGCCTTATTTGCACACACTTTCCTTGACCTTCTCTCTTTGTCTTCACGTACAGCAGTGTAAGGAAACTGGTGAAGCTTAGTGCGGTACAGTTCATGCTGAACAATCACACGGTGAGTGCTTCGCTCCTCCCAGCTCTCCTCTCCTGCCAGCCACACGTGCTTCCTCCACAGCCATACACAGGAGATGTTCTCAGTTGAGGCCCACAGTGCCTCCCCAGCCAGAGACTGCTCCCTGACTCCCTTCACACCACCAGATCACACTCCACAGACATCTGAGTGGCTTCCTGAGAGCGGGGTGATCGGGGTTACGATGACACTGCCTACAACTATTCATGCAAAGATAAATTAGTTGTAGACAACAACTCATACTCTTAAGAATGACAAGATAGTGAAGTGTGTAAACCTGGCGATTCATAGACCTGTACCCCTGGGGATAAAAATACATTATATGTTTATAAAAAATTAAAAAGATAAAATTAAAAAAAAAAAAAAAGAATGACAAGATAGCCATATAGCCATTAGCTTGAAAAGGCTCAGTAACTCTGAAATTCCTGGCTTGCCTGTGCCCATGCTTTACCTTTTTAACTTGTCTTCTTTTCTTTGAATAGAGCGAGCACTTTTCGTTTCTGGGCATTAACAATCAGTCCAATCTGACAGACATGCGGTGTCGGACTACGTTCTACACAGCACTTGGGCGCCTCCTCATGGTGGATTTAGGTACTGCAGTATACCCTAGAGGCTCGGCAGCAGTCTGGCGCGGTGTCAATTCTTACTTGAGCACAGAAAACTAGATGTGGGGGAGGTCTTTCCTGTTGTTTCAACAGTAACAGAACTCTCTGAAATAAGTCTGGTTTCACCAAGAACACATCATGCTATCATGGTCCCTGTAACTGGAAGAGAAGAACAGTATGTGCCAGAAGTTTCCTCTGATGTGCAGTGGGTTTAAAACCTATTCATATTTCTTCTCTGAAAGTTAGGAGAATTTAGAGTCCTAAATGCACCTTGTTGGCCAGGTAAACCCTCCACCCCAAATGAAGGCACAATCCACCTAAGACCATCAACAGAATCTTCCTTTCACTAGCACTTGTGAACCCACAGGGCTGAAGAAACTTGCTAGCTTTGCTGTGATACTAGCAGTTTTGGGTCAACTAATGACTGAGACTTAGTGCTGCCATCCTCATTTTGAGCTATTTAAGTTTCATCCTACCACATAACATTACAAAACCTTCTTGCTTTATGGAAGATGGGTGAAAAGAGAAGCATGAAGAGAGCCTCCACAAGCACCCGATTCAAGTATGAGTCTCATCAGGTTCTCATACACCAGACTCAGTCCTTTCTTAGCTGACTGTTAGCTCTCACTTAAGGAGAAGTAGATAAAAATGTAGTATCTTATACACATCTAAAGCTCTGGGTTTGTGGCTTGGTGTCGAAAAACAGTGTGGACGTCCATGCAATGGATGATTTCTGCCTTCTTCTAGATTAAAAATGATCTATTTACATTTCATTTTGAAATTACTAATAATACCCATGGGGTATATGGTAAAGGGGCCTACTTGAGTTATCCTTGGGTCTGTTCGCCTGTCATACTATCTTATCTTCCTTGCATACACAGCTTTGTATTTTTTATACTGGAGTCACAGACTAGTTGTTTCCCTGGCAGGAGAGGATGAAGATCAGTACGAGCAGTTCATGCTCCCACTCACGGGAGCATTTGAGGCTGTGGCCCAGATGTTTAGCACTAACAGTTTCAACGAGCAAGAGGCAAAGGTGAGTCCTTCACCCACTGGTTGACCAGCTTCTGCTTTCCGGCAACCCCTGACAGAGACTGGATTAGCTAGCACTGAAGAAAATAATGTTCATCCATACATTTTCCACGGATTTCACTTTGTATATAATCTCTTGGACTCCTGGGGTTTTGAGATGGAAGAACCAGTAGATGAAAATCTAAAGTCTTTTATTTTTATGCTAAAATTTGTAAATGTGTTCTCTAAGCCGCACTTAGGATTTTTTGGTCTACATTTTCAAATGTAATAACGTGGTTATTTCTAACGTAAAGTTATTTTATGTTTTCCTATTACCTTTTTAATCTCTGTTGTATCTTCCGTATTGTGTTCCCCTTTCATTTTTAATACTGCTTATTAGTGCTTTCTTTTGTTCTAGATCAGTCCTGCCAGAGATGTATTTATTAGTCTTTGCAAAAATAATAGTTGGGTTTTTTGGGGGGGTTTTTTGTTTGTTTTTTTTTTTTTATTTATTTTTTCGCTTTGTTTAACCTCTTGTATCTGTATTTTCTATTTCATTTTTTTCTTGGGGTTTCTCCTTTGTTGTTCTTTTCAGCCCTCCTTTCCTAATGTAAGTGTTTAAAACTGTAACTGTCTCTTTAGGCCTCTAGGTATATCATTCCACATGTTGGTTTTGGATGTTGGTTCTTTTTAATTGTTAAAAAAAACATGTAACGTAAAATTTACTAGCTTAACCATTTTTAGTTATACGGTTGAATAGTATTAAGTATGTTAATGTTGTTATGCTCTAAGCCTCCGGTTTTTATATGTAACATTTTCATTATCATTCAGTTCTTTGTATTATTTAATTTCCATTCAGATCTCTTCTTAAATGAGAGGAGTCATTTAGAAGGCTTTGTGAATTTCCATGTATGTGGAATTTTAAAGTTATCTTTAGTTATTGATTTTGGCTTTCAGAATGATTATTTCTTGATTTTGTTCTCCCCATCTTCACACACACCTGTTCTTATCTATGTAGGTCTCTGCACCAAAACCAGAAGACACTAGGCTATTAGTATTTGTAGGACTTTTCTCGCAGTGTTCATAATGACACTGAGGCTGAATTACAGTCACCTAATAGCCAGGACTATGGTCCCAAAAATGCCAGGCTATACCTAATATTCTAAAATTCTGTTTTCATCTTTAGAAAGGCTCTCAGTTTTCTGTCTCCAAATCATCAGGGAAGTCAGAGAGCAACACTACTTTGTCCAGCTCTCTCTCCTCTTTATACCAGTGTCTTGAGATAGGCGCCATTCAAAGCTGTTAGTGTGGAGCGCAGCGGTAACTTGAGCTTGAGTACCAGCGGGTTCCAGGGATAACTGAGGGGGATCAGTGAATAGCCACCCTTTCCCTCATCACTTTAGTTCCATACAAAGCAAGTAAAATTTATGAAAAGAACTATTTTGACCATGAGCTATAAGCATGATCCATGTCTTTGTTACACTTCATGCAATAAGTCTCTAGAGTGACCATGTCTTAGATTTGAAAATAGTTTATGTATTAGTTTAGGAATAGAACTTCGCTTAAAACAGGCTGTTATGTTAGCAGAAATGCAGTCATTTTTGACCAATGAATCAGGGCATCCATATGTGCCATGTCCTTGAGCCTAGTGATGACTTAGTTTTTCAAGGCAGTTTAATTGCTGTTCAGGGCCCATAAGACAAGTAAAAGTTCTACTGAGAAAAAGCATTGGATTTGGAGTCTTGATGGTATGAATCTTAACCCTGGCCCTCTTGCCACCTAGCCTTGTAATGCTGGGCATGATATCTGACCTCTTAGGCTGCAGTCTCTTCTGTAAAAGTGTCCTTCACAGCTCCAGGGTTGACAGTCTTATTTCCAGGCACCCCAGCCAGAGGGGCGGGTAACCTGTAGGCTTCTTTGTCCTCCTCCCAGCAGGGTCTGCAGTTGATTTCCTGTGGCACTAGGGCCTTTGTAATTAGTTGTGGGACCAACCTTTAGGATATATATTCCTTCTCCCCCTTCTTGTGTAAACGTTTTGGCCATTTCTTCTTTTTTTCTAACTCTTCTTGAATCGAGCTTTTTTGCTTTTCCATTTTTTACATAATGAATGATCACATTAGTGTCTTAAAACTTTATCAACCTGTTTTTGCTGTGATGGACCAGGAATCACTGCTTTTTTTGTACATAACAAGCTTCCAAAACTAATTTTCCAAGTGAAAAAGATTGCATCGTAGTGTGGAAGAGATCAGTTCAGAATATCTGGGAAGGAGTATTTGTTGAGTGGTGGAAGAATTTGATTACACATTGGTGAAATCCCCACCAAGTGGTTATAGGTTTGGTTTTTCTTCTATTTTAATATATTTTTGCCTTCTACTACAGCGAACTCTGGTTGGCCTCGTAAGAGACCTGAGAGGGATAGCTTTCGCCTTCAATGCCAAGACCAGTTTCATGATGCTGTTTGAGTGGATGTATCCTAATACAGACCAGGAAGGCCTGCCACTGAAAGCCCTAACTGGAGTGCGGATGGGCGGTGGAGTCATCAGGAAAGGGAGAGGGAGGGGGAGGATGAAGGAGGCAACGAAGGCGAAGGGTTTCCCCAAAGACCTGCCCTGTGTCTTGTTAGCTGCTATTTCACAGTGGCTTAATGGCAGAGGGCTGCCTGCTTGAGTCAGACAGACAGGCAAACGAATGAGGTTGTTTCCCACGTTCTGTTCTGGGTCCCACGTATAAATGCCTGTGGAACTGCTGCACATGAAGTTTGCTACAGTCAGGAGAAAGAGACATTTCAATCTGCCAAAAAAAGATAGCTTTCCTAGGAATGAGAAAGTCTGACCTTGAATTCATAACCTTGAACAAATCCTTTCAAAGCTGAGTGCCTCTGTTTCTCCAATAGTTATATAACAGAAATAGCTTATTTCCTATCATGTCACAGAAGGGAAAAGAAGATAAATTAACAATGTGAGACACATTATGCTCTTTGGGACCAAGTCATTATGTAAATGGCAGTGCATTATTAAATGCTTGTTACAATTTCAGGAGCATACAGTCACTGTAGCACCTTTGGGTGAAAAAGACTACAAGATTAGCAAGCAGGAGACAGGCAGGTGGAGACTTTCATTGGACAGTTTGTGCTTAACCAGCGCAGAGAGATTACTCTCAGTTCGATACCTTTCTGGATTTAGAATTCTTCCTTAGCTTTTCACTTACAGATACCCATCCTACATGCCAATTCTCCAGCGGGCAATTGAGTTATGGTACCATGATCCAGCCTGTACCACTCCTGTTCTCAAGCTGATGGCTGAATTAGTTCATAACAGGTAAGCTGGATGGAGATTTTCAAAAAATACAACTGCCCTTTGATCTGAGAAGATTCTGGAACAATCTCGTGTTTGGGCAGACTGTAGAAGATAGTAAGATTCACTGCTTTCAGAATTTGAAAAACGTCTCTAAAAGTTAATGTGTATATGTTTTTGTTTGTTTGGAAGAAGGCTGTTCCAGCCGCACAAAGTCATAGCTGCTTCAGGAAGTAAGTCACTTTGGAAAGAGTTAAGATAACCCATTTTTACGAGAGGTGAATCTGGCAACCTATACTCCCAATTTCCCCGCCCATATATAAAACTTGACATTTAGTAATTTCAAAAAAGACAATTGAGAGTGAGGCCAGACGTATATGAATAATCCATTTTTAAGAAAGGTGTCTGTTTGGCAAAGTGCAGCTGGATGGGTAATGATTTACTTAAGAAGAAAGTAAGGCAGACTTCCAAAATACCAAATCTTAAATTTGCCCAAGAATTTAGGGATGGAAGAAGAGAAAAATCCACCCCCTTGACTTCACTAGAATTGCGGGACCGTGTATCTGCCCCTCATGGCACTCCTGAGAGGAAAAAAAAAAAAAAATTTTTTTTTTTAAGATTTTATTTATTTGTTTGACAGACAGAAATCACAGGTAGGCAGAGAGGCAGGCAGAGAGAGGAGGAAGCAGGCTCCCCGTGGAGCAGAGAGCCCAATGTGGGGCTCGATGTGGGGCTTGATCCCAGGACCCTGGGATCATGACCTGATCTGAAGGCAGAGGCTTTAACTCACTGAGCCACCCAGGCGCCCCGAGAGAATTTTTTTTTTTTTTTTAATTTGATAGAGATCACAAGTAGGCAGAGAGAGGAAGGGAAGCAGGTTCCCTGTTGAGCAGAGAGCCTGATGCGGGGCTTGATCCTAGTAACCCTGAGATCATGACCTGAGCTGAAGGCAGAGGCTTTAACCCACTGAGCCACCCAGGCACCCTGAGAGGATTAATTTTTAAAACTACTTTAGTGAGGGAGTAGGTAATACTCAAAGAGCCTAGAGCCTCTACTCTCTGCCAGCCACTTTCCTAGCTGTTGTGCCAGACAAAACCCCCTCCCCTCTTAGATGTTACGTTCTGGGAGAACAAATAGTAAAACAAGCATGGAAAATCATTTCAAATAGTGATAAGTGCTGTGAAGAAAAAAGTTAATAAAATAGAGGAATTGAAGGTGAGGAGGGTCAGAGAAGCAACCTGTCAGAGAAGGTGATATTTAAGCTGGGATCTGAACGACAAAAGAGACTCTGATAGCCCTGCAAAAATAAGGAGAAAGAGCATTCTAAACTGTGAAAATAACTACAAAAGACCACCGTCCATTCTAGCGGAGCCTACAGCTGAAAACAGCTACAAAAGCCCTTAGACGGGATGAGCTCCCTGGGACTGGAGACAGGAAAATGCACTGGTTGGAGCACAGTGGATGTGGGAGGCCATAGGAGGGGAGGAGTCAAAGGCAGGTGGAAGCCCAGCCCTGTGGTGACTTAGTACAGCAGCAGTGAGGAAGGCACACACGTTCTTGTGCCAGCGGGAAGCTGCCAAAGAGTCTGAGGCACGGGATCACAGGGATCTTGTTGACAGTACTGAAAGATACCCCTCTATCACGTGAGGAAGGAAACTCTAGAGGGGCAGTAGTGGAAGCAGAAGAACATAGAGGAATTGGATAGATTCGGGGCATGTTATGTAGTGCTAGACCTTGATGGATCCAACGTGGGGAGGAAAGGAAAGAAGGGTCAAGGAGGATTCCTGAGTTTGAGGCTTTAACCAACTACAGTCAGTAAAAGTCCCAACTAGCAGCTCATTAAAAGGTGGCACAAAGCAAAGAGGGGCTCTGGTTCAGTGGACAGTCAGGAACCCAGAGCCCAAGTTGTTTAAAACACTTGTCTCACCCATTTTCTCTAGTAGCAGCACCAGTCCCTTCACCTCTTTCCTTTTTATCAAGGGGTAACAGTGCTTGTACCCTCCCTTGGTTGCCACTGAAGCTATAAAGGTAAAGGCAGGTTAATGTCTAAAGGGCTGATTGAGTACTTCTAAGAAATGACTATTGCAGAAGCCATATTTTAACCAAAGTGGAGAATTTTAAGAGAGTAGTTTCATCTTCTGCCTCACTTCCATTTCTTCTAAATGTTTTCAGTTTGAGAAGCAGAACTTGAGTCTAGCAGGTCAGTCTTCAAGATAGAAGCTCTGTCACTAACTAATACCTTTGACTTGGTTATTCTGCATTAGGATAGGTAATCTGCACATCTTAGTGCAAAAAGAATCACCCAAGGTACTCAGATGAGAGCCTGAGTACTACAGTTTTCTAGCAGCATACCTCTGACTTTCTCTGCCTCTGCGTTCTCTGCTCAGATCCCAGCGACTACAATTTGATGTCTCTTCCCCCAATGGCATCTTACTCTTCAGAGAAACCAGCAAGATGATAACAATGTATGGTACGTGCTTTAGAGGAGGATAACCCCGGGAGGGAATTCCAGCTCAGTCACCACACTGTATGCAGTGTAGGCAAGCCCTGGCACCAGCCAGGATGATATTATAAGGCCAGCTGGCACTGAGGGCCTACCAGTAGGAGGGTTGAGCTGATGACCTAAACTATCAGTAATAATGTGGTTTTATACATGTATATGTCACATGTCTGTCTACTCAGGCAATCGCATCCTGACACTAGGAGAGGTCCCAAAGGATCAGGTCTATGCACTGAAGCTCAAGGGCATCTCCATCTGCTTCTCCATGCTGAAGGCAGCCCTTAGTGGGAGCTATGTCAATTTTGGAGTCTTCCGTCTCTATGGAGATGATGCCCTGGACAACGCCCTCCAGACCTTCATCAAGCTGCTCCTCTCCATTCCCCACAGTGACCTCTTGGTAAGCACTAAGCTTTGCTGACAAGATCTGAGCCCCTCATCGTATTCAGGTGTTTTTGTTTTGGGGTTTGGCTTTTTGGTTGTTTTGCCTGACACTGTGGTTGAATGTTTCTCTGGAGAACTATAAACTAACTCGAACTAGCTCTTTTGTCTTCCCATCTGAAGGGAACTGAGCTGTTTTATTTAAGATCTTGCTCCCTTTTGGGGTGCCCAGATGGCAGAGTCAGTTGAGCATCCAACCCTTGTTTTCAGCTCAGGCCCTGATCTCAGGATCATGAGATCAAGCCCCATAGCAGGCTCTGCGCTCACCGGGGAGTCTGCTTGAGATTCTGTCTCCCACTCTTATTTTCATTTCTTAGAAGTACTAAATCCCTCTCGTGCTTTCTCTCTCAAATAAATAAATCTTAAAAAAAAAGAAAAAGAAAGTCTTGCTCCCTGCATATTGAGGTGCACAGTGCCTAAGCAGATTTTTGTCCTCTTCTCCTACAGGACTATCCCAAGCTCAGCCAGTCTTACTATTCACTACTGGAAGTCCTGACCCAGGACCACATGAACTTTATTGCAAGCCTGGAACCTCACGTCATCATGTATATTCTCTCTTCCATTTCTGAAGGACTTACTGCACTTGGTGAGCACCTGGATTGGTTGCTTTTTACCTCTTAACAGAAAGAGAAGATTTTGCTCTTGTATCCAAAAGTATATGTTTGTATGACTCATGGATATATTCTCATCCAGAAATACTTACTGACCCTATCCTGAGGACCAAGCACTGTGCTGGGCACTAAGGATACAGTAATTATTAATAACCACAGCCCTTGTCCTTTAGGAACTTTTTATTTCGTAGATTAAACAGGTCGATAAGTGCCTGTTTACTGCACTTATCTACTTCTGCACCACAGTGGGGCTGAGGAGGGAGTGCTGTGAGAGCTGTGAGGAAGAACACCTACGTTCCTGGTTTTGAGCAAGTGGGGTAAAACAAGGCTAGCCAAAAGCACTGATGAAAAACCATGGGCCAGAAAGCTGCACAGGCATTAGCAGGTTAGTGGGGAGGCTTCCTAGCAGGAGGATCAGCAAGTACTAGCACCTGCAGGCAAGAGAGAGTCCGGAAGGCCAGATAACTGATACACCGGTACAGAGGACCCACTGCTACAGGGGAGCCCAAGGGAGGTGGGCAGAACAAATCCGAAGACCAGGCAGGGGCCTTATACTGTGGAGGGAGGCTGTGGAAGGCACTCCCACAGGCAGCTGCATGGGTTTTTCCTCCTCCACCTGGCTCCTGCCAACCCTTTTGTCCTAGGCTACCTTCGACCAGTCTCAGTAGGTATGCACGTATTCAGAGAACAAAATACATGTTTTTATATTAAGCTGAGCAAAACAAATAGGAAGATTAAGTCAACTGTAAAAAATCACAATATATTGCAAGTGCACACAGAATGACTTTTGGATTAACTGCTGTGGTGAGTTACACCTCCGTGCCCCTGCTTTGACTGGCATTGACGTCCAGCACGGTGCAGACCCATACCTGGGACAGTACAGCCAAGGGCTCCAACCCTGCTGTTTTATAACTTCTTGAAAATTGAGGGACCTCTGTGTAAACAGAAACAGAAGGGTTGACTCTTTTAAGGGCTCATCCCTTTGTCCTCTGGCTTGTGCCTCATTTGTGCCTCACCTCGTCAGAGCTCTGTCTGCAAGCTGTGCTGCGGTGTCCCCTTTGTAAAATGTGTAGATGAGTCTGCAGCTCCCCCACCCCCGCCAGGCCCGCCATGCTCCCTGCAGAATGCTTCATAGATAAAGGATAGGGTACCTCTAACAAACTCGAAATTTCAGGAGGCTGTATGAAGCTGGCTTTAATGGCCTCCCCCAGTAACTCGGACTTTTGGATTCTTATCACACCTTGTCCAGTTTTGAGCAGTGTGATCTGGAGGCAAGTCATATAACCTCTCTAAACTTTGGTTTATTTGTTAAAATGGAACAACTACCTCCCAGAGTTCTCAAGAGGATAAATTAGAGATAATATCTATAAAATCCTTAGCATAGTATCTGGCACAATAGAAGTACTTGCTGTATGTAAATTATTCACTATTTTTTATGAAGCAGAAGATAGACATCTCCACCACATTGAGTCAGTAATGTCAATATTATTAATGCATGTTGTCTATTACCACATGCTCACTTTCAAACTTAGAATTGGACCTTGTTATATGATGAGGGTGAGAAGTTAACAGAAAGCACCCAAGCACAGGCCTTGTCTGAGCTGGGGACAGTTCCCTGACTGCCGGGGTACTTCTACCTCTTCTACCTGTGCCTCTACTGGAGCTCAGCTAACTGCAGTCCCTTAGCTGCCCACATCACCATCAGCAGCTCCATACCCCTGCTGAATTCACCTCTGCGCTATTTATTCCAGACACCATGGTATGCACAGGCTGCTGCTCTTGTCTAGACCACATCGTGACATACCTCTTTAAGCAACTGTCACGGAGCACCAAAAAGAGGACGACACCCTTGAACCAGGAGAGTGACCGCTTTCTGCATATCATGCAGCAGCATCCAGAGATGATCCAGCAGGTAAGAAACATGAGCATCAGGCGGCCGTGTGGGGGTCCTGCAGTGCAAGAACCTCTCTGAGAGAGGAAAGGGCAAGCAAAACGTGGAGTCCTATCTCACCAGCCTCATGCTGCCGAAAAACTGCAATGCCGAAAAATTATTCATGCCTTAAAATTGCAGTGGATTTTGAGTTTGCTGTAATCATCAGATGTTTTAAAGATCTGGAAAAAAACAAGTTCTGAATTGCTTTTCCAAGTGTCACACCAACCCTTGAGCCTTGGACATGACCTCCTTCTACAACAATGGCCAGGCTCACCCGTTGCTGTAAATGGAACGTGAGTTAGCAGTTTCCAGTTGTAAAGCTTGTACTCCCATTTGCAGAATGGGAACAAGAATACAGGATAAAAGGAAATAACTGACCACACAGAGATCAAACCATATATTTGCCATAGCTTTATTTGTGTGAGGCATCTTTCTAGAAGTAAGATTTGCAAAAATATACTAGATAAAAATAGATAAGGAAATGGGATCATCAGAATATTACAAAGCTGTCTCCTCTGAGACAAGTACCTGGGAGCTGTAGTGTAAAGGGATTTTGCCTACTCTGATCACTGTTTAACCCATCCCATTCTCCACAAAAATCAGGGTGAACATGGAAGATCCGTTTTTAAAGGAATTGTCAAACCATTTAAAGAACAGGACAGGAAATACCTTAGAAAATTTAAGTTGTAATAGATTATTAAAATAAAACTTCATAAACTATTTGCCTGGTTTACCCTAGACAGAAGAGGCCTTCAACCCAATGAACTCTTCTGTTTAGAATCTATAAGTCTGTCTCCTGTAGCTACACACTAGATCACTGCCTCAGATTCTGCATTTCCAGATGCTGTCCACGGTGCTGAACATCATCATCTTTGAAGACTGTAGGAACCAGTGGTCAATGTCACGGCCCCTACTTGGCTTGATACTACTTAATGAAAAGGTAAGAGAGCCAGCTCCATGGTGCCCAGAGCCAGAAGCATGGGTAAACACATGTTTGGCTATCATTTTCCAGGGCACTGTGAGAAACATTATAGGTATAAACGCCCCACGATGGTGAAACAGAGGAGAAAACAGCCCATTTTCTGAGCATGTACTGTTCATGCCTTGAATGGCACATAATCACTGAACTGTTAGAAGTCAGCATGTGTAGCAATTCAGACAAAGGATGAGGAAGTGTTACCAGGAGAGAGTATACCTGGAGAGCAGACCACCAATGACCTAAATTCTAGTTCCTGCTCCACCACAAACATAAGGAAGTCTAGAGATTCCTGTAGAAGAACCTGGATCAGTGGCACCTGGCTGATTCAGCTGATAGAGCATGTGACTCTTGATCTCAGGGTTGTGGATTCAAGCCGCACTTTGGGTGTAAAATTACTAAAAATCCTTTAAAAGAAAAAAAAATAGACCCTGGATCAGATGACCCTTAGAGTGTTTACAAATTTAAAACTCTGATTTTTAAGTAAGATGAACATACATGGTTTTGGAAGTAGTTACAACCAAGGTACCCCATTTGGGTAGGTAATTCCATGTCTTGGAGAACATCCCTTCAGTCCTGCAGATGAGGGAGGTCTAATCCCTGTCTCCTCTCCTTACCCTTTCTCACTCTTTGCCCCATAGTATTTTTCTGACCTAAGGAATAGTATCGTGAACAGCCAACCACCAGAGAAGCAGCAGGCTATGCATCTGTGTTTTGAAAACCTGATGGAAGGGATCGAGCGAAATCTTCTTACGAAAAACAGAGACAGGTGAGTGTAGAGGCCCTTCCGAGAAGTCCTAAGCAATTTCTCAAGTCATCGAACAGGGGAGACTCCTTGAGACTCATCTAGAGACCATCTCAAAGCAGTGCTGTCAGTAGAAAAGCAGGCCGTGTACTTACCTTTGAACCTTTTAGTAGCCACATTAAAAAGGGTAAAAAAAAAATGGACAAAATTCATTTTAATATACTGTATTTAACATATGCAGATAATATGTAATCCATATTTTAAAATTGAGAATTTTAACATTCTTTTTATTGTACTAAGTCTGCAAGTTCCTGTGTATTGTATACTTAACAAGGCATCTCAAGTCAGATGCTAAATATTCATTTGAAACACTTGATTTGTATTAAGAATTCATAAAATGTACAGTTGACAAAGTAGATTCCCATATTCAGGTATACCAGACATACTTAGAAGTTGTCTGGTTGTCAACTGAATATCAGGCTTTTTTGAATCAATGTTTAAGTCTTATTTAATTTTAATTAATTAGAAAAATGGCATTTTAATTTAAAATTAATTAAGGTACATCAGGGAACTGAATTTGAACTTACAGCTAATATGCATCAGTTCCTTGGTTGCACTGAGCACATTTCAAGGGCTCAGTGACCCTGTGGGTCGAGTGGCTACCATATTAGACAGCACAGCACTATACCACAGGTCTCCGGCGTAAAGCATTAAGTCAGCCTCATTCTCTTCGTGCCCTCAATTTGGAAGGGTTACTTCCCACCTCTGTCAGATGCCTTTTGTTTTGCCATGAGCCCATGGTGGCCCTCAAAGCCCCAGATTTGACCAGATCTCAAGGTCTGCCACAGGGTCATCACGTTGAAAGGGTTGGAGAACTAGTCCAGCTTTCCTTAAGGTCTGAAGACTGAGGTTAACTGACCTTAGAAACAGATTCATACATTCTGCCTCTCAGTAGCTGCTTCTCTGCCAGAAATGTTTTAGGCCAAGACCTTTCCCCTCCACACTCCTCCCCCAACCTACATACATCCCCTCTGCAGGTTCACCCAGAACCTGTCGGCATTCCGTCGAGAAGTCAACGACTCGATGAAGAATTCCACTTATGGCGTGAATAGCAATGATATGATGAGCTGACACCTTCTTGGACTCTACCTGTACAGAGCAGCGCCCCTTTGGTCTGGCCCAGAGGGGCAAAACAATTACAAGGGAGAGGGCCTGGCTGACCCTGGCTCCCTCCTCCAGGGGTGTGGGGAAAATGGCAAAGTCACCTGGCTACTTCCCAGGGAATAGGGGTGTGAATGCACTCACTAGGGGGCAGGGCACTGCTGGTTCCTGGGGGGTTGGGTGGGAAGGGTGGTGGGAGGAGATAGAGACACAAATGTGTGAGACTCCAGCCCCTCCTCCTGGGGCCACCCCAGGGGGTGGGGGGGGGATCCCCCAGTGTCCTGCCACAACCTGCCTTGTATAAACATGTACATTTTTTCATAACATTTTGAACAAGGTTTATATTGACTCAAGTTTAAAAACAAAAAGTGTGACTGAAAAATTTTTACAGAGTCTAGTGCACCAATGCTGATGTGAGGGGTTGTGTATGCGAGTGAGGAAAAAATGTGTATTCTGGTGGCCTGAAGCTTTACTGGACGAGGATGTGTGAACGTGCAGAGATATATTTAGTGACACAGTGTAGAGAGGCAAAAAAAAAAAAAAAAGTAAAAATTCCAAATGTATATTTTTTCTTATTGCCCTTTCCTTGCCCCCCAAATTATCACTTCCTGTTACTGTATTACCCTTGTTATTAGGAACTCTAAGCCATGTGGAGCACCATCCTTCCCCTTCAACCATAGATGCTGCCCTAGGTCCCATGGCCTCTTGCAGTGACAGCTAAAAGTGTTTGGTGTTCTTAGCTTCATCCTTTCTCCCACTTTGCTTATTCTCATCCTCAGACAGATGCCTCTTGCTTTTACAAGTCGGATGTAACTCTGTGATTTAGGGTTCTCAGTCTCTGTAAAGGTAGAGACCAGAGAGAAGGAATTGAGCCCTTTGCTCTCCTGGTGAGCGATTTGGAGGAGTCCACCAGAGGCCTAGCTGCGTGGCCGATAACTTTGAGTCTTCCCCAGCCCTTGAGGCAGTGTGTGTGGATGTGTGCGTGTGGATATTTATATACATACCCTGCACTCGTGAATGTATGAACTGGAGGGAGTTCCTGCAGTGGAGGGGTTCTTAATAACAAGGTCTGCCTAGCATGAAGTATTTAACAATCTCCCACCCCCTTAAAAATATACATTTTTATAAAATGAAAACCATAATAAATGTTTTGAATATTAAAAAAAAATTAACCTACAGAAGAAAATTAATGGAGAAAGCTATTTGCCTTGTACTTTTTCCACAATTGCTGCTGCTAGTTGTACGCATCTCTAGTTCAGCTCTTGCCCATGGGACACTCATCAATTAGGTTTTATCTTTATTTCTCTCCTCTGCCCCCCAAAACAAGCCTGTTAATTTTTTTTTCCTTCTCCTCTGGCGACTGTGTGGTGAATCCTTTCTTGCGTGATCAGGTTGCGGATAGACTTGTAAGGGTGTTTGCTGCATACAGTGTAAGCATTGTGACCGCCAATAAACTTCAATGGTTTCTACTGACCTGGCTTCAGCGATCAAGTCTAGTGTGTCTGTAGGGACATGTCTCACTCTAAACACACAGAGATGTTTGAAACATGCATTTGTAAGAGCCAGTGGATGACAGGTGCCTCTCACCCTTGCAAAATTAGCTTCTCATTCAATTAAGTCTGACTTCATTTCTTTTAAAAATACGATTGTTCTAATTGAGACAGATAGAGTTATAATGCTACTGTCCACAGCTATAAAGGTGAAGCCACGCTACCTCTTCTAGGTAATAACATGGCAGCCAGCAGAGAAGTAATAATTGCAGAAAGCCCAGTTTTGTGTTAATTTTTTTTTTTTTTTTTTAAGATTTATTTGTTTAAGAGAGTGCACAGGCGAGCAGAGGGAGGCGCAGAAGGACAGGGAGAGAAGCAGTAGAGAGTAAACATAGGGCTCGATCCCAGGACCGAGAGATAATGAAATGAGCCAGAGTCAAGTCTGATGCTCAACTGACTGAGTCACCCAGGGACCCCTTTGTTAATTTTCTGACCTCCGCTCCTCTTATGTGGGCTTGGCCTCATTCACTAGACCCTGACAAGTTCAAGGATAAGTTTTTTCCATATACTACTTTGCAGGCCTCATGGGCCAGAATTACCAAATGAAGAAAACTAGTTAATGAAGACTATTTCTCATCCCCATACTGTGTAGTATCTAGTTAGAAGAGAACTTAATTGCCAGGAACATTGTAACTGTACCTTGATGTGGATTTATATCCAATGAATCACAGGCTCTAGAGTGCTACTTAAAAAAAAAAAAAAAAAAAGATTTATTCACCTTAGAGTGTGTGTGCAAGTAGAGGGAGGGGCAGAGGGAGAGAACCTTCCAGCTGACTCCCTGTTTGCACGCACATGAGATCACAACCTGAGCCAAAACCAAGAATCATACTCAACTGACTGAGCTACCAAGGAGCCCTTAGGTGCCAGTCTTGCTCACCTTATCTAGATATCCTACTACCTTTGTTCACTGTTTCATTGTGGGGACTGTCTTGGTCCTAAGTTATTTTGAAGGCAAAAATTTGTCTTCTCATGGCCAGAAGGCATATAGAATTGAGTCATCTTGGCTAAAACGGCCTCTGAGCCTAAGAAAAATACAAAGTGTCAGTCTTCATTAATATGCAAAGCACTCCGGTCACATGCCCCAGTGACCTGAAATTGTAATTCTGTAGTAAATAAGATTTAAAAAAAAAAAACTTTCTCACAGGTACTTGAAGAACCCCCCTGTCCCCCAACTAAAGTGAGATGCTGCTTGATCAGCAAAACCCCAGACCACTCCTTTCCCTTCCACAAAAGCAATTTCAGAGGCAACAAATTCACCATAGATGGTGGCCTCCTTGGAGCAGCCGTGTGTGCAGTCCCGTCATGACAAACCGCAATAGTTAAAATCTATCATAACTACATCAGACTTTTTAAACAATGTAGCTGTTCTTTTTTTTTGACAGAAGAGGGGGCACCCAAAAAACAGCCAAGTAGGAAAACATTTTCTGGTCAATTTATCAGCAATTTAACATGATCCATCCTTTAAAAAGCTAGTTATCTTTAAACATTCGTTTCCCCCAAGAAGTCATGTGGAGGTTTTATTCAGTTAAAACAAGAGTCAATTAGTTTCTAGGCTGTCCTGGGTACTGTGCTAATCAAATCAAGTTGTCTTTAGACAGTGTTCCCTGACACAGACTGTCTTATGTAGACAAGACACCTAAAGTCTTTGTGGCAGATTACTAAGTTGTATTATGCATGTACAGGGTTCTTTTGGGGGTTGGGTTTTGGTTTTTGGTTTTTGTTTTGGTTCTGGCTTTTTGTTCTTGTTGACTGCCCAAATAAGGGTTCATCCCCACTAAAGTATAAATCAGACAGAGGAACAAAAATTTGGTCCTGAGTCAATTTTTTACATTTTTAGATTTAAGACATAATGACTTTCACCCAGTTGTTAATTTTCTAATGACTAGTCACAACCTACTAAGAAATAAGAGTTTTATATTCTTCAAACATGAACTTATTCTTAAGAATTTGTGGGGATTTTTTCCTTCCAAGTAGAAAAATGTTCTAGCGCCTTATGAAATTTCAACCACTTGCAGACACAGACCACTTTCCAAAAATACTCATGGTCATGAGGTAACAGGAATTGAGTGTAGAGAGCCAAAGTACCTCTCTGTATCCTGTTTGCCACCAGCCAGCACTTCCCTCACCCACGATTTTTAGCTAGATCTACAAACACACCTAAGTTGTTTCTAATGTTGCCAAAGTGCCAGAGCAAAAAAAGGAAAGCAAAGATGATTACAGGGAACCTGCAAAAGCCATATATCTGACAGAAAGGCCTTGAAAAATGTAAATGGTTATAACTTTTAAAGTCCTACTTTAGATATTTCAAAAAATAAACTTGAAAGAATAAAAATGTACATACCAACCATAGTCAGTACAACTGCCAAGTGCTAGGTGATATCTTAGAATTCTTGCCTCTCTAACTTGTCTCCAGGGTCCATTACATCTGTCTTGCGTTTTTTAGATACACTGGCATTCACTGGTCAGCCACTTTGGTGTATTTCAGAACAGTGGGTCAACTAAATAAATTAGCTGCCAGACAGTGGGACATCAGATGAGCAAAATGGAGGATGGAATCAAACTTAGAACATTATCCTCCTTCCCCAGAAAACCCTTATGGCTCTCAGGGCAGCCTCCTGACTGCTGTTGTCTGTCCATTCAGCAAATACTTAGAATCTACTTCAGGACAAATACTTTTCTGATGGTCAGCAACAGAGAAGGAAACTCAAAAGCACTCTTTGGCATAAGATCCCTCAACAGTAGAAACTGACTCCAAAACACAGTGAACAGTACCTGGTAACATATTTACAGAAGCACCGTACACAATTATATTTTTAACTGTTTGATAATGATGAAGACAGACTATTATAGATTTACACATACAGCATCACCCAATGAGCCAAACCACCCTATTACCAGTTACAAAGGAATGAAGAGTGACAAGAGGGCAATTTCCTTACCTCTGCTACTGGGTAATGGATTAAGTCCATGCATGTCTGGATTCAAGGTTTGGAGGACAACCAAACTCAGGGGGGAAAACTAATTGTCCTTATGTGATATTCATAGGGGCCACTATACAGAGTCTGATATAGGAAAGGGTGGGCGAATTTAAGAGCAATATTCTCGAAGTCAGAAAATCCAAGCTTTCACCTCTTAAAGACCGATTATACTGTGCTATGAAAGTTAAGCAAACTCTAGAAGCTGAACTAATTCAACTGGAAAATCAATGAGAATGCTTTTGACGAATATAGCAGACCATTATCGTTTCTATTTATCAGGAAGCCCATGCCCCACCCTTTTAACACCAGGCAGTCTGAGACAGGTGCCACAAACCAAATCAAGTTACCAGCTTTGCCAACCAGGCTACAAACGCTGCAACAGAGCCCTACCGTGCAACTAGACAAACTGCCACTACCATCTCTGCCTCCACATCCTACTTCGTGCCTTTTCCCGTCTGCACAACCGTCACCTCAGGCTGAATTTCCATGCCCTTTGCCCACCTACCCTTTCCATGACCCGAAGTAGAACCCCATTCGCTCCCTATTGTCCCTGTCCCAAGTCTTCTAGCCTGCTCAGGTTTATTTGAAATATTCCTAATCCTCACTCTCCCCGCCTCAGCAACCAAAATGTGCTCCTCGCGTGCGGGGACCAGCTGGTAAGGAAACCGTGGGGCTTAAGAGGTTGGACTAATCTGGGTGAAGCCCCAGCAGACAGGGCCCCCGGCTGCCTGTGTGAGGGAGCTAAACTCAATTGTTTGCACAAGCCCCTACTGAAAGGAAAAGAGCAGAAGTTGCTGACAACACCTCCCTGACCTCGCAACGGAAAAGGTGAAGCGTTCCCGCCCACGCGCATTTCTGCCCCAACAAACCGCCGCACCCCGGAAGGGGATCCGCGCGTTCCTTCCATCCCCGTTGCGTCTGCGCACAAAGGCTCTCTCGCCCGGCGCGTCGCCTCGGTGCCGTCGTTCGTCCCGCCTCCGCCGCCCTGCGCAAGCGCAGTCGTGTCCTAACGGCGTTCTCCAGCCCTTGGCTTCCGGGAGGGAGGGATTTTTTTTTTAATTATTTAATTTATTTATTTGACAGACAGAGATCACAAGTAGGCAGAGAGAGAGGAGGAAGCAGGCTCCCCACGGAGCAGAGAGCCTGATGTGGGGCTCGATCCCAGGACCCTGGGATCACGACCCCAGCTGAAGGCAGAGGCTTTAACCCACCGAGCCACCCAGGCGCCCCGGGAGGGATCGTTCTTGAAGAGGTCCCTGGATTCCCACCCAGCTGTGTGCCTGGTGGGGGATCGAACTCACGCGTACCGTGGCCTCAGCCAGTATCCGCGGTCGTAATCACAGGCACTGTTCAAGGACTTGGCCCTTGGCTGGGAAGGACTCAGTGGAGTGGGCAAACGGGCTGAAAAGAAGATCGTTGGCGACTCCGTGTACTCTTGGAATGCGGAAGGAGGGTCTCGCCCCGTCCTCCACGTCTAGCCCTTCGGAAGAAGGCAGGGAGGAACACTCAGGTAGTGCCAAAAGGCGAAGCACGAAACCTTGGACCTTTCTAGAAGCTGCAAAAATAGCACGGCCGGAGGGAAAAGTGTAGCTCTGTACGCGTCAGGTTGAGGGGTGGGGCACAAGAGTTTGGGGTTTGATCCTGAAAGCCTCAAGTTTCGGAGGCTACATCGCAGAGCAGACTAGTGACCAGTCTCGGTTGAACCTGTCAGCTAGTGGGTAATAAGGATTTGAATCAAGACAAGGTCTGTTGGCTGAGAGTTGAGAAACATTGGGGAGTTAGGGGGCGGAGCTTGGAATCAACAGACTTTGTTGCATGTGAAGAGGAAAGGCTGGAGGATTCTGATAGGATTCCCAGGTTCTAGAATGGGGCAGCGGCTGAGTCAAGACGGAGGAAGCATGAAACAGTATGGGGATGAGTGCAGAGTCCTCGGTGAGCTTAAATGGAACTCTGATCCAAGGAGACTTCCCTGCTCTTGGACAAAACATCAGAAAACAAGGGGGAACACTTTCCATTTTATAGAACAGACATCTCGCTGAGAGCAAAACCAGACAAAGACATTAAACGAAAAAAAAAAAAAGCCTTTAGACTAATATACCTCATAAACGCAAAACATCTTAAAATACAAACAAATTAAATCCAGGGATATATGAAAAGGGTAATACATTATGATCAAGGAATACAAGGGATAAATGTAATTAGCAGAATAAACAAAATCAAAGAGACGGGGCACCTGGGTGGCTCAGTGGGTTAAAGCCTCTGCTTTCGACTCAGCTCATGATCCCCGGGTCCTGGGATCGAGCCCCACATTGGGCGCTCTGCTCAGCAGGGAGCCTGCTTCCTCCTCTCTCTCTGCCTGCCTTTCTGCCTAGTTGTGATCTCTGTCTGTCAAATAAATAAATAAATCTTTTTTAAAAAAAGAGAAAATGCTGATCATCTCAGTAGATAAAGAAAAAGCACATGACAAGATTCAATACACCTGAAAATTCTCAGCAAATTAGGAATAGAAGGAAACATTCTTTACCTATTAAAAGGCATCTACAAAAAGCCTGCCACCAACAGAATTTAATGGTAAAGACTGAATATTACCCCTAAAGTCAAGAACAAAGAAAGGGTACCTCCTTTACCTCAATTTAACATTATACTTGAGGTCCTAATCAGAGCACATAGGCAATTAATTAATGGTGCACCCATCAAAAAGAAAGAAGTGAAACTGTTCAAAGATGTCTCAATTTCAGAAAGCTACCAGAACTAATAAGTTGAATTTACCAAATCACAAAATACAAGGTCAGTATAAAAAAAAAACACCTATTTCTATATGCTAAAAATGAGCTATTCGAAGATGAAATTTCAAAATATATAATACTTGTTCTAGCATCCAAAAAACATGAAATATGTAGGAATAAATTTAACATGATATGTATCAAATGTGCACACTAAAATCTATAAAACATTGCAGAGCACAATCTTTAAATCTAAACAAACAAATATCATAACATGTTCATGGTTTAGAGGACTCAAAATTGTGATGTCATTTCTCCCTAAATTGAACGATGCATTCAACAACATCCCAGTAAAAATCCCAGAAAGTTTTTTTTGTCAAAACTGGCAAGCGGATTCTAAAATTTATTTGAAAATGCAAAAAATCCAGGATAGCGTTTTTGAAATAGAAGAGCAGAGTTGGAGAGCTCACCTATCTGATTTCAAGATATACCATAATGCTACAGGAATCCATACTGTAGTGTTGGCACTAGGTCAGACAGGTCTATGGGACAGAAAAAAAGTCCAGAAATAGACTAACATGTACATGCTTAACTGAGTCTCAACAAGAGAGCCAAGGCATTTCAATAGAGAAAGGGTAGTCTTTTCCAAAAATGGCGTTGGAAGAACTGAGGATCCACCTGAGAGAAAAAAGAAATGAACCTCAACACTTACCTAAACTTTAAGTGGATCACAGATGTAAAAGTTCAAACTATAAGACTTCTAGGAGACAACTTAGGAGAAAACTTTCACGGCCTTGGGTTAAACAAGGATTTCTTCAAATACCAAACCCATGCACCATTAAAGGAAAAAAGTTTATTGGACTGCATCAAATTTTAAAATGCTCTTCAAAAGATGCCATTTTAAAAAATGAAAAGATAAGCCATGGGCAGGATTAAAAGATCTGTAATGCATATACATAACACAACATAGGTACTCAAAGTGTATAAAGAATCCCTACAATTCAGAAAGAATAATCGAAAATAGCCCAATTTTAAAATGGACCAAGTATTTAAAAAGGTATTTTGCAAAAGAGGATACACAAATGACTAATAAACTTCAAAAGATGCTCAACATCACTTGTTGTTAAATAAAAATAAACACGAGATGTCACACCATATGGTGTGACATCTCTTGATATATATATATATATATATATATATTATATATGTATGTGTGTGTAAACACACACTCACATCCACAGCATGGCCAAAATTAAGAAGACTTATAATGCCAAGTGCTGATGAAGATGTATGGCAATTGGAATTTTCATACATTGCTGATAGAAATGCAAAATGGCATAGGAATTTGGAAAATAATTTTACAGTTTCACATGAAGTTTAATATAGGCTTACAAAATGATCCAGCAATTCTACTACTAAGTATTTGTCAAAGAAAAACTGAAACAGGGATGCCTCGGTGGCTCAGTCATTAAGCATCAGACTTCAGATTATGATCCTGGGTTCCTGAGATCAAGCCCCACATCGGGTTCCCCGCTAAGCGCAAAGCCTGCTTCTCCCTCTCGCATTCCCCAGGCTTGTGTTCCCTGTTTTGCTGTGACTCTCTCTGTCAGGTAAATAAATAATTTTTTTAAAGGAAAAGGAAAACTAAAATATATGTCCATGCAAAGACTTCCTCTCTAATGTTCATGACATTTTTATTCATAACATACATATAAAACTGAAAACTACCCAAATATCCATCAAAGGGTGTATCAGGGACATATCACAAGGAATTGGCTCATGTAGTAATGGGGGCTAACCCCAAGTCTGAAACCCACAAAGCAGGTCATCAAGAAAAGCAAATAGGAAGGTCTCTGGCAGGAGCTGAAGCTGCGGTCCATAGGCAGAACGTTTTCAGGGAAACCCCGGTTCTGCTCCTAAGGCCTTTCAAGTGATGGGATCAAGCCCACCCACATAGCTGAGAGTAATCTTTATATAAAGGCAACTGATTATTGGTTTTAATCACTCTACAAGATGCCTTCACAGCCACATCTTCATTAGTGTTTGAATAAGAGGGTATGATAGTTTAGTCAAGTTGATGCATAAAACTGACCAGCAGGTGACTGGGTATATAAATTGGGGGTATACGGGCGCCTAGGTGGCTCAGTTGGTTAGGCAATTGCCTTGGGCTCAGGTCATGATCCCAGAGTCTCAGGATAGAGTTCCACATCGGGCTCCCAGCTCCACTGGGAGTCTGCTTCTCCCTCTGACAGCGCGTGTGCTCTCTCTCTCTCTCTCATATAAATGAATAAAACCTTTAAAAAAAAAAAAGTCTGTTTCTCAAATTATGGAATACTATTCAACAATAAACAGAGACAGACTACTGATAGAAGTAATGGTATGGATAAATAAGTCTCAGACACATTTTGTTCAACAAAAAAGGGCAGACAAAAAGACCCTGTAGGATTCTACTTACCTGAAATTCTAGAACAGTCAGTATTGATCCACAGTGTCAGAATAGGTGTTTGCCTAATGCCAGTTAGACGTTAGGGTGAGGATATTGGCTGCAACGAGAAACAAGAAAATTTGGGAGAGTGATGGAAATTATAACTGGACTGTGGTGGTGGCTACCCAGCTATATACATTTGCCAAATTTTAATTATGCACTTTTTAAAGATTTTATTTTTATAAATATAAGTAATCTCTATTATATAAATATAAGTAATCTCTACACCCAATGTGGGACTTGAAACTACAACCCCGAGATCAAGAATCACTTTCTCCACTGACTGAGCCAGCCAGGCACTCCAAATTATACACTTTAAACGAGTGCATTCATGTACATAAATTATTTCTCAATAAAGTTGATGTGTTAAAAGTGTTGGGGGCAGGTGGGAGCTGATTCCTGCACAGTAGAAGCTCCAGTCAAGGTTCCAGAGAGATCTATCCAGTTCCTATAGCACCATTTTTAGAAAAGACTATCCCTATTGAATTACCTTGGCACTTTTGTTGAAAAGCATTGAACCAGGGCGCCTGGGGTGGCTCAGTGGGTTAAGCCTCTGCCTTCGGCTCAGGTCATGATCTCAGGGTCCTAGGATCAAGCCCCACATCGGGCTCTGCTCAGCAGGGAGCCCGCTTGTCCTCTCTGCCTGCCTCTCTGCCTACTTGTGATCTCTGTCTGTCAAATAAATAAAATCCTTTAAAAAAAAAAAAGAAAGAAAGAAAAGAAAAGCATTGAACCTAAATGTAGGTGAGAAGTTCCCTGGATGGGAGTGAAGGATAAAAATACAATGAGAGCAACTATACTTTGAGGAGGGATGGAGAGAAGAGGGGAGGGGAGAGGAGATAGGAGAGGAAGAAAGGGGATAAGGGAAAGGAAGGGAAGGAAGGAAGGGAGGGGGAGGAAAAGAGAGGGAAATAAAAATTTAATCAGATCCCTGGTTATTTTTGGCTCCCAGAGATGTCACATGAGCAAGACAGAGGGGGATGTGGTCAGCTGAAAAGCCGCCTCTCTTCACTACCCCCACCGGGCCCAAGCAAACATTTCAGCGCTGCACTGCGCCCCGTGAACTGCTGTTTGTTAAATGACTGGTCCTCGTCCAGTGTGTCCCACGGTGTATTGCTCACAGCAGTGAGCCACAGCAGCCCCTACGGTAACCAAACTCATTCCCACCCCTTCCTGACCATGCGAGAAATCATCCTTTTGGAAACAGGGCGCTTCTCTGGGAACCATAACCGTGGGGGGACCCGCCCTCCTGGCCTTGGAAAAGGCCCACATCTAGGGGGCAGAGAAAGGGCAGGAAGGAAGGCGACGAGTAGTAAAGAAGCCTTAATGCTGCTTCCCACCGGGGTGGAGAAGCAAGTCTAAGCTGGGCGGTCTCACCCGTCAGGACTTAGTGAGTCCCCAGAGGTCATGAAGGTGATGCTCCCGGCGTGGTCCTGGGCCCACAGCAAGCAACTTCACCTGGGGACCTGTTCGAAATGCAAATCGCCTTGGCTCCACCCAGCCCTCCACCGTGGGAATTAGCGGAGACGGGACCTGGCCCTGCGCTTTAACAAGCGGTCCAGGTGCGCCTCGGCAGGAGGAGGAGGAAGGGATGGCCGAGCGCAACGCGGAAAGGAGGGCCTCTCCTTTAAGACCGAGTAGACGGCGCCCTGCTGGCCCTGCGCGAGCCTCCTAACAGCCCGCAGTGGGCGACGGCGCTCAGGTGGGGCTGGGAGGAGCCTGGAGGGCGGGAGCCGGGGGCACCCAGCGCGCGGGGCCGGCGAGGCGCCTGGCTAGCCGCCTTCCCTGGGGAAGGGCCGCTGGGATCACGACGGCACCGAGGGGGCCCCCGGGTAACCCCAGTTACCTTCCCGGCCCGGGTGACTGGGCGTCGAGCGCCCCGACCCGACCCGACCCGACCCGCTTGCCCCGGGGCTGCGCAGCTGTGCCCGCGGGGGTCTCGGGGCGGGATGCGGGCGCGGGATGCGGGCCGGGCCTCGGCTCACCGGGGACGCCCGTTCCGCACAGCCGCCGGGACCCCGGCTCCCGCCACCGGCGGCATGAACCTCAGCAGCACGAGCAGCGCGGCCGAGAGAGTGTCCAGGGTCATGCTCTGGGGTGAGTGAATGAGGGCCTGGCGGCTCCCGAACCCGGGGGGTGGGGGGTTGTGATAGAAACGGGGAGCCCCTCCGCGAGCCGGCCCGGCCCCCTCGCTCCCCTCCCTTCGCAGGCTGTGAGCTAAACCAGGAGAAGCGGACTTGCACGGTCAAAGCCCAGAAGGAGGGGAAGCAGGACTGTAAGCTGCTGCTCAGTACGGTGGGTGCCCCCCCCCACCACACCAGAAGGGGTGGTCGGATGCAGCCGGGAGGAACCTGGACAGCTGCCGAGGAGCAGGGGGGACCCTCTGGTCCCAGAAGGTGGAACCAGGGTTTCCCTCCGCTGCCCTCAGGTGTTGAGGTGGCCTGTCTTGTCTTCAACCGCTCTCAGATATGCTTGGGGGAGAAAGCCAAAGAAGAGATGAACCTCGTGGAAATCCTGCCGCCAGCCTGCCAGGAAGACAAGAAGACCAAGCCCATCACCATTGCCTCGCTTCAGGCCTCCGTGCTACCCATGGTGAGCCTTTCCCCGCAGACCTAGGGAGACTGCCTGCCCCGCGCTAGGAGGGCCTGCTCAGGCCTCAACTCCTGGGTAGGGATGGACAGACACAAAGGGGGGATACAGTCGTTCCGCAGCAGGTTAGCCCTTCCTCAGAGACCGTGTAGCCCTGACCAAAAGCCCGGGCTGTAGGAGGCAGAGAGCCCCATGTCCGTCCCAGCGCACCCTTTCCTAGCTGCGTGACCTTGGGCCAGTTTAACCCCTCTTCAAAATCACATTTTTAAATCTTTTAATACTGGTGACAGGACACTGTTGATGACTTCCATACTGACTGTGTATCCAGAAATTCTCTTACTTCTAATAAGTTATCTTGAGCTCCCTATGCAAATCATCGTTGTTAATAGCAGTTTTTTGTCTTTTTTAAATCCAACTACACGGTCTAGGACCTCCAGTATAATATTGGGTAAGATTATATAGCGGTATATGTCCTTGTTTTGTTCATATATATATATATATATAGAGAGAGAGAGAGAGAGAGAGAGAGATTTATTTGTGAGAGAGAGCGAGTGCGTGTGAGCGTGGGGTGGGAAGAATCTTAAGCAGACTCCATGATGAGCACAGAGCTGGATCTCCTGACCCTGATATCATAACCTGAGCTGAAACCAAGAGTGGGCCGCTTAACCAACTGAGCTGCCCAGTGGCTTTATTTATTTGACAGAGAGAGACTCAGCAGCGAGAAAGGGAACACAAACAGGGGGAGTGGGAGAGGGAGAATCAGGCTTCCTGCTGAGCAGGTGGCCCAGTATGGGGCTCCATCCCAGGACTCTGGGATCATGACCTGAGCCCAAGGCAGATGCTTAAGAACTGAGCCACCCAGGCACTCTGAGATTTCTTCATTTTAATCATAAATGATTAGCAAATGCTTTTCTACTCAGGTAATAATAGGTTCTTTATTTAACCTGTTAACATGGTAAGTTATATTAATAGAATACTATTCTGCCAACTTTTCATTCCTAAGATAAATACTACTTGATCATACTATAAACTTCTAGATTTGCTTTGCTAATATATTAAAACTTTTTTTAAACTTACACACTCATAAGTGAGATTAATCCATAAACTCCTTATCTTATTTGGGTATCAAGGCATACTAGCCTCCTGAACAGGGGGATGGAGTGTTCTCTCCTTCTATGTGGTAGAACAGCGAAGGTAAGACCAATATCCTCTCTCCCTGAACATCTGGAGGCCTATCTGTAAAACTGCCCTCTAACTTTTTTCCCCTTTATCTCTGAGATTCCCCTAAATCTCATTCATTGCCAGGGGTTTCAAAACCATCTATACAAATGGAGACTCTGATATTTATTTCTGTAAGCCCACTCTCTTTCCTTCATGCTCCAGGTCCCCTGGCTAGCTCCATGTATCTGATACCTAAGCGATAACCCATACTTAACAAACCCAATCTCTTGGTTTTTATCAATAATCTCTTCCCCTACCCCCAAACCCGATCCTCTCCCAGGATAAAAATGCTCTTCCAGTTAATCAGGACAAAAACTTCCTTTTCAAACACTGCATATCGCCAGCAAATCCTGTTGGCTCTACCTTCAGACATCCACCATCCAGTCTGACCACCACACAGCACCTCCCTACCATACCCTGGTCCAGGTGACCATTACCTCTTGCTCAATTTTATTGCCTCCAACCTGGTCTACCTACCTTCATCCTTGGTTCCTTATAGTCTATTCCAGGATTCAACAAACTACGGAATTAAACCCAGCCCACTGCCTGTTTTTGTAAATAAAGTATTATTGAAACACAGCCACACACCTCCATGTATATATTATTCATGCCAGTTTTCACTCAGTAACAGCAGAACTGAGTAGTCTCCGCAGAAACCGTATGGTTCACAAGCCTAAAGTATTTACCGAATAACTACAGATAAAAGTTCTCCAACTCCTGATCTATTCTATGCACAGCTGCCAGAAGGATGCTTTTAATTTTTTTAAATATTTAAGTAATCTCTCCACCCAGTGTGGGGCTTGGACTAACATCCCTGAGATCAAGAGTTGCAGGCTCTTCTAACTGAGCCAGCCAGGGGCTTTAAGAAGGATTCATTTAAACACAAATCAGACCACGTGGCTTCCCTTTTCACTTCAAATGAAATCCAAAATCCTTTATGTTCTGGCCTGCTGAAACCTCTCTTAATCTCAACCTTTGCTACTCTCCCCCACTTAACTCTGCTCAAACCACACTGACTTTCTTGACTGTACCTTGAAAATTCCAAACATACCCCTTCCTAGGAGTCTTGCGTTTACTGATCCCGTGAGAAGGACACACATACCCCCCACTTCAACCTTTGCTCATATGTCCTCTCACTGAAGAAGTCTTCCCTGACCACAAACAGCACCCCCTCTTCCTACCCTTCCATAATCATTTGATTCCCCCATGGGACCCGTCACTGGCTCAGTCTTCATTTGTGCCATATCTTTCTCCCCAGCCAGGATCTAAGCTCCAAGAGAGCAAGGACTGCCTGTTTCATTTACTGCCTTCACCACAGTGCC
The DNA here is from genome assembly GCF_022355385.1 of Mustela nigripes. Classification (NCBI taxonomy): domain Eukaryota; kingdom Metazoa; phylum Chordata; class Mammalia; order Carnivora; family Mustelidae; genus Mustela; species Mustela nigripes. The sequence goes on from NC_081557.1 coordinate 107,630,431, forward strand.
TATAAAACAGTGCCTTCTATACTGTGGAAACCCAATGTAGAATGATTGAGTGAGTAAGGAAGTGAACAGTGTGGGACCCATTTGTCTCAATGTTTCCATTTCTTTGAATTGGTTTTTTTGTTGTTGTGTTTTTGTTTTTGTTTTTGTTTTTGTTTTGTTTTGTCTTAGAGATTTTTATTTATTTATTTGACAGCCAGAGAGATCACGAGTAGGCAGAGAGAGAGGAATGGAAGCAGGCTCCCCGCTGAGCAGAGAGTCTGAGGCAGGGCTCAGATCCCAGCACCCTGAGATCATGACCTGAGCCGAAGGCAGAGGCTTTGACCCACTGAGCTACCCAGGCGCCCCCGAGTTGGTTTTCATATCTGCTTTACTGAGATATAATTTATACGCAGTAAGAGTCACCAATGGGCTCAATGCCTTTTACAAGTGGAGCCGCCACTGCTGTTGAGGTAGAGAAAATTTCCATCACCCCCCAAAATTCCCTCATGCCTCTCTGGAGTCAGCCCTTTCCACCTACCACTGCCTCTGGCATCCTTTGATCTACGACTTTCTGTCACTATAGTTCTGCCTCTTTCAGAATTTCATCTCCATGGAATCAGGCAATGCATATTCTCTTGTACCTGGCTCTTCTCACTTAGTCTAACAGTTCTGAACTTTATCCATGTTGTTGGTTGGAAAAAAAGTAGGTGCTCCTTTTTTATATCAGAGTAATATTCTATTCTACAAAGGGATATATCTGTTAAGATCTATTCACTCACTTGTTAATGGATATTTGGGTAGTTTCTAGTTTTATACTACCATGACTAAAGCTGCTATGAACATTTGAGCGTATTTGTATGCACATATGTTCTCATTCCTAGTGAATACCGAGGAGTCGAACTACCGGATAAGCCTATATTAAATTTTATTCTCCCCTCCCATCCTCTTGTCTATGTTCAACTTTATACAAAACTGCCAAACTGTTTTTCCAAATTACTATACCATTTTGCATCCCTACCAGCAGTGGACGAGAATTCTGGTGTTCCACATCCTCACCAACACTTTGCATTGTCAGTCTTAATGTTAGCCATTCTAGTATGTATGTAGTGGCATCTCACTGTGGTTCTTATTTCTATTTCTTTGATAACTAATGATATTGACCATCTTCTTGGTTTTTGGCCATTTATGTATCTTCTTTTGCAAAATGCCTGTTGAGATGTTTTGCCCATTTTTAGGTTGAATTATTCTTATTGAGTTGTAGTTCTTTATATATTTTGGATACAAGCCTTTTATCAAAAATATTTATTTCAGGGTACCTGGGTTGTTCAGTTGGTTAAGCATCTGATTTCAGCTCAGGTCATGATCCTGGGGTCCTGGGATCGAGCACCGCATTGGGCTCCCTGCTCAGCGGGAAGCCTGCTGCTCCCTCTCCCACTCCCCCTGCTTGTGTTTCCTCTCTTGCTATCTCTCTGTCAAATAATAAATAAAATCTTTAAAAATACATACATATATTTATTTTTCAAATATTTTCTCTTAGTACATGGCTTGCCTTTTCATAATAGTTTTTTCAAAGAGCACAAGTTTTTAATTTTATAAAGTCCAATTTGACATTTTTTTCTCCTTTTTAAAAAAAAGGTTTTATTTATTAGAGTGAGTGCATGAGCAGGGGGAATGGCAAGGGAAGAGGGAGAAGCAGGATCACTGAGGAGGGAACCTGATGAGGGACTCGATCCCAGGACCCTAAGATCATCACCCAAGCCAAAGGAAGATGCTTAACTGACTGAGCCATCCAGGTGCCCCTGACATTTTTTTTTTCTTATGGTTCATTTTTTTGGTGTCCTGAGAAATCATTACCTAAACTAGGGTCACAAATGTTTTCTTCTAAATTTTCTTCTAGAAGTGCTATTGTTTTAGCTCTTATATTTAAGTCAATGATCCATTTCAAGATAATTTTTTTTACATGGTATAAAGTAAGGATAATGAGACTTTTTTTTCCAAGTGTCTGTCCAGTGCTCTAGTACCACATTTTTTAAAAAGACTATCCTTTCACTGTACAATTGTATTGGCATTTTGCCGTAAATCAATTGCCCATATATGTATGTGTATATTTCTATATTATTTTGTTGATTTATTTTTTTACCTTTACTCTCCTAACAGTGATTTGGTTATCATAGAATTATAGGGAGTCTTAAAATTAGTATGAGTCTTCCAACTTTGTTGTTCCTTTCCAAAATTGTGTTGGCAATTCTAGGTCCTGAGCATTTCCATGGAGATTTCAAAACAGGCTTTCTTTCCTAATATTTTTTTAAGATTTTATTTATTTGTTTGACAGAGCGCACAAGCAGGGGGAGTGGCAGGCAGAGGGAGAGGGAGAAACAGGCTCCCTGCAGAGCAGGGGAAGCCCTATATGGGGCTCCATCCCAGGACTCTGGGATCATGACCTGAGCTGAAGGCAGTGGCTTAACCAACTGAGCCACCCAGATGCCATAGGCTTTCTTTAAAAATCATCTGTTGGGATTTTGATGGAGATTGTATTGAGTATATAGACTTTTCTGAAGGGAATTGGCATCATAACAATTTTGAGTCATTAATAATTGAACATATGCTTCTCTAAGTCTTTCATTTTTCAGCCTAGCATATGTCGTTAATGTAACTTTAACCTTTGCTACTAATATTTTGGAGTGTTCAAGGAACTGGTCATGTACACACTTTGTAAAATCTACCCCAACATACTGCATGATTTTGGGTGCTGCCAAACATTGCATTAATGTATTTATTGAGAGATAATTCGTGTACCATAAGCTTCACCTATTAAGGTACAATCAGATAGTTTTTAGTAAATTAAGGGTGGTGTGACCATCACAGTCTTAGTTTAGAACATTCTCATCGCCCCAAAAAGTAACTCCATACCTACCAGCAGTCACTCCCCATCCCCTACCCCTGCAGCACTAGGCAACTGTTAATCTACTTTCTGTCCCTCTAGATTGGCCTGTTCTGGTCAGTTCATACGAATCATAAAGTGTGTGGTCTTTTGTGACTGCTTCTTCTTTCACAGAAGACTATGTTTTTAAGGTTCATCTGCGCGATAGCATGTAACAGTCCTTATTTTAATTGCCAAATGATATCCCCTGTTTGGACCATCCCACATCTCAGTCATCCACTCAGCAGTTTATGGAATTTATTTCTACCTATTATGAATGCTATTGTGAACATTCATGTACAAATTTTTGGATGAACCTATATTTTCATTTCTCTCGAGGATATACGTAGGGGCGCGAATGCCAGGTCACATGGCGGCTTGACGTATAGAACTTTTTGAGGAACTGCCAGAGTCTTTTCCAAAGTAGTTGCACCATTTCACAGGTGGGAGGATTCCGATTTTCCCACATCCTTTCAATGCTCCTTATTGTCTGTCATTTTGATTACTCGTTTTATCGGGTATGGACTGGCAGTTCAACATGGTTGTTTTTTTTTTAAGAGTTTATTTATATACTTATTTGAGAGAGAGCGCAGGGGAAGGAGCAGAGGGAGAAGACCAAGCAAACTCCACACTGAGCATGGAGACCGACATGGGGCTTGGTCCCAGGACCCCAAAATCATAACCTGAGCTGAAATTAAGAGTTATGGGATGCTTAACCGACTGAGCCACCCTGGTGCCCCCAGTGCGGTTCTGATTTGCTTTACCTAATGACATTGAAGCTCTCTTCATGTTTTTATTGGTCATTTCTGTATCTTTTTTGGAGCATTGTCTACTCAGGTGTTTTTTCATTTTTTAAAATTGCATTTGAGTTTGGTATTTAATATTAGTCTTCTTTAAATCACATGAGGTTTTTATATTGTCTGCATATAAGCCCCTTATCAGATGATTTGCAAATATTTTTCTCCCATTTTCTGAGTTGTCTTCTTTCTCAATGATATCATTTGCAGCACGAAAGTTTTTAATTTTGATGTAGTCCAATTTATATGTTTTATCTTGTTGCTTGTGCTTCTGGCTTTGAATCTAAGAAACCGTCACCTAATCCAAGGTCATGAAAATTTGCTTCTATGTTTTCTTCTAGAAGTTTTATAGCTTTAGCTCTTCGAGTTAAGTCTTTGACCCATTTTGAGTTCTTTTTTTTTTTTAAGATTTTATTTATTTATTTGACAGGGATCACAAGTAGGCAGAGAGGCAGGCAGAGAGAGAGGGGGAAGCAGGCTCCCCGCTGAGCAGAGAGCCCGATGCAGGGCTTGATTCCAGGACCCTGAGATCATGACCTGAGCTGAAGGCAGAGGCTTAACCCACTCAGCCCCAGGTGCCCCTTTTTTTGTGTGCAGTATAAAGTATGCAAATGGTGGGGCACAGTTAAGTGCCCACTCCTGATCTCAGCTCAAGTCAAGATCTCACATTCATAGCTTCAAGCCTGCATCTGGCTCCAGGCTCCGTGTGGAGTCTGGTTCATATTCTCAGATCCTCTCCCTCTGCCCCTCCCTGCTCATGCTCCCTCCTGTGTGCGCTCTCATGCTCTCTCTCAAATAAATAAAATCTTTAAAAAAATATTTTAGGGGCGTCTGGGTGGCCCAAGCTAAAGGCAAACGCCCAACTGACTGAGCCACCCAGGCACCTCGAAATTTAATTTTTTTAAGATTTTTATTTATTTATTTGACAGATCACAAGTAGGCAGAGAGGATGGCAGAGAGAGGAGGGAGCAGAGCAGAGAGCTGAGCAGAGAGCCGAGCAGAGAGCCCGATGTGGGACTCGATCCCAGGACCCTGAGACCATGACCTGAGCTGAAGCAGAGGATTAACCCACTGAGCGACCCAGGCATCCCTCAAATTTTATTTCTCACAATTTTTTTAAATTTTAGGTATGCTCCATGCCTAACATGGGGCTCAAACTCACAACCCAGAGATCAAGAGTGACATGCTCTACCGACTAAGCCAGCAATACATAAAAGGACAATAAATATATCATTATATTTATTGGGACTTATCCCAAGAATGTACAGTTTTATCTATTGCTGAATTCCATCTGCTAATATCTTATTAAGGATATTTGCATTGGGGCGCCTGGTTGACTCAGTCAGTAGAGTATGCCACACTTAATCTCGGGGTTGTGAGTTTAAGGCTGAGTTGAGTATACTGTTGAGTATAGAGATTGTTTAAAATCTTTTTTAAAAAAGGTATTTGTTCTATATTTATGAGCAACATTGAACTGCGGTTTTCTTGTCATTTCTTGTTTCTGTCTGGTTTTAGCATTAGGGTAATGCTGACCTCATAAAATGAGAAGGAAGATACTCTCCTGTTCTCTGAAATAGTTCATAGAAATTTGGTTTTTATTTTTTTTTCCTTAAATATTTTGGTAGAACTCATGTGTGAAGCAATCTGGTTAACTACAACTTAAATTTCTTTAATAGATGTAGGACATAGTGGGTTGTTTTTTCTTAAGAGAGCTTTATGTCTTTCAAAGAATTTTTCCATTTTGATCAAGTTGTCAAATTCATTGGCATCGAGTTGTCCATAATGTTCCATTCCTTTTCTGGAAAATTTGTAGTAAACTCTATTCTTTTGTTCCTGATAATGGCAATTTGTGTCTTTCCATTTTCCTTGTACAGTCTGGTTACAGGTTTAATATTTTTATCCATCTTTTCAGGAACCCGCTTTCGGTCTCAACTTTTCTCTGTTGTTTACCCACTTTTGAATTTTATTAAACTCTGTTCTTTATTTCCTTTCTTCTGTCTATTTGGGTTTTAATTTGCTCTTCTTCTAGTTTTTTAAAGCAGAATTTTATATTATTGACTTTTTTTTTAGACAATTGGTCTTTTTCTGATACAACCATTTCATGCTTTGATATCCTTCTAAGCACCTTTCTGACTTCATCCCACAAATGTTGATAAGTACAGTTTTCATCTTCATTCCATTTAAATTATTTTATAGTTTTCTTCTTCAGATTCTCTCATTGATTTCTAGTTCTATCTCATTGTGTCTGAGGAAATCTCTCTGTATATCATTTCTGACTTTTATGACCTATAACATCTAGTTTGGTGAATAGTTCCTTAATTCTCAAAGAATGTTTGTTCTGTGGTTATATGTATTGTTTTATTACTGTCAGTTATAGCAAGCTGGTGGGTAATTTTGTTGGAGTCTTCTGTATCCTTACTCATCTTCTGTATACTTGATCTGCTACTAAGAAAGGACTGTCTGTGCTTCTGTCATTTCTCCTATCAATTATCAGTTTTTACTTCATGTATTTTGAAGTTATTTTATTAGGCACATATACTAAGATTGCTATAGCTTCTTGATTAGTTGATCCCTTTAAAATGAAATGCCACTCTTTATCTGGGGTAAATACTCTGAAGTCTACTTGGTCTGATTAGAGCCTCTAGCTCCCTTTTGATTACTGTTTGTGCTAAATTTTTCCTATTTTTTTTTTAATTTTGTCATATTACTTTTAACTTCCATATCTCTCTATAAAGTAGGTTCCCTTTAGTTACCATATAATTGAATCTTTCTTATTTAGCCAATCTAGTCATCCCTGCCTTTTAATTAGAGTATTTGGATTGTTAATATTTAAAATAATTATCAACAAGGCTGGATTTTAACCTATTGTCTTGATACGGGCCTTCCTATTTGTCCTGTCTGTGTTCCTTTCTTCTTTTTTTCTGGCCTTGTTTTGGGTTAGCTAAGTGGGTTTTATGATTACATTTTCATCTCCACTATTGGTTTCTTAGATAGATCTCCTCTCTTTATTATCTTTTTTGTGGTTGCTCTAGAATTTATAGATGCATCTTTAAATTACAATAGTCTATATTCAAATAGAATTATGCCACTTCATGAATGATATGAAAATCTTGCTTCAGTACACTTCATTTCTCATTTCCCATCCTTTGTGCTATTATTGTAATAACTTTGGTTTCCACATATGCTATAAATCCCACACTACATTGTTAATACTTTACCTACGACCCTGAGATCAAGACCTGAGCTGAGCTCGACAGTCAGAGGCTTAACCGACTGAGCCACCCAGGCATCCCTTAAGTGTTTATTATTTTAGTGACCTCTCCACCCAACATGGGGCTTGAACTCACAACCCCAAGATCAAGGGTCATACACTCTTCTGACTGAACCAGCCAGACGCCCCTAGACAGTCTGTATTTTAAAGAGATTAGAAATTAGAATAAAACATTGTTATGTTTACCATTTCTGGTAAACTTTGTGTAGAGCTCTAGGTTGACACTTTTGCCTTCAACACTTAATAACATGGCTCCATTGGCCTTCTAGCTTGCATAATTTGGAGAAATCTAGCATCCTTATCTTCAGAAATTCCTCTTTATGCAGTGTCTTTTTTTTTTTTTTTTTTTTTTTTTTTTTACCTCTGGCTGCATTAAGATTTTATCCTCATCACAGGTTTGGAACAATTTATAAAATGCCTTGAGGTTCTTTGAACTTCTTAAATCTGTGGGTTTGTTGTTTTCATCAAATTTGGAAAATTTTTGGCCATTATTATGCAAATACTTTTTTCTGCTCCTCACTTCTCTCTCTTTTTTTTTAAATCTTACTGTGCCTTTATTTTTTTTTTAATTTTTTAAATTATTTTTTTATTTTTTTATAAACATGTCCTCACTTCTCTCTTGGGGAGTCCAATTACAAGTCTATTAATTGTGTTCAAACCTACCTATTTTGTCTCCCCGATCTATCAATTACCAAAATAATTTGTGTTTAAAACTCCCTCTTATGGGGTGCCTGGGTGGTTCAGTGGGTTAAAGCCTCTGCCTTCGGCTCGGGTCGTGATCTCAGGGTCCTGGGATCGAGCCCCGCATGGGGCTCTCTGCTCAGCGGGGAGCCTGCTTCCTCCTCTCTCTCTCTGCCTGTCTCTCTGCCTACCTGTGATCTCTCTCTGTCAAATAAATAAATAAAATCTTTAAAAAATAATAATAATAATAATAATAATAATAAAACCTCCCTCTTATGATTGCGGATTTCCAGTGGGTTCCTCTTATAATTTTATTATTTATTTTATAGATGTTTATTTTTCAGTTGAAAAGTTTTTTTATAATTGTAGATTTACATATAACTGTAAGAAATAATACAGAGATATCCCTATATATTTGCCCAGTTTTCCCCAAGTAACATTTTGCAAAACTGTAATCTAACATTGAAATGAAGGTATAGGCATTGATACAATCAAGCCATCTTGTTCAGTACAATTTCATCACCTAAGTTCATATATTTAGCACCAATGTGGGACAGGGGAGACAACAGGGATCTCTCATATTAACCTTTTATAACCACCCCCACCTCCCTTTTGCCTCCTGTTCTGTCCCTATCCTCTGGCAACCACCAACCTAGTCTCCATTTCTACAGTTTTTGTTCTAGAAATGGTATACACATGTAACTTTTTTTGAACAGGCGATTTTTTTTGTTTGTTTTGTTTTGTTTGTTTTTTCTCAGCATAATCTGGAGTTTCATCCAAATTGTTTGTGTATTCTTTTTATTGGTGAGTAGTATTCCGTGCTCTCACTGTGCCACAGCTCAACCATTCATCTGTGGAAAAACTGAGCTGATTCCACTTTGGGGCAGTTATGAATGAAGCTGCTATGAACATTTGTGTAAAAAATTTTATGTAAGTGTAACTTTTCCCTTCTCTGGGATAAATTCCCTTGAGTACAACTTCTGGGTCATATGGTGGTTTCCTGCTTACTTAACTATATTGCCAAACTGTTTTCTAAAGTGGCTGTACCATTTACATGAGTGATTGCCATTTTCTGCATCAACACCAACATTTAATGTTGTCACTCTTTCTGTCTTTAGCCATTCTAAAATGTGTGTCTTGGTATGTCACGGTGCTTTTGAGTTGCATTTCCCTAATGGCTAATGAGGCCAAACACCTTGTCGTATTTATTTGTTATTTGCCATCTCTGTATTCAATAAAATGTCTGTTCATGTCTTTTGCCCATTTTTTACTTGGATTGTTTTGTTACTGTTGGGTTCTGCTAGTTCTTTATAGATTCTAGACACTTGTCCTTTGTCAAGTCTGTGGTTTGCAAATATTTTCTCCCCAATCTGTGACTTGTCTTTTTATCCCTTCCAATGAACTTTTATAGAACAAAATTAGTTTTGATGAGGCCTATCTTACCAGTTTTCCTTGTATGACTTTTGCTATTAGAAAGTCTGAAAACTCTTAGTCTGCTCCAAAATCAGACTTTCTATGGTTTTTGTCCAAAAGTCTTATAGTTTCCTGTTTTATACTTCAGCCCATGATCTGTTTAGAAGTAATTATGGTAGAAGTTGTGGAGTTTAGGTCAAGCTTCATCTCTTTACCTATGGGTGTCTGGTTGCTCCGGCACCATTCATGGAACAAACTCTCCTCTCTCCCTTTAACCAGTTGCGCGCCTTTATCAATGATCAGTTGCATGTGTCTGTGTGGGTCTATTTCTAGGTCTTTTGTTTCATTGATCTTTGTATCTCTCCTTCCAATACCACACTGTCTTGATACTGTAGCTGTAGTCTTATGTATATTTAGACTGTGTTGTTGGTCCGTATGATTAACAGAATTATCTTCCTGATAAACTAATATTAGTTCTTTATCCCCAAAAATGCTTATTGAATTCAAGCTTACATCATCTGCTATTTATTTGTTTTCCAATTTCCTGTTAATATCCATTTTCCTTTATTCTGTAGTAATGGAATTCATGACTTTTAGCTGGCTACCAGCTACTGCGAATAAGGCATGGCCATGAAGTTCTGGCCAATGGAATGTAAGCAGAAGTGGTAAAGTGTCCTTAGAGAGAGATCACATGACTGTTTTTATCCCTTCCTCCTTCCTGCTGGCTGGAATATGGATGTGATGGCTAGAATGAGCAGCCATCCTGGGACAGAAAGTAGAAGCCATGTACTAAATATGGTGGTGTAACACAATAGGAAGAGCCTAAATCCCTGGTGATTGAAGACCAGTATACCCGCAGCTGACCACTTATATCCAGGTTTAGTTCATGTGACAAAGAAACAAGCTTCTCTGTTATGTAAGCCAGTGGCATTGAGTTTTCTGCTATTTGTTATCAAACCTAGTCCTAACAAATACAACTAGCTTCATTTTTATAAGGATTTTATTATTTTTTTAGCAGTTTTAGGTATACAATAAAATCGAAAGGAATATACTTCATACCCCCACACATACACAGCCTCGGTCATTGCCAGCATCCCTCCCTAAGTGGTACATCTCACTTCATTTTTGTTTTAAATAGGTGTGCTTGCAATAACAGATACCCAAGCACAGGGACTCAAACACACTCAAGATTAATTTCTGTCTTGGATAGAAGACATCCAGAGATAGGCAGTACAAGGCTGGTAAGATGGTTCCATGTTCACCAAAGACTCTCTTCTCTTTCTTCTCACCTTGGTTCAAAACTTCCTTCCTCAGAATCATCTTACAATCCAAAAAGGCTGCTGCAGCTCCAGCTCTCACTTCTGCATTTAGGGTAATAGGTGAGAAGAAACAGGAGGAGACCAAAGGGGCTTTTCTCAGTTCTCTGTCTACCTCTTAAGGAGTCTTCACACAAGCGCCATCCACCAAATTCTGCTTGTCCAGAAATTAGTGACATGATCCCAGCCAACTACACAGGAAACTGGGGAATATGGTCTTTGGTAGGTACAGTATTTGAACAGTATCAGGGCACTGATACTATTTGAAAAAAAGGAAGAATGTATATTGCATTAGGCATGAGAAGCCTCTGCCACACCTGCTGTGTATGCTTCCATATCTTTTCTTCAATCTTTCTATGTGCTTATGTTTTAGGCATGTATCTTATATGCAGTAAGTAACTATGTTTTATGTTAATCTGTCTGGCCAATATAGTCTGTTTATGTTTACTGTGATGCTGATATACTTGGGTTTATTTGTAACATGTACTTTGTGATTCTGTATTCCTTACTTTTTCATGTTTTGTTTTTCTTTTTTCTCTTTTTCCTGTCTTTTATGAGATTAAGGTTTCTTTTCCCCATTTCTATTGGTTTGGAAGCTGTTGAATCTCATTCTAACTTGTATTGATTCTTAATTTTTTAACAATCATGCATGATTAGTCTAAAATTAATATTTTATCCCCCCCGCCCCAAAACAGTCCAGGGAGATTTTCTGATTACCCTCTTCTTAACTTACCTGTTACCATGCAGAGTCTTAGTTGCAGCTTGTTTTAAACCACTCGATACTAGTCAATACTAGTGTGATTTGTTTTACAGTGATGCTTACTTGGATTTTTCTTTGTTGAACAACTTGCTTGCTCACCACTGCTGCTCGTATCCACTTCTTCCTTCCCCATGTAGTTGCCCTCTTTAAAAAAAAAAATCTTTAAATTTGATTTAGTTAACATATCGTGTATTATTAGTTTCAGGGGTAGAATGGAGTGATTTGCCAATTGCATATAATACCCTGTGCTCATCACATCACATGCCCTCCTTAAGGCCCATCACCCACTTACCACATACCCCCACTCACGTTCTCTCCAGCAACCCTCAGTTTCCTAGAGTTAAGGGTCTCTTAAGTTTGCCACCCTTCCTGTTTTTATCTTATTTTTCCTTGCCTTCCCCTATGTTCATCTGTTTTGTTTCTCAAGTTCCACATATGAATGAAATCATATATTTGTCTTTCTCTGACTCATTTATTTCATTTAGCGTGATACCCTCTAGCTCCATCCCTGTCATTGCAAATGGCAAGATTTCATTCTTTTTGATGACCAAGTAATATTCCTCTGTGTGTGTGTGTGTGTGTGTGTGTGTGTACCACCTCTTCTTTTTTTTTTTTTTTTTCTTTTTTAATTTCAGTTGATTAACATAGAATGTGTTATTTGTTTCAGGGGTACAGGTCTGTGATTCATCAGTCTTACACAACACCCAGCACCCATTACAACACATACCCTCCCCGATGCCTATCACCCAGTTTTACCCCATTCCCCAACCCCTCCCCGCTCCAGCAACCCTCAGTTTGTTTCCTAAGATTAAAAGTCTCTTATGGTTTGTCTCCTTTCTGTACCACCTCTTCTTTGTCCACTCATCTGCCAATGGACATCTGGACTCTTTCCATAGTTGGGCAATTGTGGGCATGGTTGCTATAAACATTGGGGTGCACGTGCCCCTTGGATCACTATGTTTGCATCCTTTGGATAAATACCTAGTAGTGCAGTTGCTGGGTCATAGGGTACCTTCATATTGTTTTTAAGGAACAGGAGGAAACTCCATACTGTTTTCCTGAGTGGCTGCATGAGTTAATTATCATCTTTTTTGAGACCTCATTGAGTAGGTCTGGGAGTAGTGAACTTACTTGGGCTTTGCCTGGAAATATCTTTTGTTTTACTCATCCCTTCATCATAGTTTAGCTGTGTATAATTCTACATAGAGAGGTAGTTTCCCTCAAAACTTTGAGGATGACATTCTCTTCTCTTTTTTGACGTTGCTGTCAAAACCTTCAGTCTGGTTATTGTTCCTTTTTTGGAAATCTGTGTTTCCTCTCTGGTTTATTTTAAGATGAACTCTTTGTTTTTGCTTCCACCATTTCACTATGGCATGTTCAGGTGTACATTTGTTTTTATTTATCTGTTCAGGACGTAGGTTTTCTGGATGTGAGGATCTATGTCCTTGATGGTTTCTAGAAGCTCTTGGTTATTGCTCTGTGTATTGACTCCATTGCTTCTAGTCCTTTACTGTGAATAGACGCGTGTTGGATCTGCTCGTTGTGTCCTCCATACCTCTCAGGTTCTCTTTCATATTTTGTTTGTCTCTCTGCTGGGTACTGGGCAGTTTCTTCACAGCATAATTCCATTTTACTGATCCTTATTTCAGCTGGTTTATTCTGCTTTTTAACCCTTTGTTCAGTCTAGAAGGGGCATTTGGTTCTTTCTATTTCTCCTAATACTTCTTCTCATGGTTCTGGTTCCTATTTTTGTTTATTTGACTTTTATCGATCTGATTTCACAATTGTTTAGATTGTTATTCTTTTGATTCAGGTTCTTGCCTGTGCTGGTCTGTCGTCATTTTATTTCCTTCTGCTCACTCTAATGGGATTGTGTATTGTCTGTTTTGTAATTTTAAAGATGTTATTTATTGGGTTGCCTGCGTGGCTCAGTTGGTTAAGCATCTGCCATCAGCTCAGGTCATGATCCCAGGGTCCTGGATGGAGTCCCACATCAGGCTCCTTGCTCAGCAGGGAGCCTGCTTCTCTCTGCCTCCTTGTGCTCTTTCTATTCCTCTCTCTGACAAATAAATAATTTTTTTAAAAAAAGATGTTATTTAGTTGACAGAGAGATAGAGAGCCAGAGAGTACAACCAGAGGGAATGGCAGAGAAAGAGGAAAAATGTTTTGTAATTTTAGATGGGGAGATGTCTTCAGGGTCTTTTTTTTCTGAAAGGATTCCATGTGAAGAAAATTGACAGTGTCCCAAGGGGATAGTTTTGCATTTGTGTCTGCCATTTGCCCAGGACTGTCACCAGCCTGGGATTTTAGACAAGTTTCTTGACTAGGCAGTACTCACCAAGTGAATTCAAACTCTGTGTGAGTGAGAGGTACAGCCTTGGGGTTTTGGGTTCTCACAGGAGACTTCTTTTATCCCTTTTGCATTTCCTTCCATCAGTGGTAGGGGGAGGAGGAGTTCCTGGTAGGTGGGTTTGGAATTCTGGAGTCTCCTCACCTCACCCTGTCCCTGGAGCTTTTTATTGAGGTACAACCCTTGGAGGGTCCTAGCCTCCATTCAGCAGGCTCCGTGACAGCACTCCTTTCTTGAGCCCAGGCCCTGTCTCCTATCCATGAGTTTGTGTTAAAACCCAAGGTCATTGGGCACCTGGGTGGCTCAGTGGGATAGGCGTCTGCCTTCGGTTCAGGTCATGATCCCAGGATCCTAGGATGGAGCCCCACATCAGGCTCTCTGCTCAGTGGGGAGCCTGCTTCTCCCTCTGCCTGCCTCTCTCTCTAGCAAATAAGTAAGTAATTTTTAGGCAAACGAACTCCAGGCCAGAGCTGTTTTCAGGCCCATCCCCCCTCAGCTGCGCTCGGCCCCTGCACACACTGCACCTTCATTTCTGGTGCACGGGACCCCTTCCTTCTGTCTTACTATGCAGCCATGCAATGAAAACATTGGAGCACATTTTATCCAACATTTAAAGGTGTTGCTGGTTGCAGAGTTTCAGTTTTCACTTATCTCCTTCCCGTCTTAGCTCAGAATTCTAAATTCCTCTCCCGAAGCCTCCTTCGTTCCCTCCTCTGTGAAGTCAGGACATCTCCATTGTGGGACTGTCAGGAGGGGCTCAATGGATAAAGCCCAAAAAATGCTTGGCCTAGGGCGTGGCACATAGTAGGCTATCAGTAAATAGGAGTATCATCATCAATACTCCAGAAAATTTGATAAGTTTGCAGAAGTGTAAGGAAAAAAATATTGTACTGTGCACTGAAAATTGTAGTTCACACTTAAGAGAAATCTAACTTATTCGCACATACATCCACACTGCTGGTACTGTACATACCACCTAGTGTCTGCTTTTCCCATTTGGTCAGTGTCTTATTTGGGTGAGCTGCTCTAACAAAATATCACAGAGTGAGGGGCTTAAACAACAGACATTTATTTTGTCCCAGTTTCTGGAGGCTGAAGTCTGAGACCAGGGTGCCAGCATGGTCAGATTTGGGGAAGGACCCTGTTCCTGGCTTGCCGGTGGCTGCCTGCTATCTGAACTCCCATAGCAGAGAGACAGTGACAGAGGGAATGCTCTGGTCTCCTTTACAAGGACACTCATCCCATCCTGAGGGCTCAGCTCTCATGACCTCATTTAATCCTAATTATCTCTCGAAGGCCCCACCTGCAGATACCCTCACACTGGAGGTTAGGGCTTCACATAAGAATTTGGGGGATACTCAGTAGCAGGCAGGATTCTCTATGGAACAGTGGCCCCTCAGTTTGGAAGCCTGTCTGGGATCTTTAACAAGAACGGGTTTATCAGATTCCCATTCTCCTCCGACAGAACCCACCTCAACAGGAAGGGGCTGATGACACAGTGAGGCCCAGTGTGTCTAGTTGGTGTCTGGGGGATCCGTTCTGAGTGTTTCTGTCAGAGACCAGCCGGCAGGCAGCTGCCAGAGCTGAGCCAGCCCATCTTCTCTGCTCCTGCCCTCGTTATCTCTCCCCCTGCAGGTTGTCTTCATGGGATTGGAGCTTTCTCCTCCAGTCACTTTCCAGCTGCGGGCTGGCTCTGGACCTGTGTTCCTCAGTGGCCAGGAACGTTACAGTAAGTCAGATCCTGGACCCCGGGAAAGTCTCAGAGTGCTATGCCTCACACAGGGCCAAGGAGGGAAGAGGCACTCTAGTGCTCGGGGGATTCTGGAATTACTGGCAAAAATCCCCAAAGGCAGCATGATCGCCAGTCATCTGGACTGGAAGTCCTCCTTTACCCGCCGGCGCCTCTGGGCCACAGTCCCCTTGCCTATAGCATGAAGGTGGGGTGTACTTGGTCTCATCTTCAAAGAGCAGTTGGGAGGGATACACGGGATATTCAGGAACAAGTTTGCATGATGCCGAGTACGACCCGCACTTGGAAGGTTAGCTGCCATGAAGCATGGAGCTGGGAGAGAAATATGGGCCCCAGCCAGCCCAGCTCCCTATGAAGGCAGCTGCTGACTCCCTTCATAGCCTCCTTTGTCCAGTTGTCCCTCCTCCCTCAGGGCACTGTCCTACCCCAAGCCCCTGGCAGCCTCTGCTTCCTTCAGGATAAGGTCTGCATTCCTGAGCTGCTCCCTCTGCCCACCCTCGCCCTCCTCTGGCTCCTTCCCAGCCAGAGCCACAGCTGGCAGCTTCCCCTGCCAGCCCTCTGGGCTTCTGGACCCCTCACCCCACCCAAGCCTCCACTTTGTCAGGCCAGAAAGGGTCTTGAGGTGGCAGCAGGTGCCGGCTTCCCCAGGGCAGCTCTGAGAACAAGACCCATGGCACGGAATGGGAGCTAGGTGGAGACCCCGAGCTCCGAGGCCCTGCCCCCTTTCCATGCAGACCTACCCTGGGAAGAAGAGGAGGAGGAGGAGGAGGAAGAAGAGGAAGGTGACAGCGAGGAGGTTGATGACGACGACGACGACGATGATGATGATGTAGATGTGTCCCTAGAGGAGAACACCCCTGTTAAACAAGTCAAGAGGCCGGCATCCCAGAAGCAGACAAGCATTGCCAAGGTGAGGGAAGGGACCCCCAGAGGCTCCTCAGAAACCCAGCCAGGTCTTTTGCACGGAGTGTGCCTGATTGTGCCGAAGCCTAGGCAGGGCTGCCAGTTGCTCAGCCTGGGTGCTCCGCCCAGGTGCCCCACGGGCATCCGCTCTGACCCTGGGCCCCACCCTAACTGGCCCAACACCACTGTTTGGTTCCCAGAAAAAAAAGGTGGAAAAAGAAGAGGAGGCAGTGAGGTAACTTTTTCCATCTATTAACTTGGCCAAAATCTTGTAGCAGGGGTGCATGGGGCCAGAAAGGGCCTGGCCTGTGTACACACGGGTACGAGTCCCCTGCCGGCTGCCACACCTCCTGGAAAAGCATGAAAGTATTCTTACCTTCTGATCAAATTCCACTATGGCGATTCCTTCCCAAAGATCCATCCAAAATATGGGATTTTGTAAAATGATAGGCACCGAGATAGGCATTATTTAAGTAGTAGTAAAAATGGAAGCATTCTAAATGTTAACCAATGTACTAGCGAATTAAGCTATGTCACATTTTCCCAATGGAATGTGACCTAATGTCTATGAAGAATATAGCATACTGGGAAGTGTTTATAGAATTAAAAAAGATAGGATAGTAAGCCACTTTCATGTTATTTCACATGTTTTTAGAAGAAAACAAAGCAAAAAGCCCAAAAGGAAACACACCAAAATGTTAATACTGGTAGGGAAATAAAATAAGTAACTTAATCTCTATTTGCTATATTTTGTGGCACTTAGTTAAACATTACTTTTATGATGAAAAGGACCTATTTGTGATTGAAAAAAGAAAGCAGATGGACGCCTGAGAAGAACAAGACATGTTATTTAGAATAAGAGCAAGTCAGAGTGGTCCCCGGCAGGTGACAGGTGGAGAGGTGAATTCTGCAGCCCCCAACTCTCCCAGTGGGCACGAAGAGGGTCTGTGCTACTGGTGTCAGGCTGAACACTCTCTCCTTCCCACCCACTCCCTCCTCCCTGCTCCACCCCCACCCAATTCCAGATCCAGTCTTAAAGACGAGAGTCCTGTGAAAAAGGTGAGTATCAGAAGAAGGGGTGGGGGGCGAGACGAGCAGATGGAGGGAGTGGGACATGGGCACCCTCCCTTCTCTCTGTAGGCCAAACCCACATTCAAACCTAAAAAGCCCGGATCCAAGAAATGAGGGGCCAGGAGGGTCCTGGCTGCAGTGACCGAGGGAGAGCCAGCTAGAGCACCGTGCAGGCTGGCCTTCCTTCCTTGGCACGTTCTGCAGGTTCCCCCCACCACCAGCCTCTCTCCATCTGAGTCTGAATGGGATGGAGCTATTAGGAGCGACACAAGAGACCCTCAGCCCAACGCAATTTTCAGCAGGACCTGGAGGGAAACTCCAGCTTCTGGGCTACAATAAAGTTTGCTTTGCCAGGACCTTGTTTCTGCCATCTGTTCGCAGAGGCCTGCCTTCTTGATGCAGTGAGCCCGTGTGCCCGGCAGAGGGCGACCATGTGCCAGCTGGGTACTGCGCAGCTCTTCTCTCCCTCTCTTGTCCTCTAACTCCCACCTCCCCCCAGTTTTGTTGTGGGGGGAACCAAGTATCTCAACCCCTTACCCAGTTTCAGCTCTCTGCCTCCGGCCTGAGGGAGCTCCAGCTGGTGTGGGTCTTCCTGTGTCCACACTCCCTTGTGGCTGGCCAGTTTTCCAGGTACCAAACCAAAGGGCGAGAGCCGCCCACCCTGCCAGGAAGGGCCTTGTCCCCCGTCAGACTAGCCTGAGGATTTCTCCTGGCCCTGATCACATCTGTCAGTTGTCAAATACACAGGACATCTGGTGGAACCCAGGAGGGGGGATGCTAGCCATGCACTCCCAGGCTTGCCTCCTGCTCAGGGTGGGCTCCTGCTCATTTGTGTGATTTGTGTGAAGCTCTGTGTCAGGCGAGAGCCCAGAGGCCTGGACCTCCAAGGAGACCCTTCCAGGCGGGGCACGTGAGTGAGGCAGGCTGTAGAGGGTCTCTCACAGGGGTGGATGGGTGAACACTCTTAACCCCCGTGTGAGGAGGCTTCCCCCAGGACAGCTCCCGGAACCACGGAACAGGGTTCCCCAAAGTGTTTGGAATAGCAAGGGGGTGAATGACCCGAAGCCTGGGTCACCCATCGTGACACACAGATGGCCCCCTACTTGGGCTTAATGCTCTCAGGCCCTCTGACTTCTCCCTGGCCCTCCCCTACACCCCTACCAACCAAACCTAAAGTGGGCCAATGGGGAGATGGTCCTGCCTCTCTCCAGGATCCTGAGGCAGGGCCCCGGAAGGTGAGAGGCTGGCACGGGAAGGTCAGCAATCAGGCTTGCGTGTCCATATTCAGCCTCAGTTTCTCTCAAAGCCAGAAGAGATGGAGGAGGTTAGGGCTAGCCTTCTTGCTTTTTGCTGTCTACATCCCCTGGGAAAGATGTGGGCATCACCCCACCCTTTAACAAATGAGAATGAGCCACTGACCTCGGGTTACCTGGACAGTGCTAAGGGACATCAGTTCACATCTGGCCCCAGGATGGTGGGCTGCAGGCATTTTCCATGGCTTCATGCCACAGTGACACAGGACAGAGGAGACAAATTCTTCACCTTTAAGTCCCCTCCAGTCTCGTGGAAACAAAAGTCGATGACAAAATGTCAGTTACTGTCCAGTGCTTTGGAGGAAGTGAAACAGGCCAATTTCCGGGCTGGAGAAGTACTATTAGGAGACGAGAGGAAGTCCCTCAAAGGAGAAGAGAGACAAGAAGGGGTTGGCAGGTGCCAGGAGTTGCTGGCAGAAGGACATTCCCAGAAGCAGGGGCCAAGAATGCAAAGGGCCTGCAGCAGAGCAAGCTTGGAGGTCTGAACAAAGAGAAGGCTGCCGTGATTGCAGGAAGAAGGTGCTGGGCGCTGTTAAGCCCTGTTTCTCAGACCTGGAAGATGAGGCCCAGAGAGGTGAAACAACTGGCCCCCAAGGCCCCAGAGCTAGAGGAGGGGCCAGGGTTCCCGCCAGGTCGTCTGGCCCCAGAGCTCTCTAACCACTCTGGCAGAGAGGGAGAGAGCACACAGCAGCCCAAGTGCTAGGATGTCTCCTGAACTGAAAGCAGTCGTTGGAATGAAGTCTGTTAGTTGGGATGGGCAGCCCCAGCCACTTCTAGCCCAGCGGGGGTTCGCACAGGTACTTCTTCCCTCCACCTCGCCCCTGGCAAATTCCCCAGCAGCCTGGCTCCACCCTGAGTCTGCACGGAAGGGCAGGCGACAGCTACACGGACAGCTACTCCAGCCGATTTGATCTCCCGGTGCTGGCCTGCAGTAGGAATGGAGCAGCAAAGATGGAGGGCTCCCCGTCTTGGAAGGGTCCATTTGCCTTTTGCCCTGCTCCAGCTCCAGCCCTTCTGTTTTTCAACAGGAAAAGGGTGAGCTGGGGTCGAAGCAGGTGGTGACAAGTGGCAGGTCTGCAGGTGGGCTCTGCGGGCTCTGTGTCTGCACCAGCTGGGCTGTTAGAAGGAGCAGGCGTGAGACACCTCAGTTGGGGGGTGTTGAACTTGGCACTAGGGGGTGGGGATTAACCAATGCAGCCGGGGCTACTTCTCACTTCCCTTATCACCTCCTGCCACCTCCCCCCATAAATGTTAATGAACTCTACCTTCTGCCTCCCAGCTCCCTCTAGTCAAGGGAGAGACTGGGTCAAAATGGAGGTAAACTGAGTCTGAGCCACATAAGAGGATCTAGGCCTTTTGCTCCCATTCTTTTGGTCCTTGATAATTTTCAGGGAGTGTCCACCTCGGTTGATGCTCACGGTGGCAGTTTTGACAACATCGGTAATGGCCATTTCCTTTTTACAAATTAGGAAGTGGGACCAGAGAAATGAAGGGATTGCCATAGGTCACACAGCCCATAGAGGACAGGGCATGGGGATGGGGATAAAATCCATGGAACACTCTCCATGCTGCCTCCCCTCTTGGAAGCCAGCACTGGTCTTCACTGGCCTCCTGGGGGTAAAGGAGAAAGCTGAGTCAGGAGGCCGGGCCTGTAGGTGCACAATGGGAAGGGACAAGGAGCAGGTATCACACCATAAAATAGGCTACTCACCCATGCCCTAGAGTCCCCTGGCCCAAGCCCCTGGCTGAGCCCCAGGCCAAGCTTGACTGCTGGCATCTGTTACCATGGAGACCCAGGCCTGGCTGGGGGGCTAGCAGGTGACAACAAGCCCCTCCCCCACTGATAAGAACCAGGCACTTGGGTTCAGAAAACTGGGACCCAAACAGCGCTAGGTGGCACTTCCCACACCTGACTCCTTAATTCATTGGGTCCACCCCAAGTCTGAACTACATCCTCCATAGGTCCATTCCCACCTGTCACCCCAGGAGTGAGGGCGGGAGGAGATAGCTCTGAGCGCCCTACTGGGAGCTAGGAGCAGGCAGATATGTGGGTGAGGTCCCAGGCTGCCCCAAGAAGAAAGCCAGAGCTGGCACCAGCCACAGCGGACAGGTGGACTCGGACATTTCCTCGAAGGGGCAGAGTTTAAATCGGGCTGAAAGTGAACAAATATAGAAAATGGAAATCATCAGGGGCACCAGCCTGGATGAAAGCAGAAGAGCAGGACAGGGTGGGGCATGCATGGAAAATGCTGAGCACTGGACCGGGAGTCTGGGTACCCGGTACCTTGTCCGAGTCACATGCCCCTCACCAACTAGCTGTGAGACCCTCCCTGGGCCTCATCAGTGAGTGAGGGGCCTGGACCAGATGAAGAATCTCAAAGAACCCTTCCAGTTTGGACAGTATGATTCAAGTACGGAGCCAACCCCGGACTCCCCCAGTTACAAGGCTCCCCCCACCCTGCACTCCCCAGGGCAGTTCAGGCTGAACAGGACCCTGAGCCCCACTGCAGGGTGCCAGGGCGGAGCTGGGAGCCAGGTGCTGGACCTGGACAGTTGGAGGTGGCCAGGAGGTGGCCTTTGGGCTTGTCTGGGGGCGGGGGAGGGGTGGCAGACAACTTTGTGGATTGATCTAGCTCAGGAAGGTGAGAAGGAGGCTTGGAGGTGAGAGTTTAGCTCTCCTGCTCATCTCTTTAGGTAAATACATCCACATAACAGTTCCCCTTCTCTTTCCATCCTCGGGGCGCTTAGACCTCAGAGCTCAGAGCTGAGATGTGAGCTCTGCTTCCCTACATGGGGGCTTCCCTCAGAGATTCCCCCCAAGTACAAGCCTGCTTCCACAGTCACCATCACCCACCTTCTAAAGGAAAAGGACAATTAGAGTCCCCATCACCAGCCTCTGGGGCCTTGGATATCTTGGCCCAGAGGGCATGGACACAGCAGAAAGGCTCCAGACGAGACCCCCGTGGAACAGAAAGAGCATGGACTTCAGGAGCCCAGTCCCACCATTCACTGGCTGGGTCATTCTGAGCTAACTACCTACCAGTGCATCTCAGTTTCCCTGTCTGTAGAATGGGGTAATACTGGTCCTACCGCACAGCAGGGTGGGACCAGAGGTCATGTGAAGAGGCTGGTGGGTGCTTCATCCCAGGCAGGGGCTGGTGGGCGCAGGGAGGAGGCCCTAGGGACAGCCACTGCCCCAGAGAGGATGGTGGGTGGGGCCCAAGAACATGTTATGCCTTTTGACATCTGCTCAGTGTAGTTATCTCATTTGGATCCTCTGACATTACTGTTCCCACTTCTAGAAAAGTGCCTGGGGCCCAAAGAAAAGGAGCTTGTGCCAATGCACCAGCCCCTCTCAGAGCCTGTCTGTCCTGAGTCAGCAGGCCAGCTCTCAAGCCCACACTGGGTCCTCCCACAGCCCCAGCTGCACCTTCTCCCCCATCCCTGGTCCCCAACCTGTTGCACCCGCTATTTGCTGCCAGTCGGGGCGGCCTTGACACCTCTAACCGGGTGGCCAGACCGCAGAGAGGGGGAGCCAGGGGTGACAGAGGCAGTGGAAGCCAGCGCTCCTAGCCAAGCCCACCGCCTGCCCCCTGGAGGGAGGCTCCTCCTTTTAAGGCTGCTTCTGGGAATTTCCACCCCCAGAGCCAGACTCAGCAACCCCTGGCCCGGGAATGATACCTGCGCTCACCCTTGGGGAGGTGGGGCACCAGACCTGAGGGCAGGAGAAGCTGGCCCCTGGGGAACGGAGGCGGGGCCCTCCCATCCAGGTCTGAGGGTCAGGGAAAACGTGGGAGACCACGGGGCCCAGCCTCCTTAGCCAGCAGCTCCAGACTCTGCGCGCGGGCAGCCCCGCAAGAGGCTGGCAGCCCCCGCCAGCAGCTGCTTTGCCCGCTCACTGGCCAGGAAGGTGGACACCTCACACCTCAGTCTCCCAATTACGCCCTCCTCCCCCATTCCTCCCCTCCCTCTCTCTCCCTCCTCCCCTCTCTCTCCTCCTCTCCCCCCTGAAAACCTGTGGCTTGAAGAGACCTTGGCTTCTCTGGGACTCTACCCCTCTCTACCCCTGGGGACTGCCCATATTTGCTCCTGAGTTTGGGGGCAGGGGGGCCACCACCCCAAGGACTCTCTCCGGAGATGGGAGCCACCCGCCTGCTGCCCCACGTCACTCTGTAAGTGTGCTGCCTCTCTGGATGGAAGTTTCGTTGCCCTTTCCAGCCTGGGGCAGACCTCGTCTTATCGGGACTCCCACCCGGAGGGGCGGGGGGGGGGGGGGAGGGGAGGGCGCCTGGGTGCTCTCCCTGGGTTGACTGCTGGCACCCACACCAGGGTCTGCCTTGTCTTCCCACACAGGTGCCTCCAGCTACTGATTCTCTGCTGTCAAACTCAGGTAGGCGGGTGCCCCCCCACTAGCTGTTCCCTGTCTCCCCCACCCCACCCAGCTTGGCGGGGGGTAGTCTCCTCTTGGTGGACAGAGGCAGGTTCCGGCCTCTCCCTGGATCCAGATGGTTTCTGAGGTGGTGGGGTGGGTGGAGGTGTCAGTCTTTGGAGGCGGGTAGAAGGGGCACAGGCACATTTGGGGATGCACTGAGGTCTTTATCTGTCCTCCCTCCATGACCCTCCCTATCCCTACTTGTCCTGGAGTCTCTGTTTCTCCCTCTGTACTGCCACACGGGTTCTGCCCTCCTCCCCCAAGGCTAACCGCATGCGGCAGCTCAGGCTTGAGGGATGGACTCTGGGGAGATGGGTAGAGGGCAGAGGTGCTGGCTCAGGTGAGGCTTGTACTGGGAGCTACCTGAAAACACAGGTTTCCATGAAAAACCACTTGTGCATTCCACTTCCTACCCCACTCTCCCCATCACAGATGTCCCAGGGGTGTGCTGCCCTGGGGGACTAGTGTGGGCAGTCCCAATGCCCAGCCAGGGTGGGGTGACTCCTCACCTACAGTGCAACGAGGTCAAGCCCAAAGAGGTTTGTTTCGGACAAGATTCAGGGTTTGCATCTCCACACTCCCCCCACCCCATGCCAGCGCCCCCATGCACACCCCCCACCCCAAGCCTCAGCCCCCTGTGCGAGGCTTGGTCCCTTTTTGTGATCCTCCATAAAAGTGCAGCTATTAAAATGCACTGGTCCAGAACCGCTCTGGGGAGAGATCGCTTGGCTTTCCCAGGCCAGAGGCCCGCTTCTCTTCATATCCAGTGGGGACTTTTTTTGAAGGTAAATGCCTTTTCTCTGGGAGAGGGAAAGGGGCTGCCTTTGAAGCAGTGGGGGGGTGGGAGAGAGAGAGAGAGACAACTCCCCCCCTCTTTTCCTTCCCCCTTTTGCTCTAGCCCCCGTTCCAGGCCTTTTGCTTCACACATCCAGGGAGAGCAAGAAGAAAGCCCCCAGCCTGGCTGGGAGGGGGCTGGGGGTGGGCCCAACCTGTTCTGGAACGGGAATTAGCACAATGGTGAGGCTGGCCGGGGCGTTTATGGCCTGGCTGAGGCCCCATTCAGGACTCAGGGAAGGTGGCAAAGCTGTCCTTTCCCCCTTGAAGTGCCCCCTCACCCCCCCTGGAGGGGGGGCCGGCAGGCCGGACCATAGCCATGCTTGAGGGGCTGTCTGACAAGCAGCTGTCTGCAGCAGTGGAAGGGGAGGTCCCCCCGCAGCGGGAACATGAAAGGGACAGGCCAGGTCCCGCGGGGAGAGCGACTTGTGGGCTGTGGGGCTGTGGGGGGGGGGGGGGGGGGGCTGCTTTTGTGCAGGGCCTGAAGGGGGACAAGGAGAGGAGGGGGCTTCAGGGGGGCCCTCTCTGCTCCTGACCTGGAACAGACAGCCAGAAGGAGGCTGCCCGCCAAGAGGGGCGGAGGGCCTGAACCTGGGCCAGGAGGATGGGGGCTGGGGCCGGGCTGGACCCCACTGAGGGTCCCAGGCCAGCTAGACCCCACCCCCTGGCAGGGAGGCTAGCCCCCACCCCAAATGCTGGGCTCGGGTTTTTCCACGGTGGGGTGCGGGACGCACTTTACTGCTCTGAGTCTCCAGACCCTGCTCACATAGGTGGGGGTCCTGGCGGCACTTCTGGTCCTGGCGGCCCAGCTGCAGTGGGAAATGAGCAGTGACACACACGAAGGGTTAACCCTGAGCAGGTTACAGGGTCAGCCTGGAGCCACCACAGCACTCACCACCCCCTTCCTCAAAGCTGATCCTTCCTGTTCCTGCTCCTCCCTCTGCAACAGAGGTGGCCTCCAACAGATGCTGATCTGGGTCCAGGTCTGTCTCAGCGGCTGTGATTGGGCCTGGTATAAAGGTGGCCTCAGGGACCTGGGCCAGGGAGAGTGGGGCCAGCAGGATCGGGTGGAGAGAGAAACATTTGAGCCTAGGGTTGAAGCAGTTCAGAAATGGCATCTGGTTTGCACCTCACTGGAGAGAGAGCGGGAAGTGGTGTGGTTTTCTCCCACTCACTGCTGCAGATAGGTAGGGAGAGACTGGGCCTGGAGATGGTGCTCATCCTGGCTTTGCACCACGCCTGGGTGGACCCCGGAAGCTGGTGGCAACAGCGCCCCTACTGGCCACCAGCCTCGGTTACGTAGGGGCACAGGCATCCTGGCACCTCCCGGGAGCACCCCTGGACCACGCCCACTGGCTCCTCCTGCTGCTGCAGCCTCCACGTCCCTCACCCCCAGAGGGACAACAGTGAATGGTGGACGGGCTCCTCTGAGGGTCCTGAGCACCCAGGAGGAGGGGCAGGGGAGACATGCAGGATCCCACCGTTAGTGCTGAACTTGGGTTCCATATGGAACTTGGGTTCCATAACTTTGAAGGTTCCTTCTAGCAACCAGAGTCACGATTCCAGGTCTGCACTAGATCACAAGTGTCCCCCAAGCCTGGGCAGATGGAGAGCCAAAAGATCATGACTGGCTCACCCACTGGCCTGGGAAGGTCATACATCCCTTTCCCCAACACCTCTGCTTCCTAGGACCAGTGGCCTGCCCCATCACACTCACCTCCACACCCCTCTCCCCTGGATGGACCAGTGGTGGTGTCACCCAAAGCAAATTGACACTATTTTTCCCTTGGTAACCGCAAAGGGGGAGAATCACCCGTCTCCTAATTTTAACCAGTACGTGAGGGACCAGGGCGCCATGACCGACCAGCTGAGCCGGCGGCAGATCCGAGAGTACCAGCTCTACAGCCGGACCAGTGGCAAGCACGTGCAGGTCACCGGGCGTCGCATCTCTGCCACCGCGGAGGATGGCAACAAGTTCGGTGAGACCCAGCCCTCACTGGAGGCCACTCACACCACTGGCGGCCTAACAGATCCTGTGCCCAGGCAGGGGCCCGAAGTGGAAGAGCCTCCCGGTGCCCCCCCCACAACCAAAGTTGGGAGGTCAGGCTGGCTGGGGGGCCCCCTGCCACACCCCTGAGCCGACAGCTCCCACAGACAGAGGTCTTTCTCCCCCTCCCCCATCACAGCCAAACTCATAGTGGAGACGGACACATTTGGAAGCCGCGTGCGCATCAAGGGTGCTGAGAGTGAGAAATACATCTGTATGAACAAGAGGGGCAAGCTCATTGGGAAGGTGAGACCTGAGAGGAGGGCGAGGGGAGGAATGAATCCATCTTTCTGCCTGCCCCACAGCACCCCACTCCCCTCCCCTGGGCTCAAGCCAAGATGACTTCTACTCACACTCCAACACTCAGCCACTCTTGTTTCTCCATTTAAATGAGACACTTACTGATCCCTAAGTGTCTTGGGCTCTGATTTACAGGCTAGGTCCAATCAGTGAGTCAGGATTTAGCACCTTCATGAGATTGCAGACCCCGTGTTGAGGGTCAAGTGTTGATCAGGGCTGAGAGTGGGCATTCATACATGGCCACAAGCTCCCCCAAGGTCAGCGGGGTCCACAGGATCCCTCCAGGCAGATGACACACAAAAGGCCTACTAGTGTAAGCACCAGCTGGTGTGAGCTCTCGGGCAGGTCCAGCACTGTTGCGTAGGGAGAATTCCATTTCCTTTAGCATTTGTCAGTCCTGGCTTCTGGTTCTGGCTGTTCTCACCAAATATTTGCTGATTTCGGTCAAGCCTCAGGCTTCTTGTCTATAAAAAATGGGCATAGTGTCAAGGTTTTGGATAGGGCCAAATGGATGGCTGTGTGGCTCCTGACATAGTCTTTATTCTGCAGACAGCTGCCCATTCTTCTCCTCAGACTGTTGCCTCCTTGGCCTCCACCCAACAGTTACCATGCTATACCACTGGCTAAACATCATGCTCAGGGCGTACAACTTCCAAATGACAAACCTGTATTTAAGTTCAGATCTGACTCCCAGCAAACCTTGTTCCCTTCTCCCACTTCTACCTCTCCAACAAGGGCACCCACCTCCCCAGGCAGAACCCCCTGGGCACACAGCCCCCTGCCGCTCCCTCCAAAAGTCAGACAAACCAGACAGGTTGGGTGGACGAACACCCCTCCTCTCCCTCCCTCCCTCCCTCCGCAGCCCAGCGGAAAGAGCAAAGACTGCGTGTTCACGGAGATCGTGCTGGAGAACAACTACACAGCCTTCCAGAATGCCCGGCACGAGGGATGGTTCATGGCCTTCACGAGGCAGGGTCGGCCCCGCCAAGCTTCTCGCAGCCGCCAGAACCAACGAGAGGCTCACTTCATCAAGCGCCTCTACCAGGGCCAGTTGCCCTTCCCCAACCACGCGGAGAGGCAGAAACAGTTCGAGTTCGTGGGCTCAGCCCCCACGCGCCGGACCAAGCGCACTCGGAGGCCACAGCCCCTGACGTAGTCGGGGACACTGGGGGCAGCTGCCCCTCACCAGCCTTCCCATCCCCTTCCCTTCCTAATCCCAAGACTGGGCTGGGGTGGAGGGAGGGGAACCAGAGCCCCCAAGGAGGACGGGGAAGACCAACCAGCGTCAGAGCCCCGAGCCGGAAAGGGGCGGGACTGCCACAAACCAGGGCTGGGGCCTCCGGGCAGCCGCCCCAGACCCCCGCACTGAAATAGGCCCCGGGGGTGGGGGTGGGGCAGACCCCCAGGCGAGGAACTGTAGTGTTCCCTCGGATGCAGGCTCCCTAAAACTGGTGGAAAGGGCAGCAGATTCAAGGCCCTGCAGACACGGTCCGGAGGTGGTTCTCTTTAAACTCTGCCTGCAGAGTCTTCCTCAGTCTGCTCCCAGCCTCCACATTCCTCCTGGCCAGACTGTAGGAAGGGACTTTTGTGTTTGTTTCAGGAAAAAAGAAAAGGGGGGAAGCGAAAGAGAGAGAGAGATGGCCATTCTTCACATTCCACTACCCAGGCCTGCACCCCCATCCCCAATTTCGAGTCCCAGAATAAAACCATTTTCCTGCAAACGGGTTATCTGAAGGCGGGGTGGAGGGATCCAAGTTCCAAACCGCGAGGGTAACAACCTTGCCTCTCTGAGCGGCGCGGACCAGAGCCCGGACGAGCCGCGCGGCAGCCCCGTGGCCCGGGTCCGGGCGCGACCCGGCAGGTGGAGGGGCAGGTGGAGGGGCGGGGCGCGAAGGGCAGCGCCGCCCGCAGGGGAAGCGGGGCGTGGGTGGCACCGAGAAGGCCCCGCACCTCCGCCCGGCGCGAGGCTGGCGGCCCCGGGGCGGGCCCAGGGCCCGGGACCCACGGGCGCGCCCCTCCCTCCGCGCGGGCTCCGGTTTCCTGGCTGGCACGGCGCGTCCCGTGCTACCTGTTGGGGCGAAGCAAACCCAAGCCCTTCGGCGGGCGAGCCGCCGGGGCCGGGGCCGGGGCAAGAGGCCCGAGCGCCCGCCAGGGCGGCCGGAGGACGCCGCAGCCTCCTCGCCGGTAGCCGGATTGCTGTTTTCCGGTGAGGAGGGGGGGAGGGGAGGCGGGGGATGGGGGAGGAGGGCTCGGCCGAGCGGAAGGGGGAGTGAGGGCGAGAATGCGTCCTCTTGTTCCCCGGGTCCCCGCGGGGGGCGGGGGCGGGGGCCACACCTGAGGGGAAGTCGCAATTAGAGGCGGCGGGCTGGGCCGCGCTTCCCTGTGGGGAGGGGGGCCGCGACGGGCGGGTTAGGGGCCCGGCGCCCCCTCCCCCGCTCCGGCTTCTCGGGTGGGCTTTCCCAGACGCCTCCAGGTGTGTTTTTGGGGAGTAGAACTAAGAGGCCATAAAGGCTGCCTCTTTCCTCCTCTGCGCTTAATCTTGTACAGGGGAAAGACCTTCGCTAGCAGGCTCCCCGCCCCAGCCCGCTCTTCTGTCGTTGGACCCCCAGCCTCAGTTTCCCCTTCTTTCTGCAAAGCTATTAGAGGGAAGTGTTGTGGAGAGAGAGGGGAAAAGGATGAATAGACCTCCCTTCTCCCTGACTTTTCCCAAGAATGGCCTATAAGGACCGATCTGGAAGTTGGGGAGGAGCCTGGTTCGGTCAAAATGGGAGGTGGGTGAAACAGTCGGAGTCGGTGGGGGTTGGGGGTCCCTCGCCTCTCCTTTGGTGAGGACTGGAGCGGTCTGACACCCCCAGCTCTGAGCAGGTTGAAGTCAGCCGCCAAGAGGGAGGTCCCCCAGGCCCTGGGACAGACATTC
Organism: Mustela nigripes; assembly: GCF_022355385.1. Classification (NCBI taxonomy): domain Eukaryota; kingdom Metazoa; phylum Chordata; class Mammalia; order Carnivora; family Mustelidae; genus Mustela; species Mustela nigripes. Next base: position 107,659,485 of record NC_081557.1, read on the forward strand.
TCCCCCAGCTTGTCATAAGTGCTTTGCATCAGGTTGCTCTCCCCCACACACACATCACAAAGAGCCTTAATCCTGGTGAAGACTGCAGGAGATGTGTTGGGGGTGGTTTTCTGGGGGTTGGGGGGTAGAGAGGGTGGTCCGGAGCCACAGCTGATAACGGGTGAATTCAATGGGATTTTAAACACAGGGGCAACACCCAGCAATTACCTGAGGACAAAGGGTTGGGGCCCCCAGGTGTGGAGGTCTGGACTTGGGGGGCAGGGGTAGGAGGCTGGGAAGGAGGTGTGTTGGCGAGGGGGGCTCTTACAATCCTGCTGATTTCCACAGGAATTTAAGACATTCTTTATAACTCTAGACTGCCTCCCCCCAGCCGGCTTCTCAGACCCACCCCACCCGCCCTGGCTGGGTTAGAGACAGCTTCAAAGGTGGACCCGAGCCCTTTGTCTTGCTTTGCTTTCTTCTCCGCCTTTCTCCTGCCCCTCCCTCCCTCTCTCTGACCTCCCCAGCACAGACAGGCCTCTGGGGGCCGGCTCCAGAAAGCCCTCACTGTTTCCTTTCTTGCTTTCTGAGGTGAAACCTGGTGAGGAGGGACTGAGAGTGGGCAGGGTGAGGGAGGAAGACGGCCTCTGAGGCCTGTGCCATCTCAGAGTGACTCCCCTTGCCCTGCCCTGAGCCCCGAGCCTGGCACGTCTGACGCCTGCTGGTGGCCTTGGGTCTCAGGCTTGGCTCTCTGAACCCTCTCACCACACCTTTTCGTGCCTCTGCCAAGTCCAGGCTCCATACCCAGAGGGCCTCTTCATACTCTGGCGAAGTCTGTTCTGCTCATCCCCTCCCCCCGGCCCCCCCCCGCCCCCCCCCCAACTGGGGCTGATTTCAAAGATGCTGAAAGAAAGAGGCCAAAGCAATGGATCTCGGATCATGGGGTCTTGAGGGATTTAACATGGGTAGGGGAGGGAGACCTTGGACCACCCCATAGCTGCCTGCAGCAATCCCAGCTGCTTCTGTGTGCCAGAAGTTTCTAAGCAAGTGTGCAAATGGGGGTGGACACCGTGGGGGAAGACTTAGGGCAAGATGAGTGCATCCATCTCTGGGAGGATGTGAACAAGTAGAGGGAGGCGGCAGCAGGTGCCTCAGATCCTGTGCTGGTCAGGATTACCAAAACCTCCAGCTAAGAACAGCCCGCATACAGATCTCCCCTCCTCTGTCCTGTCCTCCCAACAGCCAGATGAGGCAGGGGGGGTAATCCACTCATTTTCTAGTCCCTGCAAGCTGGCTTGTATTAAAGTCACTATACTGAGCCCCATCCCTCATACTTCAGTGGCCAGTGAGCTCCCCGGCCTCAGACCTAGGTGTCCTCTGCCTCAGCCCTGGATCCCATGAAGGACTGTCCCTTTTTGAAGCTCTTTCCTACCTTTTCATTCTCTGTCACTGGGACCCTTCACTTCCCTGGCTCCACTTCACAGAAACATTGCCTAAGATTTCTGCCTTTCTCTTCTCGCCTTGTTCTTCCTGCTGAGTCTCTCCTAGCAATGCAGCACGTCAGCCATCATCCCCTTGCGCACCACTGCTTTCTCTCCCACACTCAAAAACTCTGCACCATTGCCAGACCTCGCTAGGGTCTGTCTCAGTTACTACAGTAGCTTTCCGAGTCTTGTCTCTGCCTCCCGACACCCCCACCCCCTCCAGGACATCACACATTTCTCTCACCCTCCGTCACCCTAAACCGCAGCTCTGCCCACATTATGCGATCCCCAGTGGACTCCTTAGCTCCTGTACAACCCCACTCAGCCCTGTCCCTATGAGTCCCCTCCAGGGGCTGTGGCAAAACAGCAGCCCTTGCCATTCGGCCAGCACCCCTGCCCATCTTTGAACGTGAGGTTGCTGTCCAGCACGCCTTTCTCCAGAATGCTTGCATGCCGAGACCACTGCTGTCTGTTGTGCTCCGTACACCTGCCTCCTCTCTTGGGCTAGCAGTCGCCTGTGGTACCATGGGGCTCTCTGGCTGCCCACTTGCCCTGGCCTTATGGCACATACCACAGCTTGTCCAGAACTGTCCTTATTCCTGCTTGTGGAATGGTTGTGTGTTACACAACAAGTATTTATCGAGGGAATTAAACCAACTGAAGGTTGAGAAAGAAGCCCTTGGCCCAGTACCTTGCAGTCCCTGAAGATGGAGGCAGAAGGAGAACCAGAATCCTGCCTCCACCCTCCATCCTTAGCGGGACTTGGGCGGGGACAGGTCCTAAGCAGTTAATCCAAATACTTATTTACTCCCTACAATGTACAAACACTGCACTAGCCCTTCAGCAAACAAAAAGGGTGGACAAGATATTGTTTCATCCCCTGTCAAGATCTTAAGACACTTGAAATTTAAGGACTTCTGGAAATCTCTCTCTCAAACCTAAAAAAATAGCAAAGTGGCATTTGGTACATCCCAAAAGAGGGGGAAAGGAGACAGGAGCTATTAGAAATAAGGACACTGATACACACGGAACTCTGGAGATGCTCCAGGCAGCATGTGAGGCATTCCCCCATATAGCCCCTTCCTCAAGGGGTGACATTGTTTCCATATCATGTGTGAGCCAGCGCAGACTCAGAGAGATGAACTCATCTGTGGTCGAAGCTAGTGAGGGTTACTGTCTAGATTCTTGCCTTTCTTTCTTTCTTTCTTTCTTTCTTTCTTTTTTTTTTTTTTTTTTGATTCTTGCCTTTCTTGATCACCTGAGTGGGATGGTCTCCACTTCCAGTCAGGCACGGTGGGTTCAGGGACGGGAGAGTGCATGGGGCCAGGGCTGGGGTTTGCATGATCTTTAAGGATGAGCAAGATTTCAGGGGCGCCTGGGTGACTCAGTCGGGGAAGTGTCCAACTCTTGATTTTGGCTCAAGTCATGATCTCAGGGTCCAGAGATCCACATCAGGCTCCAAGCTCAGTAGGGAGTCTGCTTGAGATTCTTTCTCTCTCCTTCTGCCCCTCCCCCCACCTCTTACAAAATAAAAGAATGAGCAGGATTCCAGTCAGCAGAAAAGACAGGCAAGGGAAGATACTGACAGGGAAAACAGCATGAGGAAAAAGGCTTTGAGGCAGGAAGATGTGAGGTGCGTTCAGGGGAAGGTGAGCAGTCCATGGGTTTGGCTAGAATTGTAAGTTTGCCTGGAGGAGTGGCAGGAAAAGATTGGGTCACATTGTGAAAGGCTTTGTGGTAGCGTGGGCTTTGAGAAAGAGAATGACCGTGCAGTCGTGGTGTTAGGGTTAGGTGTTAGGAGACTGGTCTTGCGGCAGCATGCTGGGAACTGAGGGTCTGGGGTCCCTGAGGCAGATGGCCCAGTGTACAGAGGTGGGGAGTGTGACTTCTGAACTCTTGAGAAAAGGTCCCTGCTAGTTCCTCCTCCTTCCTTTTATTCCTGTGGCCCAATTCTTTGTCAGCTTTCCCTTCTCCTTAGGTGCCTAGGTGCCCTTAGTCAGCCTCCCCAGAAGTTAATGTTTAGATGGCCCAGGCATAGGGGAGAGTGTCTGGTGCTCCCAGCCTTAGCAGGCTGGCGCATGGGGAGGGGCGAGGGGCAATGGAGTGAGACTGAGAGAGGAGGGAAGCCTATTGCCAGGCCTGGCGGAGGGGGCTGGCGGCAGGGCCAGAGTCCAGTCAGGACTTCCGGCACCAGTGCTCTCTCTGCAGAAAGGAGCCAAGAACTAGGTGTCTGGGCCCTGGGACTGCCTGCCTGAGAAGGACACAAGGGGCCATCCTCAAGGCCTCCAGGCATTCCTGAGCTTAAAGGTATGCTGGTCCCCTCAGCTGCTGGGTATGGCCAAGCGGTGCCCAGGAAGCCTACCCTGGGTCCTGGACAACAGGCACTGGTGTCCAGTGTTGCCTGCTTCTGGGAAAAGACTTTGCCTCCCTTCTCATCCCAGCCTGAAGGGGAGGCAGGTAAGCGACTGGGCAGGGTGGTTCGCCTGCCCTGAGGAGTCTGGAGCCTTCTCAGGAGGAAGGGACTGGTGGGCCGAGCAAGTCTCACTGTCGGCCAAGACCAGAGGGGACGTAGAGGGTAGAGGGTAGAGGGGGCGCATGGGGGGTGATAGAAGGGTCTCCTGTCCTGGCTGTGCCCTCCCCATGGGCGGGTGGAGAGAGAGAGAGAGAGAGAGAGAGAGAGACACACACACACACACACACACACACACACACACACCCACCCCCAGGATCCCTCTCAGTTAAGGAATGACCTTGACAGCCAGCACACCTCAGGCCGACAGAGGGAGCCCTAACTCCGCAGTCGCCTTGTTCCAGGGCTGGCTGGAGGCAGACTTCCTGCGCAAGGTAGCTTTCCCACCATGTGCAAGGGCATTCTTGTAGAGTGGGCGGCAGCGGGAATGGGCTTTGCAGGATTGGAAGACTCTCCTCTTGGTCAAGGGGAATGAGAGGGTTCAGGGCTAGGAGGAGGTGCTCAGGGAGAGCTGAGGTCAGATGGGGGCAGAATTCTGGGCCCGCAGCCCCATGTCCACCCCAGCCACCATCAGGGCCTTGCCTTCCTGCTGGAAGCCACCCTCTGACCCTTCAACAGAAGTCATCTCTCCCTGTTCCTATCACTCTTCCCCAGCTGCACACCAAGCTTTCTGGAATGGGGGACACTGCTCAGGGCTGCCTCTGTCCGCAAGTCCGGCCTGCTATATGGCCCTGAATTAGGGCTGTCCTAAGGCCGCCCTCAGGGGCCAACCCCAGAGCCTCATGGAATGGGTTAGGGGAGACTCAGTGGGAGCCCTAGCCCTGCAGCTCCCCCACCCCCACCCAAGGCAGCCCTCAGACCGCCTCCCTCCATCCAAGAGGCAGTGGGAGCCACAGCCGCCTCCTCCCCCCTCCCTGCTGCCACGAGAGCGGCTGAGCCGGCAGGTTGTCTTGGCAACGGGAGGCGGAGAGGAGATACGCGGAGGGATGGAGGTGTATGTCACCGAGGAAGCTGCCGTGCTCCTGCCCCACGCCCCAGGCCCCTGAAGGTACCGGAGAGCCCTCCCCTCCCCCTCTCCCTGCCCTCTCCCCTGGCTTCCCCCACTCTATCCGATGTGCTTCTTTCACAGAGAACGTTCCCCTCCTCCCTGCCCAGCGACTCCTAGCCATTCCTCATGAGACACCTCATTCCAGGCCCCTGTCCACAGCTGTCCTTCCCTGGGACAGCTCATCCCACCCCTACCTCTGGCCACCCTTGCGCCGGAAGACAAATCTCCTGGGGTGGGGTCTGCTAGGGGGCAAGTGGGAGCAGGTCAGGAAAAATCAGGGGTCCTAACAGGCTGTGGTGGAAAAGCACCTGGCGCTTGGTCTCCCGGAAGGGGGGCAGGAGGTTGTGCACAACCGGCCGGGCGGGGCCGGGCCAGTGAGGGTGGGCTTGAAAGCAGGAAAGCGGAGAGGCTGGCTGAGACCCGGCTGATTATACATAAAGGCCTGGTTCCCCTCCTGCCACATCAAAGGTACACCCCCTCTCGCATCAGGTCCTGACCTTTTTTCCCCCTAATTAAATGTTTCTTCCCAGGCTTTCTGGTTCTTTCCTACGGGGCCCTCCCCAGCCACTCCCCAGCAGCTTAGTTTAAATTCTTTCTAGCCTTCCTCAGCCATTCAGCTGCCTGCCTTCTTCATTTCTCCTTTCTCGCTGGAGCCCATCCTTCCGTATGCATTCGTTTGTCTTCCATGACCCCAGACATCCTTCCCTTCCTGTCCCTACCTGTCCCTTCCTGTCCCCTTTTCTTTGAGAAAGAGGTCTGGGGCACACTCTCACCTGTCCCCCTCAAAACCCTTCCCCTGTGATTTTCCATTCAAATACCCCAGAGCCCCCTCCCCAGATTCTACATTTCCCCAAGGACAGCTCATACCATCAGCTGACCGGCTGTGGGCAGCGGTTACCAGGGCAACAGCAAGGTCTGCCTAGGTAGGCAAGTCTGCTGTGAAGTGGAGAGGAGGCTGGGGCCATGGCCAGGGTCAGCCAGCTGGGCTCCCTGCCCTGTCCCCAGGGATCACAAATGAACCAGGCTCTGCTCTGAGCCCAGGGAGAAGCAAAGGGCCAATGGCAGGGTCCTGGAGTGGTGAAGGTTTTCCCACTCAGGGAAGGCACATCCTGTAGTCCTGTGCTGGGACTGAGCCATTACCTGGCAGGAAAATTCCCTCCGGATGCAGCTGCTCTGGCGAAAAATGGGGTCCTTCTCACAGTTCCCAGGGGCTCTGGGTGACCGAAGGGCCAGCCCAATCTCCCAGGCTGAGGACTGGGTTTCTCAGATCCTCTCGCTCATGCCTCACCAGAAGGGACACCAGAATCCTTCCTTGGGTGACAGATTCAGGCATCTTTGCCCTCTCTCTGCCCCTGAGCATCTGTGCCCTCCAGCACCCCAGGGAGGCAGGGCCCCCAGAGATCCTCCATGGCTGCTTTTAGGTTTTGAGGAGGAGACGCAGGTGCTGGGAGAAACCAGGTGTCACCCCTGGGTTATCAGCAGAGCCCCCTTTGGCCCTTACCCTAACTCAAACTCTGGCAGTTTCTGAGGAGGCTTGAGGGGCTCTGTGTGTGTGTGTGTGTGTGTGCGCGTGCGTGTGTGCATGCGCGTGCATGAGTGTTGCAGGGCTGGGGCTATATGAAAGGGGAAAAGGCCAGCAGCTCGCTGCGACTGCTTCCGATTCTGCTTCGTCATGATGCCTGGTTAATGCCTCTCTTGTTCGAAATGGACTGAGCTGCAGCGAGCGAGGTGGAAGAGCAGATGCACACAGACACACACACAAACGCACACACCCTCCAGCGGCCTGCTATCAGCGGAGGTGGGGAGGGTGCAGCCTGGGGAGCCAGCGGCCCTCCCCGCCAGACGCAGGCTCCACGCACCGCTCCGGAGAAGCTGGGTGGGGACGAGGGGGTGGGGGCCCAGAGGGTAGGTCCCCTCCTGTGCCAGCTCCCCCCACCCACCCACCCACCCACCTACCCCAAGCCGGCTTTTTTCCCTGTTATTTGTGCTCTGGGAAAGCACGGCTGGGTTCCTGGAAAAGACGCCTATTACCTTGGCTCTTGAGAAAAAGCGGCAGCCCTGAGACCTGGGCCTGCGCCTGCCCAGGCCAACCTTGGGGCCTCAGAGCGTCTGGGCCACACTGTCTGGGAAGAGGTAGGTGCCAAGGTCTCCCACCCCTCCCTTCCCCTCTGTGGGTATTTTGAACTGTGGGTGGTGGCAGGGATCCCTTAGGGAGGGGTCAGCCGTGGCCCCTGTTCAGTGGGAGAACCGGTCCCGCCTGGCCAGCCCCTGGGACTAGCTGGGTCTGAGCTCTCAAACCTGATTTGAGGAAGGGGACTGTACCGTACTGTCACCCCAGTACTCCCTTCACCTAGCTGTGTGGTGCAGAAGTCCAAGTGATGGGATGGAGGGGACAAGGGTGAGCAGGGCGCTGTTCTCTCTTTGCTGAATAACAGGGAGCGTGTGGGGGGGGGAACAGTCTCCCTCCCAGTGAGCCACAGATCTTGAGAGGCAAGCCAGACACACAGACACCTGGATGCTGGTGGTGATGGGTGGGCTCCCTGTGGGGAGGTACCTGGGGAGCCCCTTTCTTGCTCTGGCTGGTCAGGCTGCCGTGAGAGCGAAATGCAGACTGAGGTTGGGTGGCAGGGCGTGGCGGCAGGCCGACCGGCTTGCTCCTGGCCACTGCTCACTCCTGGCCCCTGCCGCAGGAGTGCTGGAGGGGCTGGAGGGACTGGAGGGGCTGGGGGCTGAGCAGATGCTCAGGCCCCAAAGGACCCAGAGGCGCCCTCTTGCTGGCCGTGCCCCTTGCTGGGCAGATGCGCTGCTAGGTGTTTCCCTCCCAGGAGACAGTGTTGCTGGGGCCTGGGAGTCAGGGGAGCAGGGACAGGTGTAAGAGAAGGAAAGTGGCTGGGCTTTGGTGAATGGGGGGGGCGGTGCTGTTGTGTATGTTCCGGTACACGTGCCTGGCTCAGGGAGGGGGGTGTCCGCACGTGACACGGGTGGGTGTGGGCAGGGGGCCAGGGAGGCTCTGGGGATGGGTGTGAGTGGGTGTCAGCGGCGCCGTGTGTCACAGTGGGGAGGGGGGCCCTGCTGGCAGAGTGGGGGCGTGATCTTGCGAGCGGGGCGCCTGGGTTCTGCAACTGTGTGTCAGCGTGGGCTCCTGTGTGGGGGTGCAGTGCTGTGTCCACGTGTGAGCCTCCAAGCTGCCGGCCTCTCCATATGCTGAACACTTAAGTCGTGCTGTTCACCTCAGGGTTCAGGTCTGTAGGGATTCCTCTTTTGGAGCTCACGTGTGTGCATGTGCGCATGTGTGTGTGTGTGTGTGTGTGCGTGTGCGTGTATGTGCATGCGTGTGTGTGTGTGTACCAGAATAGGGATCCCCTCAGAGTTCAGAAAGCTGAATTTGGGACACAAGACTCTTGTGTCTTCCCTCTCTATCCAGCTTCTGCAAGGGACACCACAACCCACCAGCCGGACAGACTATAAATAGAGGCCAGAGCATAAATGTGCTGAGGACCACTTGAGCCTGAGGGGCTGCGGGGAACTCGGAAAGAGAGGCCTCTTCAGAGGGAAGGTAGAGAGAAAGGCTACAGAAACCCAAAAGACATCTAGGAGAAACTGGGTGACAAGATGCATATTTGTGAGGTAGGGGGAATGCAAGAGGGTGCCTGGGCCCAGGCCTGCTGCCCTCAGGAGCAAAGACCAGTCAGGGCCTTGAGCAGAGGATTCTCGGACAGGGACCCAGACTCGGGGGCCCACCTGCCCCTGCCTGAGGCTCTATCAGAGTGTGAGAGGATGCTGTGTAGTGTTGCCATTAGAGGAGCCACAACCCTCGTCCTAGCAGACAGAGCAGGGCTTTAAAAAGGGGGATGGGGAGATGGAGAAAAGGGGAGAGAGGGCTTAGGCTTCAGGGGTGTCCACGAACCCCAGCTCAAAGCTAGGAGCCTTCCCCTTTTCTCCCACACCCTATAGGGGCAAGCATGAGTGTGTCCTACACACATGCACGTGCACACGCACACGCACACACACGGTCAGGCCTCCCCGGCTGCTGCTGGTCTGCCCCTGCCCGCCCTTCCCCGCTCCACCCTGGGATGGGAGGCTGTTTTGGGAACTGGTGACCTAGCTGGATCCTGCCTTTATTTCTGGCATGGAACTGTTGCCACAGTAACTGTGGGGGTAGGGCCAGGAGCAGGACAGGGTGAAAGGGAAACAGAGCTGAGGGAGGAAAGATGAAGAAAGAGAAGAAAAGGGGAAGGGAAAGAAGAAGTGGAGAAGGACCAGGGAGGAGGCAAGGCAGGCGGTCCCACTGCGAGTGAAACTAGAGAAAAGGGAGAGGGGCAACGTTCCTGCCCACCCTGACCTCAGCCCACTTGGACAGCTCGTTTGCCTCATTTCGTAACTCCCTTAGTGTCTGCACCGCCAGTGTCCAGCCTGGCCTGACCCTGCCCAGGGGCACAAAGCCTCTCGGCTCCTTGTCCACAGGCCAGGCTGGGGAGCAGGGATCTGGGTGGCTCCACCATGTCGGCCAAGTTCAGACTGAAGTGGGATCTCCGGGGACGCACTGAGAAGTGTCCACTGGCTTTGACCTGACACAGGCCTGGGTTGGAATTCCAGTCCGACTTCTCTTTGAGTGGCGGTTGGCAAGTCCTCCTCTCAGCTGTGGTTCCTGGGCTCTAAGTGGGGAGGGCGCTGCCCTGCCCTAAGGATAGAGGGGATGCTTGAACGTCCCCACCTAGTGGCTGGCACAGCGGGAGCTGTGGGCTTAGGACAGGAGGCCCCCAGCGGTGGTTCTTCCCAACCAGGCAGCCAGGGCGCTTGGATCTTATCACCCCCAGCCTGAAGCCCAGAGGTTCTAGTCCTCTTGGACATGCAGATGCCAGGTGGGGGCGGGGGGGGGGGGGGGGGGGGGGGGGGGGGGGGGGGGGGCTGGGAGAAGGCCCGCTGCTGGGGGAAGGGTGGGGGAGTGCCGGGTGGAGATGGAGAAGCGAGGAGCCCTGCCTGTGAGGGGAGTGAGCCACCGGCAGGTCCTCTCTGCCACATGGGCTTGCCTGCCTCTACTGCCTTTCTCTCCCTTTCCTTCCACCTGTCCTCCCTTCCTGCTGCAGCCTGCCCTCTTGGTCTCTGTCCACCAGAGGCTGCTGGAACCTGCGCTGTGCCTTGTGCCTGTGTGACACAGGCAGGGTGTGTGTGTGACAAAGAGAGGGTCAGGACTGGGGAACAGGGAGGGGGGTGTTGAGAGGGAAGGAGCTTTGGGAAGGGGGGGCGGGGTGTGTGTGTGTGTGTGTGTGTGTGTGGAGTTGCCTGTAAGATGGGAGTTGAGAGAAGCCAAGAAAACCCTTTCCCTCCCTCTCTCCTTCCTTCCTCCTTCTCACTCTCCTCCCTCTCTCCCTCCTGAGAGAGAGAGAGAGGACACTCCACCCCAAATATTTCATCAGTAAGAACTTCACTTCTTAAGGCAAGCCTCACACTCAAGTATGGCCCAGGGTCAGGGAGACCCTGAGGTTCAGGGGGCAGACCCAGCCCAGGGGACAAGCATCAGCTTGCAGACTGCTTTGGATAGGGTTGGGGGACCAGAGCAGAGACATCATTATTTCGAAGCCTGAATCCGTTTCTGAGCAGCGCTGCCTGAAGGCAGTGTTTGCACACCTGTGAGTGTGGCTTCAGGGTGGGATTGTACTCCGCTGTGACTTCGCTCAGAGGGGCCCTTCTCCTGGTGGTTCCTCTCTGATGCACAGTCGACTTCCCACAGTACCCACCTGCCCTCCCCCACCCCCCACGCCCCCACCCCTCCCACCCCCACGCTGGCTGGTCCTCAAGGGGAGGGTGCCCCAGCCACCACCAGGCTCAGTCTGAGGCTCCAGAACACACCAAAACTCTCTTCTCCCTGGTAGTTCAGCCTGAAGCTACCCCCCAACCTCATCTACTCTCCGCAGCCTCTGTCCCACCGACCTGTGAGATCTGCCTATGGCCTTCCCTGTCCCTTTTCCTGGAAAAATAAGAGCCTGGCCCAGGCTACACGGCCCTGTGTTGTTTCTCTTTTCTTTCCCTTTTCTGTCCTTCCAGGAAAGCCGAGTTTCCCTTCCCAAGCCAGCCCTCCACTTGGGCCAGGACCGCATCCCTCACCCAGGGGACCCTTCTTCCTCTCCACTCTTCCCTCCCCAGTGCCTGCAAGTGAGTTCCAGTCTCCCCTTTCCTTAAACACCTTCAGCCAATCAGACCTCCTCTGAAGCCACTCTCTGACCCCCTCAGGCCCTTCTGCCCCACTCCCCTCCCCTGTGTCCTAGCCAGGACCACCCTGCAAGGAGGCCTCACTTTTCCTCTGGAAATGCTCCCAGAGGCCACCAACATGGAGAGCCATACTCCATCCAGCAGGTCTCTCCTGTCTGGCCACAGACTGGGCTTCATGGCTTTTCCTCAGCCCTTCCCTCCCACCCTCGCGCTCACCTGTCCGAACTCCCTGTGCTCAGAGGCACTAGACACACTCCCTGCCCCCAGGGAGCAGCCATCTTCTTTTCCTGGTCCCTTTTGTGCCATCTGTGATGATTTTTCTTCTAGTCCCCTAGGTGTTTCCTAGGATGCTGGTTTTGAACTTCTTTCCCTTGGCGACCTCATGTTCAGACCCCCTCTGGTCAGATGGCTCCTACATTTCTCTTTCCAGCCCGCTCCTCCCTCAGCCTCCGCGTCCTCCTGCTCGTCAGCGGTGCCCACCTCCACCTCAAGTGGGCACCAAGTGAGCTCACTGCTTCCCCTTCTTCTGCCTCTGAGCCAGCCACCCACCTCTGTCCTGGGGCCTCTCCAGATGGAGTCTGTTTTGCACATTCTGCCTCTAGGATCTCTCCCATTGGCCTCTAGTCCATCTTGGGCCACACGCGAGGGTCTGGGCCCTCACAAGTCCCTGCCAGAACTATTCTCGTAGCTTCCAGGCTGGTCTGTCCATGCTGCCCCTTCCTGTCCAGTCCTCTCTCCCAGCCACATTCATCATCTCAAAGCACTGCTTGGATCTATCACTTAGTTGTTTGAAAGAAGTTTCTAAGCATTCTATGGCTTATGTTGCCCACAAAATGCAATTGAAATCCCCTGGTCTGGTTTGGAGGCCTCCATAATCTGACCCTCAACCTCTTGCTCCACACAGATTTCAACCTCATGAGCTCTACAGTTCAGCCATATTTGCTGTTCCCTAGACAGACCCAGTGCTGCCCCCCACCCCCGGCCCCATGCTCCTACTTTTGCTCATGCTGCCTTCTCTTTCAAGAGTCCATTCTTTAGTTTTTTGCATGAACTCAAACTGGGCGTTCAAATACCTCCTGTAAAGAATATATTTTTTTATTTTCTCTTCTCGACACCCCAGCAGAAGTGATCCCTTGCCCTGTGACCTCTCAAAGCTCCTTCTATTATCTTATCTGGCATATGTAATTTTCTGCTTTGCGTGGGAATTATCTACATATATGCCTTATTTCTGCAGGGGCAGCTTGGCTCCCTTGCCTCATCTTTTTTTTTCTCCGTAAGACTTATCACAGAGCGTTGCCTACAGTTATTACAGAGTAGGAGCTCAGGAAGTATTTGGTGAATGGATGGATAAAGCAAGATATGACTGGGTGGGTGGTTAGTTGACTGGTAGATGGATGGGTGAGTGGGTGAATGGATGGATGGATGGATGGACGGATGGAGATGGATAGGTGGATAGACACGTGGATGAATGAGTGTTTGGCTGTAAAGCTAAGCCATGTAGATAGCTAGTTTGACAATGGCTATTAACGCAGTAAAGATCAAGGATGCCTAGGTGACTTAGTCATTTAAGTGTCTGCTTTTGGCTCAGGTCATGATCCCTGTGTCCTGGGATCAAGTCCCACATCGGCCTCCTTGCTCAGTGGGGAATCCTGCTTCTCCCTCTACCTGCCACTCCCCGTTTGTGCGCTCTTTCTCTCTCTTTCTGGCAAACAAATAAAATCTTTAAAAAAAAAAAAAACATAGTAGGGGCACCTGGGTGGCTCAGCTGGTTAAGCATCTGCCTTCAGCTTAGGTCATGATTCCACAGTCCTGGGATCAAGTCCCACATCAGGCTCCCTGCTCAGCAGGGAGTCTGCTTCTCCCTCTTCTGCTACTGCTCCCCTAGTTTGTGTGTGTGTGCGCGCGCGTGCTCTCTCTCTCTCTCTCTTTATCTCTCAAAAAAATAAAATCTTAAAAAAAAAAAAAAAACATAGTAAAGATCAGAGAGAAGTGAAAGAGAGCTAACAGCTCTTTGAATGTATATTAGTGTTTATGCTGATCCTCAGACACCTAGTTATAAAAGCATTACAAAGGGAGAGCTAAGAAGGCCGGAGAAGGATAAAGCTCTGGAATGGAGTCTTTCCATGGGCACCAAATAGTTAGTGTGGCTCTGACAGCCAGGGACTTGTCTTGGAGAAGACTTGATTCTAGAATTCCAAAAGAAACTTGAGAAATGTGGCAGATTTTCTTCTATTCCCCACAATGCACCTGACACGGTACTAGCAACACAGTACTTGCTAGGCGCTTTGAACCATGCCAGTGCTGAAGACAGTCATTTTCAGCTCCATGACTGTGGACAACTTTTTAACCTCTTTGAGCCTCAGTTTTCTTATCTGTAAATGGGTCTGCATTATAGGGATATCGGAGGGGATGAGATGAATCATCCTTTTAAACTGCTTATTAGGGCCCCCAGCTGGCTCAGTTGGTGGAGAATGTGACTCTTGATCTTGGGGTTGTAGGTTTGAGCCCCACATTGCGTGTAGAGATTACTTAAAAATAAAATCTTAAAAAAGTACCTAGCATGAGCATTCTAAACAGGATGGCAATTGCTTTGTTATTTTGCCCTCCAGAAGTTCGCCCTCATTCTGGTTAGTGAAAAAATATGTTCCTGCATTAGGTAACATATAATGAAGGGCTAAGTTATATGGGTTTGTTTTTCAGTCGCACTGGAATATCAGTGAAGGGCTATGAGAAGGTCTAGCATAGCAGGGGAGGCCTCCCAGAGCAAGAGCATCCAGGATCCGGGAGATGAGGAGGTGGACAGAGAGTAGTGGGAGAGCATGCGCAGAAGCAGGGAAGTGGGAGTGAGGGCTGCTCCTGCAGGTGGTTTTGGGGGTGGAGGGTGAGCCCAAGAATGGCCTGATACAAAGTAACAGGTGTTAAGGTTGGGAGCACACTAATGGCCATTACCCACTGTGGTAAAGACTGGCTATGGAATAGACATCAGAGTTCATTAGTCCTTGAAGAAAAAGAAATAATAATAGCTAATACTCTCCCTAGACTTGATAATGTTTTAAGCACTTCGCCTGTTATAACTTATCTAATACTCAGAGTCGCCCCAGGACAGAGATACTAGTACTTCCATTTTACAGATGAGAAGGGTGAGGCACAGAGAGAATAAGTAACTTGCCCAGGGTCACAGAGAGTCCCACTATCCCCATTGCTGGAAACCCAGACAGCCATTCACTGAATGGTTATTGCATGATCAACATGGGGGAGAGGGGAAGGAGGATTGCTAAAGGAATTGCCCATGAAGGCTGGAGACACCAAGACATGGACTGTGGCCCCAGGGAACTCATAATCTACTGCAGCAGACAAGACCCAACTCTCTAGGAGAGAGAAAGAGCAGTGCAGGCAGGGGTGCTGCCTTGCCTTGAAGCAGCAGTGCAGAGGGCAGCCCCAGTCCTCATAGTCTGTCCACCTCATAGGCTCATTAGAACCCTCTGGGCTATGAGACAGAGGGGAGCACAATGGCCAATGGACTGGGGGGTGGGGCAGAAGGTCGGGGGCCAGCCCAGAGCCAGAGGGAGAAGCCTTGGCAAAGGCCAAGGGGAGTGAGAAACTGGGCCTGAAACCCGACTGCGGCCCCAGGACAGGGCAGGGCCCGGCAGGTGTGACAAAGCAGGAATGCGGAGGCTGCACGGGAACGGCTGACCCCTGCAGTCATTTCCTTTCCAGCCAGAGAACAATGGCTCAAAAACAAGTGCAGCCCCTCCGCTTTCCCGCCTCGCTGTCCACACGCGCTGGCCCTCCTGGGGCTGAGCGAATGGAAAGCCGCGATCCTGGAGGGCGCCGGCTCCCTTCCGCCCTGCTCTCCCGAGCTCCCAGAGGTCCGGGGCGCCACCGCGCTCACAGGCACGCTCTCCCTCCCCTCGCAGGCCCGGCGCTCGGTCAGCCGCCTGGAGAGTCGCTAAGGGATGAGGACGCCACAGCCCGGCGGAACGCACTCCCTGCTCTCGTGGCCCGGAGCGCGCAGCGCCCAGGAGCCGGGCAGAGCCTGACGCCCTGTCGTCTTCCCTCGCGCACGGGGCTCTGCGAGTGACCCGACCGGACAGCTCCCTGCTGCATGGAACGGCTGCAGAAGGTGCGCGGGGGCCGCCCCCACGTCCGCGGGCGGTGGGCGGCCTGGGCAGCGGGTGGGGGCCGGCTTCCCCGCGGAGAGGCAGGTCGGGCGTCGACTGTGCCACCTGGTGGCTGCCCGCGGCGCCGCACCTTGCGTCCCCAGAGACCTAGGGATGCCCCCCCCCGCCTCCGCCCGGCCCTCCGCCCGGTGGAGAGCCCTGCCCGCTCCGGCCCTGGCACGCACGCTCACTCCCACCCGCCCGCCTTTCACTCTCCCCAGCAACCACTGACCTCCCCTGGGAGCGTCAGCTCCTCCCGAGACTCCAGTGTTCCTGGCTCTCCCTCCAGCATCGTGGTGAGTATCTCTCGGCCACCAGCACCCTCAGGCAGGGACGAGGGAGTGGGGTGGGGAACGTGCTGGGCCGCTTCACCCAGAGCCTCCCAGACGACGGTTCTGCCGGGACTGGTAGGCAGAGAGAAGCCAGAAATCCAGAGAAGGTTCCCCACAGCCGGCTTCTACTGGTCTGGTCTTGCCTCCTTGTACCCAAAGTGCTAGGTGAAGGACCATCATTTTTTAAGGTGACTCTCTAGACCTTTAAAAATTCAAACAATAGAATTATTAACTAATAGGAGCTGGTATCTCAAATGCTGCCCGTTTTCTTCCTGAGACATGGCAAGTCTAGCTTGTAAGGTCAGAATGCTAGTGAGGCTTTCAGCACGTCTGCTTCATTCCTGCCATTTCCCTTCAGGCCAAGATGGACAATCAGGTGCTGGGCTACAAAGACTTGGCTGCCATCCCCAAGGATAAGGCCATCCTGGACATCGAGCGGCCTGACCTCATGATCTATGAGCCACACTTTACCTATTCTCTCCTGGAGCACGTGGAGCTGCCTAGAAGCCGGGAGGTGAGGGCTGGGAGGCTCCTCTTGGACGGGACTTGGGGGAAGGGCTCCCCCAGCTACACAGGGGAGGAGGCCTCTCCTGCTTCCTTTCCTGGCGGCCAGACTCCAAAACAAGAAAGGGAACTGTGGGCAGAAATCAACCAATGATCTGCCCAGTGTCTGTGGAGAGCCGGCAGAGACGGCTGGAGGCTGGGGGGTAGCTCCACGTGGAGAACAGGGGAGGCCACGTTTGAATGGCAGCCTCGCAGAGCAGGGGGTGAGGGGCCATGGAGGAGAAGCATGGGAGTGCACAGAAAGACCAAACTGGCCCGAAGCCCCCCTGAACGCTTTACTGGGAGGCTGGAAGTCCTAGCTGAGT
Organism: Mustela nigripes; assembly: GCF_022355385.1. Taxonomy (NCBI): domain Eukaryota; kingdom Metazoa; phylum Chordata; class Mammalia; order Carnivora; family Mustelidae; genus Mustela; species Mustela nigripes. The sequence goes on from NC_081557.1 coordinate 107,676,037, forward strand.
GACGGTGGGAAGGCGTGGTTTCAGTTTCCCCTCCAGTAAAATAGAGGTGATACTTCCCCGCCCACCCTCCACACCGGGGATGGAAGTGCCAGAGGTAACCCACGGCAGCTGCTTTGGAAACTATTCCAGAAAGGGGTTGTGGCACCGCTGAGCAGGGGAGCCGAGAGGCAGGCTTGAGGGGGAGACTTGACTGCCTGGCAGGGAGCCCAGACTCCATCCTGGATGCGCAAGGTTCTTGGCCCTTACCCTGAGTGCTAGGCTCCGAGTATGGGGCCAGAGCCAACTCCAGCTGGCCCGCGGACCACAAGCACACTGCGCAAGATCCGTGCCTTCTCTGTGCCTGCAGAGAAAGAGAGGACTCTGCCCAGGAGAGCACTAAGAGGGAGAAGGCTGGAGGGCCAGTACTGGGAACTGGCAAGGACTGAGAGAGAAGATGCAGCTCCAAGATTTGCCAGACACTGGTGCAGAGTTGGGTGGGGGATGAGGCAGTCCCTCCGGGGTTCTAGGGCTGAGGATTTACCCCTACCCTTGTGGCTCTGACCAGCCTCCTCTCCATCCGCAGCGCTCACTGTCACCCAAATCCACATCCCCCCCACCATCCCCAGAGGTGAGTCTGCCCCACACCTGACACTTGCCCAGCTCCCCACCCCCACACATATGCAGGGCCCGAAGGATGACCTCATCCTGTCGCCGACCAGCTCTGGGGCCATCTGTCTGTCTGACCCAGGACCTCATTTAGCCCTTTCTCCCTGGGTCGGACACCACCAGCAGGTCGAGTCCTTGGACACCTTTCCTCTGCCCTGGGGTTGGGGGCTTGTGGGCTGCTAGGGTTGGGGGGACAGAGATGGTGGAGTGAGGTGAAGCAGTGTCTCCATGGGCTGGAGAGGGTTAGGGTGGGGGACCTGGGAGCTTCAGCCAACCGCACTTCTGCTCTGCAGGTATGGGCAGAGAGCCGGTCCCCTGGAACCATCTCTCAGGCTTCAGCCCCAAGAACCACTGGGACCCCCCGGACTCCGCTACCCCATTTCCACCATCCGGGTAGGTTTTTATGGCGGGGTGGGGCACCCTTCCCTGAGGACCTCTTTTTCCTACAGGCACTGAAGCTTCTTATTCTCAGTCCCCCCACTTTCTGGGGTATAGGCTCACTCCAGAATGGCCAGACCCCCTCTTGCCAGGACCACAGGCAGAACTCCCCAAAATGATGGGCCCTGTTGTGCCTTTGCTCCCACCCAACAAGAAAAGTGTGAAAACAGCCCCTTGAGGGACAGCTCCAGAAACTCCGGTTCTGGCTTGGCTCTGGGCAGGAGCCCATCCCATTTGTGCCCTTCTCCTCAATGAGCCAGTCTCGCCCACCATCCGCATATCCTTCTCATCGGCTCTTGCTCCCTGTCCACAGAGACCACCCGCCCAGATTCCAACATCTACAAGAAGCCACCCATCTACAAGCAGAGAGGTGAGGGCTCCCCTCCCTGAGCTGGGCTGGGAGGCCGTGGGAGAAAAGCCATCCATAACAGCACGTAACCTCTGCCCAGTGCTTTTTGTTGTGCCCTGTTTTCACACACATGGTGCCACGGTATGACTGGGACAGGTGAAGGAGTCGGGGGCTAGGGTGGCCTGAAGTGGCCTGACTCGGGGTGGGGACTGACCCTGGCCTCCACCCGCAGAGTCCACGGCAGGCAGCCCTCAGAGCAAGCACCTCATCGAGGACCTCATCATCGAGTCCTCCAAGTTCCCTGCAGCCCAACCGCCCGACCCCAACCAGCCGGCCAAGATTGAAACCGACTATTGGCCATGCCCCCCGTCGCTGGCGGTCGTGGGTAGGAGACCGTGCTGGAGAGGGGAGGGGAGGCCCGGGACACCACCTCATAGTCTGTGTTGAAACTCCACGAGCCCACCTTCTCCCCACGGCCACCCTCTGTCCTTCATGACCCTCGTGGCCCATCGCTACTCCCTGCCTTCCTCTAGCTCTTGGTGTACATGGTCCTGCTTGTTGGTCTTCCCCTCCCTTTCCATTCACTTATTGGACAACTCAGCAGACATTGACCAAATGTCTGCACCCCGGGCTCTAGGATTGGAGCTCTGTTCTGGAAAAGAGAAAGTGGAATGAGAGAATTAGGTCATGTGACTATGTGTTGCCTACTCAGCTTTACCAGAAGGCTAGAGAACATTACTTTTATTTTTCTTTAAGGCTTTTATTGCTTTATTGAAAGAGACAGAGTGAGAGAGAGCACAGCAGGGAGGAGAGGGAGAAGCAGGCTCCCCGCTGAGCAGGGTGCCCAATGTGTGGCTTGATCCTAGGACCCCCAGAGCCAAAGACAGATGCCCAACCGACTGAGCCATCCAGGCGCCCCTCCTTTTATTTTTTACAAAGTAGTCTGTAGTGTTCTCTTGAAGGGGCAGCCCAGCGCCTAATAAATACTTGGTGAGTGAATGGCTGATTGATGAGCCTGCTTGTGCCCGTGTTCCCCAGAGACAGAATGGAGGAAGCGGAAGGCATCTCGGAGAGGGGCAGAGGAAGAGGAAGAGGAGGAAGATGATGACTCCGGGGAGGAGATGAAAGCTCTCAGGGAGCGTCAGCGAGAGGAACTCAGTAAGGTAGCATCTCGCTTCACCCCAGCCACCCTGCCCATATCTTCTTGGGGACAAAAGTCCCAGATCTCTAGCTGTTCTGTTCTGAATGGTTTTGTACCTGAAGAAAATCCTTGTAGGAACATGAGGAATTCCGCTTCTTCCCGGACATCGGGTTGCTGCTGCTGAAGGGACACCAGGACCTCACGCTGCTTTGGGGGAACACTAGTTAACTTAGGGTTAAGGGAAAGAAAAGGGTGCCCCCCTCCCAGTGCCAGGCTTCAGGAGGCTAAGTTCGTGGGAAGAGGAGCAAGAACAGCAGGAGAGAGGGTGTCGGGAGTCATGGAAAGGCCACAAGAGTGGCTGGGGCTGGTGCTCTGGGAGAGTGACCTGGGATGCAGAGGCCACTTGGATGCCGCACCGACTCCTTGCTCTCGGGGGTGGCCAGACCCAGTGTGGCAGCGCTTCAGACCAGAGTGACAGGCCCCACAGGCTCCAGGGCACAAATCAGCGGCTTGGGAATGCAGGTATCCGGCTCCGCTGGAGGTAAGAACTGAGTACGGAAGTCTTCCTCTCTCTTTCTCCAGGTTACTTCCAACTTGGGAAAGATGATCTTGAAAGAAGAGATGGAAAAGTCCTTGCCTATCCGGAGGAAAACCCGCTCTCTGCCTGACAGGACACCCTTTCATACCTGTGAGTGCCACAGCTGGGGCCCCAAATCACGTGGCCAGACCTCGAGGCCAGAACCACAGGGTCTGAGTCTGTCTATCATATGGGGGTACAGGAGACAGAAGGTTCTGTCACTGGCATGTCAAGGCAATCATGCTCTCCTCAGGGCAAGGATACCAATCATGGAATAAGACTAGGTGATAAAAGATAGTATCAGCTAAAGCAGAATGAACAAATTTTGTTTCATTGACAAAACATTTATTGAGTGTCTAACATATGCTGGACATGGGATTATAAAGAGTGAAAAGATATATTCTCTTCAGACACTGAGGACAGCGTGGGAGCAGAGGCAAGGAACAGGAAATGTCCTGGTCCGCTTACAGGCCTGCAGGAGCCTGCAGTTCCAGAACCCAGAGTGTGCCTTGGGGTGACGGATCAGCCAGAGACGCGGTAGCCTGGGCTTTGGGTACTATACCTTCATCACTGGAGTCTAGCCCGAACTTCCCCAGAGCCGCATGGCTGCAGCAGAGGGAGGGAGATGTGAGAACCCAACCTGAAACTCTGAGGCCTATGAAAGCCTAGTCTCGGAGCCAAGCTCCACTCCTGTTGGTCAGAGCAGCTCAGCGGGCAGCCTCCACTAGGGCGAGGGGAGAGGCATTCCATTGCCTGATGAAGGCAGTGGCTCAAAGGCACACAGGCTGGAAGAGAACAGGCAGGCCATCTTCGGAGACACTCCACCACATTTTCCAAGGGGCTGGGTAAGGGCTAAAGCTATGCCGAGGCCCAGAGAAAGGCTGTGGGCTTAAGAAACATACAGGAGATGGAGTCAGCCAGACTAAGTGGCTGATTGGATGTGGAGAGAGAGCCGAGTGGGGGGTCTTGGCTTGGGTGCTGGGTGGGGACAAACCTGGAACTGAGGTGATGAGGGAGTGTGGGTCTTGGGGGAAGGACGAAGGGACCAGTTTGGGACATGCTGGGCTTGAAGCACATGTAGGTGGGAGCCGGGCCTTAACTGAGCCGGAAGCTTGCAGGGTGAGGTGAGTCTTCAGCTTGTGTAAGACCTTGAGAGAAAATAGGATTGTGCAGAGAAGAGAGGGAAAGGAGGATGTTGAAGCTGTGCCCTGGAGCTCACCCCACCACCTGCCCCCAAGCAGGATTCAGGATGCAAGAGGCCATCTTCTGGCCTCGAAATGCCTCTTGCTCTTGAAATGTCTCTTGCTCTTCGGGCTGGGGACTTGGGTCCAGGAGCGGGTGCTGAGGCCTGCAGGGACAGGGGAGCTGGTTGATCCAGGGTTAGGGTTGCATGAGGCAGGCCCTGAGGGAGGAGGGGCCAGGGGCCTGCTGACCATGGAGCGAAACTCGGGGACATGGGTAGAGATCAAGACCCTGGAGGTCCCCATGACCCTGATGAATGGATGTGCTGGGAGTAAGGCTAAGGAGAAGTTGCAAACAAGGAAGGGTGTGTTGCAGTGGCTGCAAAGTGGGATTCCGGGGCTTCAGATGTTAAGGTGCTGGCGTTGTGGACAAGACCCCGGGGGTGGCCATGTAAGGGGCTGCCTCAACGGGGGGTGCAGGGAGGCCACCGGGGTGGGGGATTCAAGGAGCCATAAGGGCCAAATGTGCATGGTCATCCACAGGGACACTGAGTCCCCAGGATGATGCTTCAGTATGAGTGGGAAGAGTTACAATAGGGCCTTCTTCGAGAATGTAGAATAGTGAAGGCGTGAAGAAAGAGGCAGGTGGCAAGATGCCCCGAAGGTGGGATTCAATCTTCATGTTCCACCAGATTTTGCTATTCAGTCAGAATTAGCCTTTCAACTTCCATTTTGGCCTGACAAAGTGGAGAGCCAAACGTCTACTTCCTCATCATCTTTGGCATCCCTGAACTTGTATGTGATGATGATCATGTGATTGCACAGGTTACGGTCATAGCTAATCCACCTAAACAATTTCAGACTGTTTTCTTAAGATTTTTAAATTTACTTATTAGAGAGAGAGATAGAGAGCACATGTGTGTAAGCAGGGGGAGGGGCAGAGAGAGAAAAAATCCCAAGTAGACTCTGCGCTGAGTCCGGAGCCCAACGTGGGGCTCGATCTCAGGACTCTGAGATATGACCTGAGCAGAAATCACGTCGGACACTTAACACACTGAGCCCCTCAGGGGCCCTGAACAATTTCAGAATTATGAACAGGTATGTCATTCTGACTTCGTAGTAATATTGAAATGGTCACTTTCAAACATAAATAAGCTTTCTAAAAGTAATTTGAAGGAGACATGTGTGGCTCAGCTGTTAAGCCTCTGCCTTTGGCTCAGATCATGATCCTGGGGTCCTGGGATCCAGCCCTGCTTCCGGCTCCCTGCTCAATGGGAAGCCTGCTTTTCCCCCTCCCACTCCCCCTGCTTGTGTTCCCTCTCTCTCTGTCTCTCTCTGTCAAATAAATAAATAAAATCTTTGAAAATAAATAAAAGTAATTTGAAGTAAAAATCTTACGTGCTCTGTAGGTTGAAATTCTGTCAGTCACTTGAAATGTAAATGTTTACTTATTCTCAGGAAAGGGAAATGCTGGGGTGCTTGGGTGGTTCAGACCGTTAAGTATCTGCCTTCAACTCAGGTCACGATCCCAGCATCCTGGGATCAAGATTCACTTCAGGCTCTCTGCTCAGCGGGAAGTCTACTTCCTCTCTCTCTCTGCCCCTCCCCCTGCTCTCTCTTTTTCTTTCTCTCTCTCTCTAATAAATACAATCTCTTTTTTTATAAAGTGAAATACTTCAGGGGCGCCTGGATGGCTCAGTGGGTTAAGCTCTGCCCTCGGCTCAGGGTCATGGCCTCAGGGTCATGGCCTCAGGGTCCTGGGATCGAGTTCTGCCTCAGGCTCTCTGCTCAGCAGGGAGCCTGCTTCCCCCTCTCTCTGCCTGCCTCTCTGCCTACTTGTGATCTCTCTCTCTGTCAAATAAATAAATAAAAAATCTTTTTTAAAAAAGTGAGATACTTCAATAATGACTGATCTTTGTAGAAACAGATAATTTCCTGTACAAAAGTAAGAAGTATTAAAAAAAAGTATTAAGAAAAGAAAAGTTCCTCAAAACACATTTTGTTCTCACAAAACTTCCAAACAAGCTTTTAAAAGAATGTTTTAAGAAGACAATTTCTTACAGTTTTGAATCTATCAAGGCTAAACCTTCAAACAAAAACGTTTGTCAGGGTGCCTGGCTGGCTTAGTTGGAGGAGTGTGTGATCTTGGGGTCATGAGTTCGAGCCTTTCATTGGCTATAGAAATTACTTACTTAAATAAGTAAGTACACCTTAAAAACCTTTTTCAGAATGATTGCCGTAAAATGCCAATGGTTTCTAGCATTTGGACATGAAAGTCTTGAGATCTGGCCAAACTAAGAATATTAATTACAAAGTTCTTTTTTAGGAAAACCTATTAACTAAAAACCAGTTTTCTTGAGTTACAGTCTGCTGTGCAAGAAAGCTAAGCTCTACCATTGAAATGTGTGAGTTGAAAGTGACATCTGATCTTGTAAATGGGAAGTCTACATATATAATATATATTATATATATATAATTTTAAGTCAGTTTTACACCCGCCATGGGGTTTGAACTCTCTGCCCTGAGATCAAGAGTCCTGTGCTGTGCAGACGGAGCCAACCAGGCACCCCACAGATGTGCTGCACAGTGGCTGCTGGTACAGTCTAGCAACTCATGGTGCGGGCGCGGTGGTGGGGGGGATGATCATTTCTGTATTGTAGTATCAAATGTCTGAAATTTGATCACTAGTATTGCTAATGATAAGATTTTAATGGTTCTAATTATTTTGACTAAATTTCAGATATATTTTTGCAGCCCTGAGTTTCATTTTAGGATGGTGATCCTCTGGCCATCATTGACCTATCAATTCTAACACTTGGGCATTACACCCAGATATGTGTGTGTGTGTGTGTGTGTATTTGGTTTTAAAGATTTTATTTATTAGAGAGAGAGCACAAGCAGGGGGGGAGGACAGAGGGAGAGGGAGAAGCAGATTCCCCGCCGAACAGAAAGCCCTATGCGGGTCTCAATCTCAGGACCCTGGGATCATGACCTGAGCCAAAGTCAGATGCTCAACCAACAGATTCATTCAGGCGTCCCCAGATGTGTACTTAGTGAGACAGTTCAGAGCCGCGAGCACAGGGCACTTGTGGAAGGTAATGGGCATTAGCCAGAAGCCAACAGCCCCCCCCCCGGGCCCCCCCAGGCCCATGCTTCACCACCTTGCTTCTGGCAGGGGAGGCCAGGGAGGCAGCCCTCTCAAGAATGATGGTCAGAACAAAGGCACTGAACAGGCCCTCTTCCTCTCTCCCAGCCTTGCATGCAGGAACATCGAAGTCATCTTCTCTCCCCGCCTATGGCAGGACCACGCTGAGCCGGGTAAGATCACAGAGGAAGACCACAGACTGCAAGGGAAGTGTGCCTTTGAGTGCCTCAGAGGGACTGAGCTGCTGGGGCATCCTGGGGGGCAGTGCGGAGTTCCCCAGCTTCCTTCTGACCCCTTCATGTCCTTTCTAGCTACAGTCCACAGACTTCAGCCCCTCTGGGAGTGAGACTGGAAGCCCAGGTGAGAGGCAGGGAGGCCCCAACAGGCCCCAGGGCAGCCTGCGGCTGTGATGTGGGCAGGGCTGTGGCTGGAGGTTGGGGAGGCGGCGCTGGCAGGTTTGGAGGCCTGCTGACCTCAGAGCTGCCTCTGGACAGTGACTCTTCTCTCCTGCAGGCCTGCAGGTGAGCTCCTTCTGGAGGGGAGCACGCAGAGCAGCAGAAGCCACAGACGGATGAAGGGAGTGTTGGGGGGGAGGTGCGGGGCCACAGAGCTGCATGGTAAAGACACGAGAAGCCCCCGGGTAAGGCTGGGGAGGTCTCCCTGCCCCACTCTGGCTCACTGCGGCTTTGGTCTCCCCAGAACGGAGAGGGCCAGAGGGGGAGGATGGACCGGGGGAACTCCCTGCCCTGTGTGCTGGAGCAGAAGGTGAGGGGCAGGGGCAGAGCCAGGGGTGGTGGGCAGGGGACAGAACCGTCTGCAGTGGGGGGCGGGCCAGCCAGCTGGTGGGGAGAAGCCAGGGAAGCGAATGCACTAAGGGGTCAGTGATGGGAGGGCAGCAGGGAAGTTGGGGGAGATGGTTGGCAAAAATGGCGTGGGCCCCAGTGGCCCTTACAGGCTGATAGGTAGCCCAGGGAATTGAGGGGGGTTACGCTGACAGGAGGCTCTGTGGGCCTAAGGCTGCCCCCTCCCTCCCCTCTCCCCCAGATCTATCCCTACGAAATGCTTGTGGTGACCAATAAGGGGAGAACCAAGTTGCCTCCAGGTGTGGACCGGATGAGGCTTGAGGTATGCAGAGGAAATGGGTGGGAGACCCAGGGCCCTCTCTGTCTGAGTGTTCCCTTAGTCCCCTGGCCCCGCCTGCCCCAAGCCCCTGTCCCTAAGCTGCCTCGGGGTGTCCCCTTTCCAGAGACATCTGTCAGCTGAGGACTTCTCAAGGGTATTCTCCATGTCTCCTGAAGAGTTTAGCAAGCTGGCCCTGTGGAAGCGGAATGAACTCAAGAAAAAGGCTTCTCTCTTCTGATCACCCTTCCCACTCCGTGACTGATGCTCTCCCCTGCTGCTTCGGGGCTCTGGAGCTGGGGCCGCTAGACCCCAAGGCATCATCTCTTAAGGGAGCAGGTTGCAGGGAGGATGGAGGTAGGGTTGGCTCCACCCCCAGCTGAGGGGGAGCCAAGACCTCTGCAGGGCCCGGGTTGTGGGACTTGAACTTGCTTCCTCACAAGGAGCCAGGAGCCCCTTTCCCTCCCCCCTGGCCCTCGAGGCACAGGGCAAACCCCGTCTGGAGCCCAGCACACACAGAGATAATGTTTGCACCCTCTCCCACCCCACCTCCACAGGAGAGTCCCCCCAAGAGAGTAAGGAGAAGGGAAGGCAGCACCTAGTGGGCAGGTGTATTGGCCATCTTGACCAGTGGGTGGGTAGAACCCTTGGGCCTGCTGGGAGGAGGGTGATGGTGAGAAGCAGCTGGGCAGGCAGGGAGAGCCGCGGGACTTCGTGGGCACCCAGGCCCGCCTCCTCACCTCCCCTTGGACAGCCTCCCCTGCACCTGGGCCTCTGGCTTCTCCGACTCTTAGCAGGAGCGACTTGAGCTCAGCCTCTAGCAATGAGGTCACCCTGTCCTCCAGCTCACCCTGTTGTCTCCTCATGACCCCTAAGCTTCAAAGCCTCTTGCTCCAGCCCTGTGGCTTCCCCAGAAGCCTTGGCTTAGAGTGGGGATTCGGCAGAACCCCGGCCCACCGTCAGCCTCCAGGCAAAGTCAGCTAGACTTCCAGCACCCAATCCCGGTCAGAACCCAGGCCTTCAGGCTCTCTTGGATGGATCATGAGGCCAGGCTGAGTGTCCTGGCCACCAGGTCCTGCCCACTCCCATGCACCCCCACCACGCTGTCTAAAGAATGTAATTTATTGGGGCACCCCCCAGCTGCTTTCTCTCCTAACTCTCTGCCCTACCTAAATCACACTCCCAGCTTCTCTTCTCTACAGATACATATGTGTATATAATTATATATATATTTTTGCCTGGGTCTGGGTTTTGTTCCTGCCCAGACCCTGGCATCCCTTTCCACTGTGTGTGTGTGTGTGTGTGTGACAATGCTGTGGGAGGGGGACTCTGCTTGGAATTAAAAGGTTGCACTGGGTCCCCAAATCTGTTTGTTCTTTCTGAGCCACCAGATCTGGGTAGGAGGGAGAGGTGACGTCAGGCTGAGGGAAGTCTTGGGAGTGAGGGTTCAGATGGGAAGCACCAAGGGTTGGAAGAGGGGGAAACAGCAGAGACCCGCTGCCCTTCCCTCAACCCCGGGCCCCAGAAGCAGGGCTAGCCTTGCAGGGTCCCAGCTGCTGTCTCCTCTTCAGGGGCTGGGTGAACACAGAGATGCAGAGGAAGGGCAGAAAGTTAGGGGCAAAGCCAGCTTGTCCTGTGCTGAGGCCCCGAGCGCTCAGCTTGGTAATCCAGCTCATCAACACGGGACGTGATTGCCCCCTTCATGGCCCGATGCTCCTAGTCTGCAGGGAGGCCAAACCACAGAGGAGGTCAGCAGTGGAGAAGTAGGGGTGAGGCGACTACCAAAGAGCAGGCAGGGAAAACCAAGCAGTGGAGAAACGATGGGTGAGATCTAGTGGAGCCCGGGTTCAGTGGAGGCTGACGGACAAGGGGTCCCATGGTCTTGGGTGACTTGGCTAAGGCCTCCCAGGGGGTGCAGACAAGGACCTGAAGTGTGGACGTGGCTGGAGAGGGTGCAGATCTGACCAGAAGATCAGAAGGAGGACATAGTATGTGGGTGCTAATGAAGATCATTTCAACCCTTTCAGCGAAAGATAACATTCTAGAAGAGGCTGTTCATCTGAAGCCTGAAGCTACATGCAAGTTAATCAATGGAGACAGACCTCCAAGTTTCTTGACTGCTAACCCAGGAATTCCCCAATATAAGGACTGCCCCTTCCCCAAGGGGCAGCAGGGAGGGCAGATGAGGAGTTGGGGTAGGGAGGGAAAGAGGAATAGTTACCCAATTTTAGGTGGTCAACCAATGATTAGAGGGCTTACCCTGTTCCAGTACTTGGGGATACAGTGGTGGGAGGCCAGCACCCCCCGTCCACAGAGCTCCCTGGGTGCTGAGGCAGCGTTTGGTCACAGGTCACTGGGAAATGCTCCCGGTGAGGCAGACCGCAGGCTAAGACCTAAAGGATTTTAAGTTCTTGAGATGTGGAGAGACTTGAAGTGGAGCTGGGTCCCTAAGACAAAGCCTTAGGAGAATCTCTCAGTGCTCCTTCCCACAACACACACACACACACATACACATGCACGCATACGGGTGCGCACGCACGCTTGTATACAAGCATATGCATGTGAAAGGATGCCAAACCTTGGTGATCACTTAGTCCAGCAGTTTCCAAACCTTTTCAATAAAAAGCAAACTTTTTTTAAAAAAGTATATCTTAATTAAAAAGTTGGAATACATTTACAAGTTAAATTTTATAGCTAATAATGATGAAAATGAATGAGAACAAAGAAGCTTTGATGACTAAAACATTTTTAAATTAAGATTTACAGACAACAGTTGCCTCTTTATCACATTTGAGAGCTCATTCACTACTGTGTTTGGCTGCACCAGCTCAGGAAAATCCTGATCCATACAGATAAGTAGTTACAAAACTGTGGTGGTTTAGAAATGCACACAAACCCATTCGCACTCCTCCCATGGAGCTAGGGCAGTGTCAATGTCCCCTCTTCTTGGAGCTGGGCTTAGTGACTTTCGCATTTAAAATGATTCACCCAGCAATAGCCTTGGCCCTCATTTAAACTGACAGAAGAAATGGCTTTATTCAAAGGTTTTCTCCCAAATGAGCTAATCTGGCAGACTTTAAATACAGCTGACCCTTGAACAACATGGGGGTTGTTAGAAAACACAGTCAGAAATCAGCACCTATGGGGCGCCTGGGTGACTCAGTCGGTTAAGCATCTGACTTCGGCTGGGGTCATGATCCTGGGGTCCTGGGATCGAGCCCCACATTGGGCTCCCTGCTCAGCGGGAGGCCTGCTTCTCCCTCTCCCACTCCCTGGCTTGTGTTCCCTCTCTTACTGTGTCTCTCTCGGTCAAATAAATAAAATCTTTAAAAATCTTTATATAACTTCTGACTGCTCCCAAATTTAATTGCTGTTAGCCTGTTCACCAGAAGCCTTACTAATAGAAACTGTTGATAAACACGTTTCACATGTTAGATGCACTATATACTGTATCCTTACATTAAAGTAAGCTAGAGAAAAAAGAATTTTACACATTTATTTATTTATTTATTTAAGAGAGAGAGAGAGAGAGCACGCACAAGCAGGGTGAGAGTCAGAAGGAAGGGAGAACCCAAATCCCCAATGATGCCGACTTGATCCCCGGACCCCGGGATTATCACCTAAACTGAAGCCAGATGTTTATCCAACTGAGCCACCTAGGTGCCCCAAGAAAAGAAAATATTAAAATCATAAGGGAGAGGAGCACCTGGCTGGCTCAGTTGGAAGAGCATGCAACACTTAATCCCAGAGTTGGGAGTTCGAGCCCCATGTTGGGTGTAGAGTTTAATGAATAATAATAATAAAATATTAAACTTTAAAATTTTTTTTTAAGATTTTATTTATTTATTTGACAGAGAGAGATTACAAGTAGGCAGAGAGGCAGGCAGAGAGAGAGAGGAGGAAGCAGGCTCCCTGCTGAGCAGAGAGCCGGATGTGGGACTCGATCCCAGGACCCTGAGATCATGACCTGAGCCGAAGGCAGCGGCTTAACCCACTGAGCCACCCAGGCACCCTAAAAATTTTTTTTTTTTTTTAAAAATCACAAGGGAGAGAAAATACAGTTTGAGTACTGCAGTAACCGCATGTATCAGGGGACCTGTGCTGCCCAAACCCATGTTGTCCAAGGGTCACCTGTACATCGGTGGGCTCTAATGCTTTTGGCATATAACACATATAAATGTATCCACTGAACTTCTAAGATAAAATTTTAAGTGAAGCCAAATGAAAGGCTGTGGATTGCTAATGCACTCTCACTATCCCCTAGAGTTCCTTGGGGGAAAGCGGATTTAATCCATGCAGCTGCTACCCTGATCTCTGCGGAAGCAGGCCCAGAAAACCACAGCGCAGAACTGAACTCAGGTCTCCAGCTCTCCCAGTCACCTCTCTGGACACAAAACAGGCCCATTTCTTCCTTTTGTTTTTATACATTCTGGCCTTAAAACCTCCTCTCGTTCCCCATAGCGTTCCTCACAGAGGCCCATTTGCAGATGGGCTATTTAAAAACATGTATTTTTCCCAGGCAGCTGTCTGAGAACTGAGATCCAAAAGGTAGCCACCTCTGGGCTGGGCACAACGCTGCCCCCACCCCTGCTGACTCAGGCCGGACTCCAGGCTCTGCTCCAGGGTACACAGCCATCTCTGGAGCGGTCTGTGTCTCCTGAGACTCGGCCTGACCCGTGAATGCGGCCCAAAGTAGCAGGGCTAGTGCAGTGAAATCCCAAGACCCCACAACTCTGGGTCCTACAGCTTTGCGGTAGAGGCTACCCTCCTTTCTAGTGTCACATTAAACCCCCACCCTCTCATCACACGTCTGTGGTCAGCAGAAATAAATTTTGAACATACCAGCCCTCTCCTCAGATCTTTTCATTCCGGAGGGTGGTGGGAATGGGCTTTAAAAAGGCGGAGTTGGGGACGCCTGGGTGGCTCAGTTGGTTGGACGACTGCCTTCGGCTCAGGTCATGATCCCGGGCTCCCGCATCGGGCTCCCAGCTCCATGGGGAGTCTGCTTCGCTCTCTGACCTTCTCCTCGCTCATCTCTCTCATTGTGTCTCTCTCAAATAAATAAATAAAATCTTTAAAAAAAAAAACGGCGGAGTTGTCGCTCTGGACATTCCATGAAATGTCCTGGACATTCCCGCTCTGCCTGAGTAATTCTTGGGCCCAACTTTCCCGGGCAGGGGGCCTCTTGACGTGGGAGACCCACCTTCTGTTTCCTTCCCGGGCGCTGCTGGGATAGCCCGGCCCGTTGTCACTTCCTCTGCAGGACCTCTGGACCAGTGCTGTATCCACGCAAAGGAACAAGCAACAAGTGAAATTAATTTTCATAATATACTTCATTTAACCCAATATATCGAGTATGTTACAATTTCAACAAGTCGTCAACGTACAACACCACGAGTGAGCTATTTTATATCTTCTTTTTGTAGTGAGTCTTCAGAACCCGGGGTACTCTTCAGCGCCTCTCTATTTGGACTAGCACGTTGGTTTCAGGGCTCGACAGCCACGTGCGAACAGTGGCTACTGTATCGGAAAGGGGGTGGAGGCAGGGGCGTCTAGAGACTTACAGGACCCACAAACCTTCTCATACCTCGTGGAAGAAACTCCCTGTCCCACCAGCCCTTCTCGCTGCCACCTGGCTCCCCCCACGGGGCCGCGTGAACCTGCTGCCCCGCGGCGCCCCACCGCTGCGGGGCCGGGCTCCAGGGCGCACTCCCCACACCAATTTGCTCTCCCCAGCCGGGCGACGTCTGCGCCCGGCCTCCTTCCCGACAGTGCGAGCGGGGGCCGGGGCCGGGCTGGGGGCGCTGGGTGCCCCCAGTGGGCCAGGGCGGGGCGGAGCGAACCGGCAGGGCCCCGCCCCCTCGCCGCGCCTCCGGGGCCGCCTCCGCCTGCGAGCTCCGCCGCCGCTCCGCCGCCGCCACCGCCGCCACCGCCGCCCGGGAGCCGAGCCGGGCCGGGCCGCCACCATGCTGAGCCGGCTCGGGGCGCTGCTGCAGGAGGCCGTGGGGGCGGTGAGGCCGGGGAGGCCCGGGCGCGCGGGGCCTGGGCCGGAAGGGCGGGCGCGGGGCGGGGGGAGGAGCCGGCGGGCAGGCCGGCGGAAGGCGCGGGCCCGGCTCGGGGAAGGGACCCCCACCCAGGCCGCGGCGGCCTGTCGCGGAGCCCCCTCTCTCCCCGGTCTCTCCCCGGTCGCGCCCCTCCCGCACAGCCCTTCCTGCTTCCTGTGGCCTCTTTTGCCGATCGCGCCTACTCCCAGCTTCTCTCCAGATCGCCCAGCCCCTAACCGTTTTCCCCAAATGGCTTCCTATTTTTCCTGCTCCCAGTTCCCAAACTCTTCTGTGCTAGAGGGCTCCCTTGTCACCCAGTAGTTTCTTCCCCAAGGTCCCTAGCCCAGGCGCTTTGCCGTCCTCCTTCCTTCCCCCCGCCCCCCTACGCTCCTCCCTTCCTGGTCACCTGGGCTGGAAAAATAGATGCCTCTTCCCTTCCTTCTGAGCCCCCAGACAACCCCAAGACCTCAGTCAGGCCGGTGTGTTCTCAGCCTCCGCTTGGGAAGTTCCGGCCCAGATTGGCCACGTCCCCAGGAAGCCTGTGTATATACAGTCCAGGGGTGGGTGGGCGCCTGGCCCAGGAAGGAGCCTGCTGCGGGGCCACAGGGCGTATCCAGAATGTTGTCTCACACCGCAGGCGCGCTGGCCAGAGTGACCTTGAGTCGGGAGCGGCCAGCAATGGGGGGACCTTGGGACGGCCATATGAGGGAGCGTTTGTGTTTGCCATTTCTGTTGGGGTTGAAGGCTGGTCAGAGGCGGGTTCACCTCATTGAGCAAGATAAAAGTGCTGTTTAGATAGAATAAGCCGAATGCCTTCTGTTCAAAGTAACCCTGCCAAGAATCTGTCCGTAAAGTTAACAGTTCTTTTGTCTCAAAGTAGAAGCCCTCCTCTAATTGATCGATTTGCTATATTCTGTCAGACTTGCTCAGGAGAAACAACCTTGTGTTCCATCTCCTTTCTCCCCCCAAAAGAGAGCTTATTATAAATGAGAACAGTCTCAGCCTTAATCAGACTTGTGAAGAAAGTAAAAAGCTCCTCCCATCTCTCCTCCACCTGTCCCAGCCCACCCTTCCTGAGGTCGCTGGCAGCCCACCGAGGGAGGGGTTCCAGAATAATCTTGCCTTCCCCTCCTCCTTGTCTCCAGTCAAAACAGCTGTCATCTTAGAAAGTGATATGACGAACCACTTCATACCCCTCCGGGAAAGCTCCAGACCATAGGGCAGGTAGACAGGCCAGAGAGAGCCTTAGTCCTAAGAAGTGACTTTCTAATGCTTCCATTGTGGGCATTTTAGCCTCAGGGGCTGGAGGAGGGACTGGTGATCAAAGGTGGCATTTTTAGGCAGGTGATTTTTGGCCCCTGAGTATAGGCTACATAGAAAGTGCTGGAGAAGTTTGGCTGGCTCTGCATAACTGTCAGGTCTTCCCCCTGCCTTGTCTCCAGGTTAAGACCCCAGCTGGTTCCTTGACTTCTTGTTAAGGGAGGAAGAGTGCTCCTCCTGCCCTCTTCTGACAAAACAGAAATAGTGATCATTGGAGTTCTTTTAGAAAGTATTCTTTATTATTATTAACAAAGATAACAATTAGAAATTTAATAATTTCTCTTTAACATAAATCATTTGGTACAATGGCTTTGGAGCTATAGTAATTAATAGTAGATTCAGGGGAAGATGATCCCCTTGCTTTGTTCTAACAGTCTGTTCTGTTACAATCTGTCTGCTGACCATCTGTGTTCTCCCGGGCCTCCTGTCCCCACTGGATTGTTCATTTTCAGTGTTAGCCCAGAGTAACGGTTCAGGAGACTGTAAATGAATTTTGAGGCTAGATGAGAGCTCATCATAGCTCTGTAAGATGATTAGTGCCAGTCAAGGCCCGGAGGGCTTTCCTGAGACAAGGAACTATGGAAAGAATGTTAAAAGAGTTTGCTGAGATATTGAGTAAATATGAATGTAATGTAGTCACTAGTGGCAGAGCCCTTTAGGAGCAGGCAGAGCTAGAACGCACAGATCCTGGGCCCTCAGGGAGCTCACAGTCTAGTAGAAGGGAAGACTCTAATCCCCCAATCACAGTCTCACACAGGATGTGGTTTGACGTGTTGGCTCCATTTGGATGGTGTTTTTGGAATGACCGTGGGAGATGAAGCTCCAGTAAGGATCATGCCCCCCCAACAACTACCCATGAAAGAAGATAAGGTTCCCTGGGCAGATGAGCGTTGGGGGAAGAGTTTCAGGGCCTCTGATTTGGTGTTACTGCTTCTTCCTCCTGTCTTCATGGCCTTCTAAACCATTCTTCCTGCCTTCATCTCCTACACGCAACTGCCCGAGGACTCTGCCTGAAACATGGCTCTGCAAATGTCCTTGAACTCCCTCCCCCCGCCCCTTCTCCCTCCGCCTGCAGGAACCAATCCTGACCCAGTGGCTTGATGTTCACGGACCCCACACTCATCAATCCATCCTTGTCCCAGACACACTCTGTAGAGTTCTTTCCGAGGAACTGTCTTGCCTTCATCTCTGATTATTGGCCTGGGACTGCTTTCCTCATGTTTTAGTTTCAGGGTAACCTCAGTAAAGCCTTCTCTGTTCCAGTGTTCTTTTCCCATGGGCTACTTTCCACCTGTCCCACATTCTCACACTACTTCCTACAGCTGAGTTACTTGGAGCATTTTTCATATTCTATTCTCTCTGGCACTGGGTCTCTGATGGCCTTGTTTTGCTTATGGTACCTAGCACTGTGTCTTGTACACAGTAGGCACTCAAAAGAGATTTCCTGAATGAATCAGGAGTAGACAGTTCTGCACTTATCTTAGCCAAAAGGTCAAGAACTGATGGGAGTAGACAGTTCTGTGATGCTGTGAAGTGTGAGGTTAGAGAGACCAAGAACTCTGATGAGGCCTTTGTGGAGCCAGTGGCCCTTAGCTGCACCAGCTGGACCTCATGGGTGGCCATTTGGCTCTAGACAAGGGTAGGGTGACACAGGGCCTCCTGGGCCGAGGAGTGGCCTGAACAGAGACAGAGAGGTAGAAATGAGCACCTGTGGTACGGGACTATTTGATTACGTATTTTTTCCCTGTAAACGTTTACTCTGCAAGGAAAGAGAACGAATGCTCTTTTCTGGAGTTCTCAGGGAAAGCAGTTGTTACTGGTATGGAGATGAAGAGGTAACTTCTGGAAAAGGGGCATTGCTCATAGCAGAAATAGAATTCCTTGGGGCTGCAGGCTGTGCCTTCCCAGCAACTCCAGCAGCCTGCGGCCCTGGACAAAAGATGCAAGCATGTTCGAAGTAAGACACCTCATGAATATTATGCTAACATTACCCATCTGGCTGAACGAATTCTTTCGATGGCCTCGAACACAGATTTGTGCAGACTCTTGGACAGGGAGGGGCCGGAAAGCTTTGTCTTTGCCTTGTTTTCCCTGTGTGTCATTTTGATTTTGTTGTTTTGGGGGTGCTCTCCTGTTTTCCTCAACATCCCTCTCTGGTTGCATGACCATCTTGAGATGATCTCTTTCTGTGTCCCATCTTCCGTACTGATGTTCTTAGCTCTCCCAGGCCAGGGACTATGGTGGAATCATGACATGTAGCAGGAGCACAGCCTCTGGGAGAGAGAGGGGCTGGGAGAAGGGCCAGGAGATTGTCCTGGAGAAAACGTGTTCCTGCTCCCTTTGAGAATCTGGCACCTCCTCCAGGGCCTGGCACTGACCTGAGCCCTGGTAGATGGTGGACCATCCATTGTGATGAGCGGCAGTGGCACTGGAGCCCGTGGTCACGGTGGCAGCTCCTTACACTGTGTCTCTGCTCTCTTCACAGCGGGAGCCCAGCATTGACCTGCTGGAGGCCTTCGTGGAGCACTGGAAGGGTATCACACACTACTACATTGAAAGTACAGGTGGGGCCCGGTCTCCCCTGGCTAAGGGAGCCCCGCAGGTAGTGGGGAGGAAGGTGTGGGCTGTCACCATGCCAGGCAGAGACTCATGTGGCCTGGAGAGGGTGACAAGGGCTGCACAGGGGTGGAGAGTGGGGGCTGGCCCCACCCTGACCTTTAGGATCTGTGTGAGATAGGAGTGGGGACTAGGAAATCGGGCATGTCACTGACCTGACTGCAAGGCAGAGGGTGAGCCCCACTTGCCCCTAGCTTCCAGCTAGGCAGAGTATCCAGGCCTGCAGTCCTCAGGGCCCATGCCCAGGGCTTACTGATGAAAAGAAAAGAAAAGGGATCAATTCCTCCTCCTTTCCCTGAGCTAACTTAGAGGGCATTTCCCTTATGGAAATCTAGGGTAGGAGGAGAACAAAAGCCAAGGCATGTAACATGTACAGATCCTTCTCCTCCAGCTGACACCCTAGACAGCCAAAGCTTCGGGTGCTCTGAGCCCAGCAGGAGCACTCCCAGAGGGGGTGGAATCTGATTGGCTGCTTTGTAGTCAGTATGTTGGTATTGGTGGATACGTGCTGGTTGCCAGGTAACCCTGTCCTGTATCCCCAGCTTTCTACATCCTGGTTCACACTGGGGTTTGATTCCAGCCTACCCACTTCCTGAAGACTTGATTTCCAGCCTGAGCCAGCCTGAGAAGTTAAAAAGCAGTCTTTGGACACTCTGAGGGACTCCCTAAGTGTCCCTTTTAGACCAGGTTCTGCGATCTTGGCACAGCTAACGTTTGTGCTTGGTCATTCTCTGTGGTGGCAGGCTTCTGGGGGTGCACAGTGGAACGGTTAGCAGCAGCTCAGACTTCCACCCTCTCCATTGCCATAACTGTGTCTTTCCAAACATGGGCAAATTGTCCTGGGGGCAGAATCACCCCCAGTGGAGAGCGATGGGGAAGAGCTTTTTATTCTTTTTTTTGAGATATAGTTGATGTAACATTATACCATGTAACTTGGGGGTACAACCTATTGATTCAATATATGGATATATTGTGAAGTAATCAATACAGTAAGTCTAGTTAATATCCATCACCCTAACTAGTTACCCATTTTTTTTCTTGTATGACAACTTTTAAGATCTACTCTTTAGCAATTTTCAAATATGCAATACTTTAACTATAATCACTGTGCGTATATACCATTCTCAGGACTTATTTATTATTTTTTGTTTTTGTTTTTGTTTTGTTATTTGTTTTTTAGCAGGGGGGTATGAGGGAGAGGGAAAGAGAGAGAATCTTAAGCAGGCTCCACGCCCAGCAAGAGCTTGATGCAGGGCTCGCTCTCACAACCCTGAGATCATGACCAGAGCCAAAATCAGGACTGGGACACCCAATTGACTGAGCCACCCAGGCACCCAGGACTTACTTACTTTTTAATTGGAAGTCTGTACCTTTTAGACTGAAGATCTCTGGACAGAGAGCCCCAGTCTACCAGGATATAGGAAAAGATCCTGAACTGACTCAGGTCCCCTTGGGCCTTTACTGGAACCTGATTCTATTAATTTGCAGAACACTCCCTACATCATAGGTACAGGGATGGGTGAGGTGAACTGTTGTTCAAAAGCCAGTGCTTTCAAAGTAAGCTAGGGGGTGCTCCAAGGCTTGTCCCAAAGCACTAAAACTTGCTTTATACGGTCTCTGAGACTCTCACCAAGAAAGCCTCTGCTTCTCCATCAAGACCTTTGCACAGTGGAGCAGGTTTGCCTCTGAACTCGTGGTCATGCACAGATTTTCTTCTCCTATGTTAAAAAAAAAATAATAAGTTTCTCCTTTCGGCCTCCTCTGTGTGTAAAAAGGACAAGAGGAAAGCTGCTTTGCCTCTTGGAAAGCTGCTATGAGACCACTTCACATTCTAGGACGGAGACCCCAAGCCCACAGCGCCTCAGTCAGGCCCAGAGCAATGTACGCCCCAGGGTTAGCAGAAAAAATGATGCCGTCTCCCTCTCTAGAATATGCACACATTCCCTGCCAGAGGGCTGTATCCTGGGCCTCAGCCAAAAGGTCTTTTGTCTTTTTAAATATAGAGGCACCAGCTGTAAATTTCCATTTTCTCTGGTCTTCGTTTGAAGCCCACTGTGAACCGGGCCTTAATCCAGGTGTATCCTCAGTCTCTCGCTACCTACAGTCCCCAGGGCCTTGACCTCATCAAGCCAGAGAACCTCTCTTCACCCCACTCACTCTTGTTTCCTGAATCCCTATTAGATGAAAACACCCCCGCCAAGAAAACGGATATCCCCTGGCGGCTGAAGCAGATGCTGGACATCCTGGTGTACGAGGAGAGGCAGCAGACGGCAGCTGGCGAGGCTGGGCCCTGTCTGGAGTACCTACTGCAGCACAAAATCCTGGAGACCCTGTGCACACTGGGCAAGGCTGAGGTGGGCAGGACCCTGGGGAGCCCCTGCATTCCTGGCTCGTCCACTCATGTTCCTGTCACATCGTGTGGTGGACACACTCCCATTGTTCAGTCAGGGTTCATTCAGCGAAGATGTGCTGAGAACCAGCTGTGGGCTGGGCAGGGTCCTTGGTGCTGCAGGCACAGCAGCAGTTAAAACACAGAAATTCTGGTCAGCGAGAGGTGGGTCATCAGGGGGGCCCGCACGTGGTCTGTTCAACAATGACGGGGTTATGGAGAGCAATGAAGCAGGACGGGGACCTGACAGTGTCGGGAAGGCCCGTTTCAAAGATGGGCACAACTTACTCAGTTGCGCTCCACTTGATGGTGCTTCACAAGGACTGCATTTTTTACAAGTTGGACTTTGTGGGCAGCCCTACCTTGAGCAAGTCTGTTGGCGCTATTTTCCGACAGTGTGTGTTCACTTCATGTCTCTGTGTCACATGTTGGTAATTACTGGTAATACTTCAGACTTAGTTATTATATTCTTACAGTGATATGTGGTCAGTGATTTTTGATGTTGCTGTTGTAATTGGGAGCACCACAAATAATGCCTCTCTAAGACAGCTCTACTGGCCAGCCATTCCCCTTTTTCTCCCTCTCCTTGGGCCTCCCTATTCCCTGAGACACTGTGATATTGAAATCTGGCCAACTAATAATCCTACAGTGGCCTCTAAGTGTTCAAGTGAAAGGAAGAGTCACACGTCTGTCAGTTTAAATCAAAAGCTAGGGGCGCCTGGGTGGCTCAGTGGGTTAAGCCTCTGCCTTTGGCTCAGGTCATGATCTCAGGGTCCTGGGATCGAGCCCCATATCAGGCTCTCTGCTCAGCAGGGAGCCTGCTTCCTCCTCTTTCTCTCTCTCTCTCTCTCTCTGCTTACTTGTGATCTGTCTGTCAAATAAATAAAATCTTTAAAAATTAAATAAAATTAAATAAATAAATCAAAAGCTAGAAATGACTAAGATTAATGAGAAAGTCACATCAAAAGCTAAGATAGGCCAAAAGCTGGGTCACACAACGAGCAGCCAGGTTGAGAATGCAAAGGAAAATTGTTGAAGGAAATTCAAAGTGCTTTCCAGTGGACACATGAACAGTAAGAAAGCAAAACAGCCTTATGGCTGAGGTGGAGAAAGACTGAGTGGTCTGCATAGACGAGCACACCAGCCTCGACGTTCTGTTAAGCCAAAGCCTGATCCTGAGCAAGGCCCCGACTCTCCAATTCTTCAAAGGCTGAGAGCGGTGGGGAAGCTGCAGGAGAAAAGGCAGAAGCTATGGGAAGTGGTCTGCGGGGTGTAAGGGAGGAAGCCGTCTCTGTGACGTCAGAGTGCAAGGTGAGCAGCCAGTGCTGGTGTAGACGCTGCTGCAAGTTCTCCGGGAGATCCAGCGGGATTAGGTGATGAAGGAGGCTACCCCGAGTGACGGATTTCCAGTGCGGATAAAACGGCCTCTCTTGGAGGGAGATGCCAGCTAGGACTCTCACAGCTGGAGGGCGGAAGTCAACGCCCAGCTTCAGCTTCGAGTTTCAAAGGACAGGCTGACTCTCTTGTTCCAGGCTCATGCCGCTGGTGACTTAGAGTCAAAGCCAGTGCTCATTGACCATTCTGGAAATCCCAGAGTCCTGAAGAATCGCGCTAAGTCCGCTCTGCCCGTGCTCTGTAAATGGGACAATGAAGCCTGAGCGAAAGCACTTTAGATTACACATGGTTTCCTGAATATTTTAAATCCACTGTTGAGACCTACCGCTCAGAAAAAAGTCTCCTTTTCCCAACACGACTGCTCCCTGACAAGGCGCCTGGTCGGGCACGAGTTCCCAGACTCCATTCTGACACACAGACTCCATTTGAGGATCACTGAACTCTCAAGTCTTACTATTTAAGAAATACCTTCTGTAAGGCTGTGGCTGCCACGGGTAGTGACTCTTCGGATGCATTTGGGCAAAGTAAATTGAAATCCTCTTGGCAAGGATTCACCATTCCAGGTGCCATTAAGAACATTCGTGATTCCTGGGAAGAGGTCAAAATATCAGCATGAACCGGAATTTGGAAGAATTTGATTGCAACCTTCAAGGATGACTGTGGCGGGTTCACGACTTCAGGGAGGAAGTCTGGGGGAAGGGCGAGAGAACTAGAACCGGAAGTGGAGCCCGAAGATGGGACTGAATGGCTGCCCTCTCATGATCACATAACAGATGAGGAGCTGCTGCTTGTGGATGAGCAGGGAACGAGGTTTCCTCAGGTGGAATCTGCTCCTGGGGAGGACGCTGGGAAGATTGTTGAGAGGAAAACCAAAGATTGAGAGCGTTGTGTGAACATAGTCGATAGAGCAGCGGCTGCAGGTTGGATAGCACCAGCTCTAGTTTTGAAAGAAGTTCTACTGGGAGTAAAATGTATCAAACAGGGCGCCTGGGTGGCTCAGTGGGTTAAGCCGCTGCCTTCGGCTCAGGTCATGATCTCAGGGTCCTGGGATCGAGTCCCACATCGGGCTCTCTGCTCAGCAGGGAGCCTGCTTCCTCCTCTCTCTCTGCCTGCCTCTCTGCCTACTTGTGATCTCTCTCTGTCAAATAAATAAATAAAATCTTAAAAAAAAAATGTATCAAACAGTTTGGGGTGCTACAGAGAAGTCATGCATGAAAGCAAGAGTCCATCCACGTGGCCAACTTCACTGTTGTCTTATTTTAAGAAATTGCCACAGCCATTCCCACCTTCAGCAAGGACCACCCTGATCAGTCAGCGCCACCAACATGGAGGCGAGCGCCTCCACCAGCAAAAAGACTGCGACTCGCTGAAGGCTCAGATGACGGTTAGCAGTTTGTAGCAATATACTTTTTAAAGATTTTATTTATTTATTTGATAGAGATCATAAGTAGACAGAGAGGCCGGCAGAGAGAGAGGGAGAAGCGGACTCCCCGCCAAACAGAGAGCCTGATGTGGGGCTCCATCCCAGAACCCTGGAATCATGACCTGAGCTGAAGGCAGAAACTTTAACCCACTGAGCCACCCAGGTGCCCTGTAGCAGTATTTTTAAATTAAGGTTATGTACGTTGCCTTTTAGATATAATGCAATTGCATAATTAATACACCACAGTATAGCATAAATGTAGTTTTTATATTTACTGGGAAGCCAAAAAATTTATTTAACTTGCTATATTGCAGTATTCATTGATTGTAATATTTGCTTTATTGTGGTGGTCTGGAAGCGAAGTGTTCGAGGTGTGCCTATAGTGAGGGAAGGAGGCTTCCAGAAAAGGTGCCCTCTGAGCACTGACCATGGGAGGCTGGTGCTGTGGCCCGGTGAGGGGTGGGAGGAGCATTGCCTGCAGTCGGTGGGCTCCACCTTCTGACGGGCACCTTGACCCTCAGTACCCCCCAGGGATGCGACAGCAGGTGTTCCAGTTCTTCAGCAAGATTCTGGCCCAGGTACAGCACCCCCTCCTGCATTACCTCAATGTCCACAGGCCTGTGCAGGTGAGACCAGGAGACCAGGGAGGGTCTGAGGGTCAAGCCTTCTCTCTTCTCTGCTACCCCATTCTTATCTGTTTTTAATTTTCTTCCCTTCTAGAAGCTTCTCCGACTTGGTGGGACAGTTCCTGGATCCCAAACAGAAAAGGAGGAGGTACAGTTCACCACTGTGCTCTGCTCCAAGATCCAACAGGACCCAGCCCTGCTCACCTACATCCTGGAAGTGAGCACCTCTGTGAGGAAGAGGAGAGGGAGGGCCCAGATTGCAGGGCAGGCCTCTGAGGCCCTTCTGAGGAAGCAGAGGGTGGAGCAGGTCCTCAGGCACCCAGGCAGCTTCCCCTCCAGCTCCATGCTGAGGCCCTGACAGCCAGCACATCCTGCCTTCCCAGTGGAGCATCCTGGGCAATGGTCTGCACCGTGACATGGCTTCACCCGACCTTCTTTGCAGGGCAAAAAGATGGTCAGTAGAAAGAAGTCATCCAAAGAGCCCACCACCCTGCCTAGAGAGGCCGCCAGTGTGCAGGACAAGGACCACGCCCACAGCAAGGCTCCTGACATGAGTCCGTGCGGAGCCCGGGCCTTGAGCTCACAGCTGCCTGCTGAGACAGAGGAGCCAGAAGGAGTGGTTGGGGAAAGCACCCTCATCACCGCCCTGATCGGGCTGTGCAAGAGCAAGGTGCCAGCCGTCAAGACAGAGTGGGCAGGGACGAGGAGGGTGAACTGCTGGGAGGGGTCCAGGGGTTCAGATGTATGTCCCTAAAGTCCTGACCCTGTCCCCTAGAAAGGTCGGGTGGCTCTGAAGGCGCAGGAGAACCTGCTGCTCCTGGTAAGTGTGGCTTCACCTGCCGCTGCCACCTACCTGGTGCAGAGCAGCCCTTGTTGCCGTGTTGTCACCGAGCACCTCTGCCAGCTATACCAGTCCCTGCCCCCCTTCCTGGACCCAGCGGACATTGCTGCACTAGAGGGCATCAGCTGGAGGTAGGCTCTTGGGGGTGAGGGGAAGCTGGGTTGGGCTATTTTTTAAGTGGCTAGAAGCCCTCCCTGTCCTCTGGTTTTCTAGGAGGGTTGGGGACCCCTGCTGGCCACTCTCTTCTGGAGGGCACAGCCTATCCTCACGGGCTTTCCCTCCAAGGGAACATCACTTTTGCTTCCCCCCTCCTTCTTCCGCCTGGCACTGGCCACAGAGGTTGCAGGGAGAAGGAGGGTGGGCAGGGACGAGGAGGGTGGAACAGATTCTGGAACATCCCTGAGGCACGCCTCACAGCCCCTCCCTTGCTCCCCCTCAGGTTGCCCAGTGCCCCATCCGATGAAGCTTCCTTCCCTGGCAAGGAGGCCTTGGCTGCCTTTTTGGGCTGGTTTGATTACTGTGACCACCTCATCACAGAGGCACATACGGTGAGCAGGGGTGGGCCCCAGTGGGACCCTCTGTGGGGGTGCCCTGCGGTTGACCCCACTCCCTTCCCTGTGTCCACCTTGAGGACCCAGTGGACCTCTCAGGAGCTAGGCAGGGCCCTTGGCCTGCCTATTGTGTTAGACACTGTGCAAGGACACAGTAGTTTCTCAGTGGAAAACTGTCACGGAGGTAAAACGTGCTTAAGACATGTCCTTGGCACCTAGGTGGTTGCCGAGGCCTTGGCAAAGGCTGTGGCTGAGAAGTTTTTCGTGGAGATTCTGCAGCCCCACCTCCTGCATGTGTAAGTATGTGTCCCGTTCCCTGGGGCTGGCCATGGTCTGGACCCATTTGCTCGCCCCATTGGGCCCCTACTCATTCCTAAGGCCAGGAACTCTTTGGCCAGAGTAACGCGGGTCTGCAGGCCCATGTTTAATGTTTGCCGGGCTTGGCCTCCTGACACACAGGTGGCTCAGAGCCATGTGGGCTGACTCCAGGACCTCAGGAGAGCTAGGGAGCAAACAGAGAAATACCAGCCAAGGCAGAAGGAAACCAGGAAAGGGTTCTGTCACCCCCACACTCATTTACTCCTGGCCATCCCCCACCTGGCTCTCAGCCCCCAGGCCTGGCTCAGCGCTCTCTCCCTGTAGCTCTGAGCAGAGTGTCCTGACCTCCACCGCCTTGCTCACGGCCATGCTGCGTCAGCTCCGCTCCCCTGTGCTGCTGCGAGAGGCTGTGGCTTTCCTCCTGGGCACAGACCCACAGCCTGCAGCCCCTGACGACGGCCCCTGCACTCTGTGTGCTCACCTCATCGGGCACTGCGACCACCTCTCGGACGAGGTGAGGCGGGGGAGGGGGGTGTCGTCCTTCTGGCACCCACCAACCAACCCCTGCCCAAGGGGTCTTCTGAGTGTTTCAGCCCTCTAACATCAGCTTACCAGGTGGTACTGCCTTTGAGGCACTGAAATGCATACCCCCCCCCAAAACAGTGACTGCTTTTGTCACACAGTGATTTTCTGTGACCAGATGCTTGCTGTGTGATTTTCTGTTTTCCAAACCTATTTCATATTCACTTGGCTTGTTTGAGGCTTGTAGCTACTCCGAGCGAGGTGAGGCTGCTATTCCGTTTTTCAGCCATGGAAACAGAAAAGCCAGTTGGCTCACTTGATAACACACATCAAATTAGTAATAGAACCGGAACCGGGCAGACTTCCAGCTCCCAGACCAGCACTCCCCGCAGAGGACTGCCCCCCACTCTCCCCAAAACCTGCCGCCTGCTCTTTTCTTATCCGAGTAAGCAATTCCCAGGACCACTAGAACCGGGGTCTCGCTGATCCTTTCTTACCCAGATCAGCATCACCACCCTGCGGTTATTCGAGGAGCTGCTGCAGAAGCCGCACGAGCAGGTCATCCACGGCCTGGTCCTGTGCAACCTGGAGGGCCGCCATTATGTGGCCCGGGGCTCACCCGAGCCCGAGAGCTATGAAGACACCCTGTAAGTGGAACCCTGTGCCTCTGGGAGGCCTCAGGCCGGTGGGACCCTCATGGCCCCCCACACCCCTGCACTTGTTCATTCATTCGTTGATGCCACAGAGATCTGGAGGAAGACCCCTACTTCACAGACGGCTTCCTCAACAACAGCTTTCAGCCCTCCACAAAGCCTCCCCGAGCCCCTGCCACCAACTCGGATGGCAAAACAGCAGTGACTGAGATCGTCAACAGGTAGGGAGCTATCTGGAAATCTCAGCCACTTGAGGTTTGTTCTGTCTTTGGCCATAGCTGGGATGAGGCGCAGCCCAGGAGGCATTGCTCCCTCAGAGCTGGAGGTGAAGTGGGGAGGAGCAGGGCAGCCCAGCCAGTGCCCCTCCTCACCTAGGGTCTTGTGTCTCAGTTTCCTCTGCCTGGTTCCTGAGGAAGCCAAAACCTCGGCTTTCCTGGAAGAGACCGGATATGACACATACGTCCACGATGCTTATGGACTGGTGAGTGTTGAGGCCTCTACCAACGCCCACTTCTTGTCCCTCAAAGCCGGGGTGTTGATAAACTCCACCTTCTCCCTCTGTGATCTGCCCAAGGTGCTCCCTGCTCCGGCCAAGAGCCTCGAGTCCATCCTTCCTCCGTGGTTCCCTCGGTCTTCGGGAGCCTCCTGACCACTGGGCCCACCTCCTCAACTCTCACTCCTGTTTCAGTTCCAGGAGTGCAGCTCCCGAGTTGCCCCTTGGGGCTGGCCCCTGGGCCCCACACCCCTGGACCCTCATGAGCCTGAACGGCCTTTCTTTGAGGGTCACTTCCTCCGAATGCTGTTTGACCGCATGTCCCGGATTTTGGAACAGGTAGCCAATGGGACTGGGCCCTGGCTACAGGGTGAGGGCCCATGGGAGAACTCCAGACAGGTGCCCTGGTGGGGGGTGGGGGTGGGTATTAGAGCCCTCTTTGGTTCTTCAGCTCCATACCCCCTTCCTCCACCCCTCCCCCTTCTCTAGGCAGGAAGCCCCATCTTGCCTCTGCTCCACACGCCTTAACATGTTCTGGCCCTCAGCCCCAGGGAATCCATGACACACACACACACATCACGTGAGACTCCCACCCCCGCACACGTTCACACTGGCCAGGCGCCTTGCTGGGGGAGTGCAAAAAGGCTCGTGGCCCCCTGCCAACCCTCGGCTTGTCCACTGTGTTCCCTACAGCCATACAGCCTGAACCTGCAAGTGACCTCAGTCCTGTCCCGGCTTGCCCTCTTCCCCCACCCCCTTATCCACGAGTACCTCCTGGATCCCTACATCAACCTGGCCCCTGGCTGCAGGAGTCTGTTCTCTGTGCTCGTCAGGGTAAGGATGCCTGAGCCCAGAGGTGTGTGTCGGTGGGGCTGCAGGAAGGGAGGGGGACCCGGATGGGGCGGGGTTGGAGCCACAGGAGTGGGTACTCCGGACAGCTCCAGGGGAATGCACAGGCACACACACCCCTCTCCTCCACTGTGCTGCGGCAGAGCTAGGGGGACCCTGCATGAGTGTCACCAGCCCCTACCCTAGCCTTGTCTCATTCCTACTCTAGGTGATCGGGGACTTGATGCAGAGAATTCAGAGGGTACCCCAGTTCTCGGGCAAACTGCTCCTGGTGCGCAAGCAGCTGATGGGTCAGGTCCCTGGGGAGCAGTAAGTAACTGAGGGAGATGGGTGCCTGAGGAGGGATCCTAGGATGGGAAGGCAGACTGCCCAAGGAGAGTGAGAGCAGCATGGGTCAGGGGTGCAAAGAAGGCCCATTGCTGGGCTCCGTCTTCACTCAGGGTGTCTGCCACTAAGAATGTGCCTCATGGACACTGGAATGTCATATTGGGCACACTCCCACCGCCTCCCAGCTGTAACCCCACCACCGCCATCCTGTCTCCCTCAGGCTGGACCACCAGACTCTCCTCCAGGGCGTGGTGGTTCTTGAGGAATTCTGCAAGGAGCTGGCTGCTATCGCTTTTGTCAAGTTCCCCCCACATGGTCCTCACCTGCACCTCTCCCCTCCCCGGGAAGGGCGCGTCTGAGCCAGGAGCAGGACAGGAAGGGAGATTTCTCTGCACACCTCGGCCCAAGAGCCGCCTCCCACCTGGCACTGCCACCACCGCCTGCCTCCCAGGCTGGGACTTGGCTCCATGTTCTCTGCATCCCAGGCACCTCTTCCTCTGGGGAGGCCTGGGCTTCCGCTCCCAGGTGGACTCAGGAAGATCCTGGCCTGTCAGCCACACGAGACTGGGTGTAGGGAGTGGGTCTCCAAGGTACCAGAAGCCAAGGAGCAAAAGAGATGGCCTCCCAGACAGCATGGTGACCTCGGGGCCCTCTCAGGGGAGCTGGGTAATCACCAGGTGAGCACCCAGACCCAAACCTTCATGTGTTCTGTGCCTGACCCCCGAGTCTATGGGCCATTCAGGGCCAAGGCCTGTGGCTCAGTTCCAGGGCACAGAAAGGAGTGAGTGATGGCTCTGAGGCTGGTTACGACTGTAAGCCAAGAGAGATGGGGGCAAAGGAGCCCTGTCTCTGTCACGCTGGGTACCACAGACACTGCTGAAACTTGACATTTTTTCTCCTGCCTTCTTGGCTTAATCCGTGGCGAAGGGGCAGCGGATGGCAGGGGAAGCCCACTCTCCCTGCCCAGCCCTCCTGGAGACTGTTGCAAAATTCCCAACCGCCTCATGGCCGAGAACCAGAGCATGCTCCGCGCCCGGGCGGGGGCAGCTGCTAATGAGCGCCTTGGTGCGACTGCAGCCAGGGTGGCAGAGGGCTTGGGAAGGGGGGGCAGGGGGCTGGGTGCCAGGCTCCAGCTCCAGCTGGTTTTCTCTCTGGCGCCTCTGAACCCGTCTCAGCAGGTCCTCGACACCTGGGCAGAGGGGCTCAGAGACTGGGGGAGGCCAGGCCCAGCCCTCAGCGCTCCACCCAGCCTGCAGCATCCTCAATGGACTCCTCTCCTCAGGAAGCTGGGGAGCTTGGGACAGACCGCGGCCAGGATACCCACCTGACCCCAGGCCCCCAAGACCTGGTGGGGAAGCGCTGGGGCCCAGCAACCAGTCGTAGTGTTGTTCTCCCTGTGTGCCCTTCGTGGCTGGGGCTGCCACCCCACCCGGCCTGAATCTGTCTCAACCTGCAGGAACACACAGGCGGCGCCAGGCATTACCTCACAGTGGGACTGCAGCTGCTGGCTTCGCTCCTGGGCAAGGTAGAGCAGGCTAGAGCCCCTTTCGCTTCCTTTTCCTGCCTGTGCCGCTTCTAGAAGCCAGCCGCAGGTTGCCAGGAGGTGACATGGAAGAGAAGGAACTCGGTGACCTCTCCCTCTCCTGCATTCCTCCAAGCTGGGGAGGATGCTGCCGCGGCTCTGAAGGACACCGTGCGTGTGTGTGCATGTGTGTTTGCGCACATGGGTGTTGGCGTGGGACGGGAGAGCACAGCTCATGGGGCACACTGGGTCTGAACTCCTCAAGTCTGAAAATGGCTGAGCATCCGGGAGTCACAGATACTCCCCTCCTCCCTCCCCTTCAGCATTCGCCCTTGTGTCCCCCTGAGATGTGCCCCCAGACGACACAGCAATAAAAGGTTTGCATAGACACAGCCCTGTTCTCCACCCTTCGTGTCCTCCTGCGCGGGACTCCTCTGCTCATTCAGGCCCATCTGCCTCCACAGGAAAGACCAACTGCTTTTCCAGCACTGGAGCGGAGGGAGGTGGTGTGCTGGGTGTCGGGGGTTGGGGGTAGCGACAGGGGTGGTAAACAGAGACAGGCTCTGGCAAAGCACATCCGACGTTCCCCAGCGCCTGCCAGAAACCAGGCCCTTTCTTGGCCAACCAACACTTTCTGCCCAGCTTACCTGCAGCTGAGAGCCAGCGAGCCCTGGAGACACGGGGGAAGAACAGGCCATCTGGAGCACCTGTACGCAAGTCTCATTTTGGGGTGTTTACATTGTGAATTGTGTGAATGCTTTAGTAGACCTCCTGTTTTAAAAAGCCCTCAGGAAGGTAGCTGAGACAACTTCAGGACACAGCAGGTTGAGAACTCAGGGCTGATGAGCGCCTCTTACCTCTGTGCAAGTCAGAATCACTTGGTTTCCTTTTCACAATACCTGTGGAATCGGTGTCTCAGGGTTGGGCCCAGAGCTGTATTTAAAATTCTCCAGGCGACTCTAATGGGCAGGGTTGAAAACCACTGTAGGCTAAATAAAGTGAGAACAAAAGTTGCCCTTCGACAGGGATATGGACTGGTGCGTCCCTCAGATGCTAAGAGAAGGGAACCAAAGAGAAAGTGTTTGATTCCATCATGTAGGAGATGTTTGTCCTCAAAGGGCACAAGAAAGGAAACGGAGGCTTATCCTAGTCGATCAGTGTCAGAGTGGAGTTACCTCAGAAGGGAAGCCTAGACAAGTGTTCCCTTGCTCAGAACCAGAAATCTGTATTACACGCAGTGAGTAGCACACAGTATATTTTCTTTGTTCACTCCCTGTGGTTTTCCCTTAAGTTTTAGTAAAGTTCTCTTTTAAAAAGAGGTTTTTATCATGATTCTGCTGGGCTGAACAGAAAGGGTTATGGTCGAGCTTGGGTTGGAGTTGTAGAAAGGCAGGAGCCTGGAGGACAGCAGAATGATGCAGGGAGGGAACAAGGAAGCTCAAGGAGATGGAACTCCGCCAAGAGGCAGGACCAGCTCTTCCTATATGACCCCTTGCCCACATGAAGCTTCTGGTGTTCTCACGGTTCAAACCCTGGAGGGGAGGTGGACACATCCCACCCCAGCAGGCCAGAGAAAGAGCCCCAGTGGGCCACAGAGGCTATGGTGGATGGCAGGAAGCCTGCCCGCCCCAGTCACCTGCAGTCTGGGACACCCGCTTGCTGTCTGGGAAGACGTGGGTGACTGTGGTGGGACAAGGGGAGGAGCTTCTTTTTTGATGCAGTCCCCCCTTCCTGCTCACTTCCTCCCCACAGAGATATTTAGACAGGAAGGCAAAGCAAGAACCACCTATTTACTCAGCATGGAGCCCACTCCCTTGGAACAATCTCCCCCAGCACCCCAAGTCCGTGTTCTAAGTATATGAGAATCCAGGTGTAGGCCTTTACTGAGGCAAGCATGGAAATTGATGAGTAGATAGATGCCCTCTCAGGTTCAGAAAGTTCCCACATCCCCTTAGGGAGTAGTGCCTTCATTTTACCGATAGGGCAATTAGATCCTTGAGCTCTGACCTTCCTGTTTGGTTAAAGGCACTGGCCTTTCGGTGCACTGTAGGGACCTATTCCACAGAGAAGGAAATTACCCTGAGAACTAGGAGAATCACCTGCTCCCAATGCAACAAGACCCCTGACTGCCAACCTCCTGCCTCCCCAAAGGAAGGCAGGGCTACGGTGGGGTGGGGGGCACATGTGCCCAGCTCCTTGCACAACGATGGCACCTTCCTATCTGTTGACTGGGACAACAGATGATTCCTGAAGCCTCTGTAAGAGCTGGCTTTGTAGGTCTTCCTCCATCACCTTCCACCAGAAAAAGTTCTCACCCCGAACCTTTGGGGGCTCACTCTGCATCCCTGGGTTCCGAAAAGCCACAGTCACCAGCATATTCAAGCAGATGCCATCTGCATTGTCTTTGCCCAGATGCTGCAGTCCAAGCAACCCCTTGGTCTCCACCGCCAAGTGGTGCAGGGTGAGGCACTCCTGTAGCAGCCGCAGGATGGCCATCTTGATGCCACCCCTTTGCTCCATGGGAGTGAAGCCGCAGGCAGTGATGGGCAAGTGAGGCATCCCCCCTCTGCCCACCAACACCCACACTGTCTGGACGCTTGTAAAGGTGGCCACGAGCCGCTGGCAGACCAGACTGCAGGGAAGCTCCTGGGGCAGAAGAAGAGGGTGCCTGGCTTGCTGCCGGTACTGGGCAGCCAGCTCTACCAGGTGCAGAATGTCCTGAGCTCGCAGTGGAGTGGGTAGGGAGGTTCGTGGGTACCAGCCAGCCTGCAGGGACTCTGCATCTGCCTCCTTGGAAGTCTTCAGAATTCCACCTGGAGGAGATGTTGAGGATGGGGTGGGGGAAAGGGTCTCTGTTGAGAGATGTGCCCGGTCTGGCAGATTAAATGGCCACCCAAGCATTCGAACCCTGACCCGCCCCAGGGTAGGGGCTAGTAGGCGTTGGCAGGGGCTGGGAGTCACATCCTCAAGCTGGAGATGCCAGGCTTGTACCAGACAGACTAGGGGCTCATATCACTAGAAGACAAGCTGGGGAAAAGGTGTCAGCTGCCACCCCCTCTCCTGGCCAAACACTGCCATAAACTTCAGCTCCCCCCCCCCCCCAGCCAAACACTGCCAAATGGGCAGGCCATACCCGTGGCTCGAGCGAGGAACACAAAGCGGATCCAGGAGGGGCCCCGTTCCTCCACAGACAGCAATGTCAGAGGCTCACAGTGCAGCCCGGCCTCCTCCTTCACCTCCCTTTGCAGTGCCTCCACGATGGTCTCCCCAGGCTCCATTCTCCCTGCGGGTAGGTACCAAGACCCACGGCACTCTTTCTTGGCCTCCTGGATCAGTAGCACCTCATCCTAAAGGGAGAGAGAGGATCCTTGCTGAGAACCTTCCCTAGCCCTGGCGTTAGAGCCCATCTCAAATACAGTCAGGAAAAAACCCCTTACTGGTGCACGCCTCAAACGGTTGAGCTCTCCAGGGAGTTGGCCCTTGTGTGCCGGGGGTCGCGGCTGTCTCGCTCTGCAATGTAGCCCTCTTTGCGTTCAGACTTCCATTTCAGAAAGGGGCTAAGATTCCCAGGAACTGTTTCAGGGGCTACGAATTAGGCCCCACGGTGAGGTTTGCCATGTGTCCTGCACTGATTCATGTCTAGATGCCATATGTCTCTATGTATATCTCTCATCTTCCCTGGTGATTTACAAACTGTGGCAGGGTCTCACACTGGGGCCTGGGCTTTGAAACACCCCACCCCCACCCCCACACTGCTCCTACCCATGGCCCTGGCCCCTTCTAGCTGTGGTTGCAGTAGCTTGCACAAGGATGAGCTCAGAAAGAGCACCACACAGTGGGACAGTTCTGAGAGAAGCACAGGTCATGCCATTACTGTCCATGGGACTCAGAGGAGGTCTCCGAGGCACTGGGCAGATATTTGGGCCCACTAGCGGCAGGCACTATGCTTAAGATTCCAGGGAAAGAGGAATAAGGCCTCCTCTCAAGACACTGAGGCCTAGTGGGAGGAAATGAACAGGCTCCTGGGCCTCAGATGCCTCTTCAGGATAGAGGGACAACCTCAGGGCTGGGCCGCTCCAGGCTCAGATGTTAAGTGTGAGTGAGAGTGCTTTGCAAAACTAGGAAGCACCACGCACTAAGTGGTGGCTGTTGCCGGCAGTTCCTCTGTCCCCACCGGGGCTGGCTGCTCGCTGCGGAGGGCCGGGCGCTGGGCCCGGCGGGCGGACGCTCACCTGCTCGTTGAGGAACACCGCCAGCACCACGTAGCAGACGTCCTTCCGCAGCCGCACAGGCGCCAGGGGCTCCCCGGCTGGCTCCGAGTCACAGCTGTGCACACTCAGCCCCTGGCCCCCTAACACCGCCGCCAGCGCCCCCGCCAGGTCCTCCGAGGCCATCGGGTCCCCTGGGAGATGGCAGACGGGCGCCCAGCAGACCGGCCACGCAGGGCAGGGTGGGAGACGAGTGCGACAGTGGTCCGCGGCCCTCGCCCCCTCCCGACTCCGGCCAGACGAGCTCGAGAATGCGGAAGCGCCCGGCGAGTCCTGTCCGCTGATAGGCTACGCGTCACCGCGGCCTGCCCGGATTGGCTGGCTCGCTTCGGTCAATGCGGGGGCGGGGCCAGTCCGTGGGTTAGGGGCCGGGCCTGGCCGGTGGGCGCAGCGGAGCTGCTTCTGCTTTTTAATCAGTTACCCCTCCACCCCCGCCTCTCTCTCCCGACACTGCTAGCTACCAGCCTCGCTAATTCTTCCGGCAAGCACTTGTCCGCGCGGGTTCCGACGATGACGTCATCCTGCCTGCGGGCTGCAGAGCCCCACTGTGGCCAGCAACGATGACTTCACAACAACCCAGATGACATCACGGAGGCCTGGGGCCGTGGCTGGGACCTACTGTTCAACTTTGGTCATACACCTTCCATGGCATGGCCCAAATCGATCACTTCCCAAATAACCTTTCTTCACTAAAAATGTACCGCATGTCACCATGGCAGGGGGAACATTAGCTCCTGCCTTGGAGGATAGTCTGACCTTGCGGAGATGGACATAAATATATAATAAAAAGTCAACTGAGGGTTATAAGCCAAGTGCTAAATGAATGGCTTGGGCAAGAGGTGTGACAGGTGTTCAGAGGAGAGAGGGAGCAGGGCTGGGATGGTCAAGGTGTGGCTGGCCATGGGAGGAGGGGATTTGGGCCTGGAATCAGCCAGCCCAGCCTTCATCAGCCAGCCCAGCCTTCATCGGTGCCCTGGCCCCTCGTCCACTGCATTTCCCACGCAGTTTTAGGGCGTTCTCCACTGCAGACTGAGAGCCCTGGGAGGGCAGGGACCAGGTCCCGCTCCTTCATCTTTACCCACCCCCACCACACACACACCCAGCTCGCACGACCTGGTGGCCTGGCACTTTGAGAGCAGGGTGTGGGTTGTTTTGGCGAGTTCCGACTTCTCTCCCAGACTGACCTTTCCTCCTCAGAGCTTCCTTTAACCTACTGTCAGGACAGGAATGCAGGGCCAGCTGGAGTGAAACTGTGAAGCCAGACAAGTCTGGGCTCCTCATCCTCAGTTGGGTCTCCCCTTTCCCTCCTGCCAGCTTGGTACGCCTTCCTTTTGGGAAGGTGTAGATAAAGCATTGGACTCGGAACCAGATGCCCCGCCACAGCTTACTGGTTGGCTCTGAGCCTCTGGATGAGTTGTGAGCCTCAGTTTCCTCATCTGTAGACTAGGCTCATAATAGCCTTTCTTTCACAGGGTTGTTGGGGGAGGTGAGACATCACAGGAGGAGCTCTGTAGACTGTCCAGTGCAGGTCATGGTGACCAGGCAGCCTGGCCCTCAGGGGGAGCCCTCCGGGCCACAGCACTTGTTGCTGACACAAAGGCCCATTGTCATGAAATATGACTACAGGACCGCCACCTAACTAAACTCTCAGGTACTCCAGTCACACCAGACTGGCCTCCTCAGGCCCCTTTTACATAGGGAATTGACAGCAAGTTCCCTGGGGGTAGGGCCTGTGGTAGGTGGTAGGGCATCCCTGCTGGGCCCACAAGCTTTTGAGCCACTTGGTGAATACTGCTGACCACAGCCCTATCCAAGACCCCTCTCCTCCCAAACGCTGGAACTCATGGGGCCGAGTTTGGCCCCGGGGACTGCAGAGCAACTTGTCAACATACTTGTGTGTGAGTGTCTGCACATCGGTTTTCACATCTGTGAAGTGGGAACAGCGTTGGTCTCAGACTCCTTTCTGCCTCCCAGGGATGATTTGAGAGAGAATGAGGTCATGTCTGGCAGGGCTCTGAGAGCCTCAGAGGCAGCCTAAGATAAACACCAGACTGCCTGGAAGAGCAGACTGCAGCAAAACCCCGCTTCACTCCCCCATATCACTGGGAAAAGCACTCCTCCCCTGTTAAGTGGACCTAATCACCCCTGTGGCGAGCTGCACAGGAGGCAACAGGAAAGCCCCGTGTAAGCTGAAAGGGCTGCCCAGGCAGAGGCCCCTCAAGGCTGTGTACCCAGCCCTCCTGGGAGTGCTGAAGGAAACAGGACAAAGTAGACTTTCTCAAGGCCTTGGTTGGAAGACAGCACACACCAGACCGAGGCAGCAGAGGTCCTAAGACCCATAGGGGAAGCCGAGGGTGGAAAGGGGCTGACAGAGAAGTCTCCAGAACCAGAAACAAAGAAAGTTCTCCGTGAGTTCACTCTGCATCCTCCCTTCCCAGAGAGGGTGGAGCAATGGCTTGGTTGGGGAAAGGGGGTTGGCTGCGTGGCCTGATGGGCAAGAGCTGTGGGACTGGTAGATCGCCTTGTACAGTACTCCCAGCTCCCACAGGAACAAACCCAGAGGAAGCCATTTCCGAGCACGTGGACGCACACGCGTGTGAGCACATGCGCAGGAAGGCCGTGTAGGCAGCCTTGGAAACAGGGCGGGAATGGGCAGACAGGGTGGGGCAAGGGCGTCGTCAAATGTAGAGGCCTCCACCGGGCAACAGGCGCAGTCCCCTTGCAAAGCAGGAGGTTGAGGAAGGCAGTTACCCAAGGTGCAGGGAGGGGAAGGTTTGGCTCAGCCCGTGCCTTGCCACTAGCTTGCTGAAGGACCTTGGGGGAGCCCCGTCTGCCCTCTAGGCCATCTGTAAGATGCAGCCCTAGGTGGATCCTCAAACAGAAAATGGACATTGGTTGGAAACTGGTGAAATCCCAGTAAGCCCTGCTGCTTGGTTAATAGTGTATGGATAAGGACTTCTTGTGTTGATTACTGTGTCATCTTTGTGTAAGATGTTAACAGGAGAGGAAGCACGAGGAAGGGTAATCAGGAACTTTCTGCACTGTATTGTGACTTGGCTGTAAATCTAAAATCATTTCAAAATCAAAAGTCTAAAAACGTACTTTATAAGAAAAAAGAGGCGCCTGAGTGGTTCAGTGTGGTAAGCATCTGCCTTTGGCTCAAGACATGGTCTCAGGGTCCTGGGATAGAGCCCCTTATCTCACTCCCTGGTCAGCCGGGTGTCGTCTTCTCCCTCTCCCACTACCCCTCCCCTGCACTTCTTCCCCTACCCCTGCCCCTCAAATAAATAAATAAATAAAATATATATTTTTTAAAAAGGACAAGGAAAAATTTGGCACTGATTAGCCACATGCTGCAGTCACTTCCAGCTCTTAGAGCTGTGCTTTGGTGACATGTGGACCAGTGAGAGAGGCAGAAGCAGAATATGAACAGTGGGATGCTGGGAGAAGCAGAGGCCCCAAGGGCAATCCTTGCCTAGGGGTGAACCAGCTGAGCCTCCATGAGGAAGAGGGCCACCAGGTGCCCCCAGATGCCCCCAGGTGTCTCAGGGTCAGTCTCCACCTGGACTGACTTCCTGCCCAGGGCCAGTCCTGGAACATTTGGTCCACCTGCTGTTTACAAGAGTCAGACCCCATATGCCCTTAAGGGTGCTGTGGCCTGCCATGAGATGGGAGTGGGGGGTGGGGTGGAGAGGTCTGTGGAGAAGAGAGAGGCCTGGTGACTCGGCCGTCTTTGTCTTCCCACGAGAAGGACCCTATGTTGGGGTTTTGGGGTGAAATTAGCCATATAAAATGAAATGTAGATAGGGAAGGGTCACTCGGTGCCACTTGGAACATAATCAGCTATAAAGTGTCTGTGTTGGAAGGACAGAGAGGACAGCAAGCCCATCTGCAAAATCTGTGAAGGGCTGAGACTAATGTAAATGAGGCTATAGTCAGAAAGCTTGGTTCAAACACCGATTCTGTTGCTAAAACTGCTGTGTGACCTTGGGTGACTCACTTAACCCCAGCCTGTCTCTCTTCTCTTCTGTAAAATATAAATAAATATAAATAAATAATGTCTGCCTCAAAATCATGGAAAGGGGTTACTTACATAAGATCGGTTAAATGAAAACAGTGACAGAGTAAAATGTAGGAGCTGCTTGATTTTCTTTTTTCTCTATCCCATGAAAATATGAAAATAACCTAGCTCTGCAAACAATGAAGAAGCCAGATTTTTTTTCTTTCAAATGAGGGATGGTTATGTGAATCACAGCGAAGCCACAGAAGGGAACACAAACAGCCATTTAAAATGAAGGTTAGGTAGCAACACAGAAAATGACCACAATACAGTGTCAAAAGGAAGAAACCGAGTACAAAACAGACCAACTCAGTCATGTATAAAACAACTCCTTGGAAAAAATACGAGGAAATACACCAAAATGTTAATAGTGGTTGGGTTGGGTTGAGTGGAGATGAACTTACAGGTGACTTTTTCCTATTTTTTAAATGTTCTGAAAGTCTATGAAATTTATAATAAAAAAGTTTTATTTCATAAAAAACACCATTCCCCAAACCACTGTAGGAACAGTTAGGTACCCCAAGAGTCGCAGTTTGCTGGCACTGCAATATACAAGGGCATACGAGCAGGCAGAGCCGCAGAGGGCTCCAGGGCGGGGGGGGGGGGGGGGCTGTCCAGTGTCGCAGGCAGCAAGCCAGTCCCTGGGAAGCGGGCCTGGGGCCAGCCACGGGCACGGAGGGCAGACGGCTAGGCAAGAGCTCTTCTGGGCCACACTCCCAGAGCTTCAGGTCGAGTCAGACAGGAGAGCTGGGGTAGCCTGCAGTCCCTGGCAGGCTGGGGCTCCCAGATCTCTGTAGCCCTAGCGCGCACAGGAAGGCTGCCATGCCGCTGAACCCCAGGGCTCTGCCTTGTCCACAGTCTGCTGCCAGGAGCATCTTCAGGGCAGACCCCTGGAAGGTTCCATCTGCTCCTCAGTGGGAAGGATCCAGGCCCCAGGAAGAGGAGCAGACAGGGGTGGGTGAGGTCCCTATCATTGAGTCCCCCAACCCCACTCCATTTCCTTGTCTCCCCTCCCTCCCCAGTCCACGTGGCCTGCAGGAGCAAGGCCAACCACTCCAGCAGCAATCACAAAACAACAAGACTTTAATGGAAATCACGAAGGAGGGAGGCGAGAAGAGGGAGCAGGGACAAGGCATAGCCCATATCATTCCCTCCAGCTGAGCCTGGGCAGTCTCCTGATGCCCCTCCCCTCCAACTTCACTGTTGTCTGGCAAAAGGGCAGGATTTCATCGGCCCCCTGTCCAGCATGCCTGCAGTGCGAAGAGCCACCCTGGAGCCCAGTGAAGATGTGGGTGATGTAAGCAGCACTCGAGCACAGGTGGGAACAGGGATGAGGCAGCAGAAGGTGTTGCTTAAGCCAGAATGATTCCCAAGGTCCCCCAAGGAAGGGCTGTTTGTCTCTTGGGTTCAGGGGGCAGATGTCAGAGGGAGTCCTTCACCCCCAGCGTGGAAGTGTGGAGAGGGGTGCAGGGACAGAGCAGGTGCTGGCCTGCGAAGGGCAGGTGCGGGCTTCAATGGCACTGTGGTTGTTGGCTTTAGGACCCAGATTGGAGCGGAAAACAAGGTGCCCTGCCTGTGCCCAGAGTGGTGCCTGAGGGATTGATCAAAAGTCCCCAAGTCCCCCAGTGTCATTCTCTCCTGAAGCTGTGTGGGGATTGAGCACCTGGTCTACCTGTCCCCAGCCTACCCCAGATCCCCTCCGGAATCCCCCTATTTAGCCTCCTGTAATGTTCCCACAGACACCTTCACTGCTTGGAACACAGCCCAGTCCATCTAGAAGAAAGAGAAAGGACAAGGTGTTTACAGTCACATCCCAGGGCTCTTCCAGCCAAGAATGGCCTTTCTGGGCCTAGGCTGGCTGCTTGCTTGGCCCAGAATGGGTTTGCTGTGCTGCTCTCCTGGCCAGTGTCACCCTCACCTGGGCATAAAGCAGGCGGCGGTCAGGGGACAGGCTAGGTCCCTGGTGGCAGAGTTGAGCAGAGAGGGCAGAGGTCTCTGGGGACAGGAAGTGCTGAGTGACGCTCACGGTGCTCACCAGGCCCTGCACCTGTACCAGAAAGGAGGTGGGCAGAGGCTCAGTGGAGACACGGGCTCAGGCATCCTCCCACTGTCCCTCTTGCCCCCGAGATCTACTTCCCATGATGACCCCCACCGAACTCTCAGATAGCGGGGCCCTGGATCCAGCAGCAGGGACCTCAAAGGGCATGGCCAAAACCAGGCCAAGGGGAGGCCAGAGAGGGCCCAGGCAGGGTGGGCATCAGAGGACACGATGCCCAGTAGGGCTAGATGACTTCCGGACTGCTCAGCTTCGCCTCTTCCTTACAGTGGGGCGGGACTTCCTGCCCTGCCTTGCTCTCAGGGCATTGGGAGGGGCGAGGCCAGAGGGGCAGGGGACCCCTGTAGCAGTGTGGTGTCTGCTCTGGCC
Source organism: Mustela nigripes (assembly GCF_022355385.1). Taxonomy (NCBI): domain Eukaryota; kingdom Metazoa; phylum Chordata; class Mammalia; order Carnivora; family Mustelidae; genus Mustela; species Mustela nigripes. Next base: position 107,717,274 of record NC_081557.1, read on the forward strand.
CCTTCGCTTCTCATAGTCTGAGCACTCTACAGAGCCCCTGGCCCGCTGGGGAAGCACCTGGTGGGGAGCCCCAGCAGGCACCAGCACAGCCTCTCCAGGGGCCTGCAGCAGAGTCCAGCAGTTCACGCCCCACTCTTCCCGCAGGCGCCGCCGCAGCCCCGTGTCCAGGTAGCAGCAGCCTGGGGTGCCAGGCTCCAAGTTGCCTGCTCCCGCCGGGCACACCTCAAAGAAGAGAAGGAGGAATGAGCAAGGTGGGGAAATGAGTAAAGGGCCACAGGGCAGGGTGTAGACTTCCCAAAGGCCAGGGGTGCAAAGGGTAAGAGCGGAAGTGGTCAAGCCTCAAGGGATAGGCAGGGGGCAGTCTTAGGGGTGGGAGAAAGGGCTAGGCTGTAAGGGGCTGGAGCTGCTCAGGTCGGCAAAACAGATTTCTGAGGCTGGGGATCTAAACCCCCACGTTTCTTGGGACTAGATGCCTCGAATAACTTCTGTGTCCCTGGCCCTGGACCCCTGTCTCCAAAAACCCAGAAAAGATACCCTGCATGAACTGAACTCATAAGCTGTCTGTACCAGGAGCTCTTAACCTTGTATCCCGCGAATGTCCTGAATCGTGTGCTAAATTGTAGGCCACTAGATAGCTGTATGTCCCTAGGGGGCCATCTAAAGCATCGATCAGATTCTTCTGAGATCCCAGATCCGGCAAAGGCCACAGAGAAGCCCTGATGCCCTATAGATGCACAGGCTTGCCTGCCAGGCTGAGGCCTCCAAAGCAAGCATGGGTATGGGGGGCCTTCCTCAGCCCAACTGGAGTGGGGCGCTCCTGGGGTAGACAGGGATTCATGAGAGCTAGAGAAGGAGATGCCCACGGAGTACCCGCAGAGGTCAAAGCCAGCATCACCCTTCACCTGGCCACCAGCCAAATCCACCTTTTCAGTAAGACCTCAGTCATTGTCCCTGGGTTTAGGACTCAGGGCTCCCAGACTGGCCCATGGGGGAAAAGGAGGCTGGTGAGCCAGGCTGAACCCTAGGATGGCCCCAGGCAGGCGCCAAGGCTCTTTTGCCCTCAGAGTCCATCCTGGAGCTTATTGGTGTTTCCCAGGCCACCCAGTGAGAAAAGGCCCCTCGAACCTTCTCTGTGAATCATCAGGCCTGGCCCTGTGAGACTGCCTAAGGGCCACCACACCCAGACTAGATGAGGCCATCTGTGTATGAAGGTGTGCTTCTGTCTGCTTCCTTCGGCGTGTCCCAGCATCGGTGTGTACATCTACAGATCCCTCTGTGTTTGTCTGCAGATATGCGTGCCTGTGGGCAGGTGGGGGGGTGGTGGACAGCTGTGGTGACACCAGCCTGTCTGTGGATGTGTTCATGTGTCTTTAGCAGCAGTGACCCTTGGTGGATGTCTTTTGCCCAGGACATTCAGGGTTGAGATGGACTTTGGAACCACTGCATCTGCTCTAACCTTAATAATGACCTTCCACCTCCCCAGCCCCATGGAGCTTCCTACCTCCTGCTCATCCCCTCATCTTCTCATTCCCTGCCCCTTATTTTGGTCCAGTCTTTCCCTCCTCGGTCCAGTTTTTCCTACCTCCCATGCTGCCTCCCTCAGCCCTCACTCGCTAGCATCCCAAAGAGCACCACCTCATAAGATGTAGGTCTCGGAGGAGGGGGCAGGAGGAGGGCATCTCAGACGGGCTTCCCTTCCCCCTCTGCCACCTGGAGCCCATGCAGGGGAGGCTGTCTGTCCCCAGGAGAAATTGGACTGTGACCTGGTCTCACGTCTCAGCTCTGCACTCAGCCCGGGTTTACTCAGCTGCAAAATAGGAAGGCAGCAGAGCCTGCCACACAGGGTGGCTGTGCCAGTTAATCGAGATCGTGTACCCGAGGCCCTTACACAGTGCCTAGCCTGCACCAGCTTCTGCTCTCGAGTCACCTTTAGGTCCCTGCTCAGCCCCAGCTCTTCCTGTGTGCCCCACCACACAACTCGTAAGGTCCCAAGCTGCTTTCTCTGTATGAGTCAAGGCCGTCCAGCTCACCTGGGGGGGGGGGGCGGTGGGAAGAGTGAGCACATGGGGCACGCACAACAGGGAGAGCTTCGGGGGGCTGGGAGCCCCCACTTCTAGGGAGCACGAGGGCAGCGCAAGGGAAGGGGGAAGACTCCCAACTCCTTCCTCACCATCTGGAGAAAGCGGCGGATGCGCTGGGCGTCCTGGGCCCGGAACACGTGCCACACAGTGCTGACCTGGCTGCCGGGAGACCAGAGCCCCTCCCCGTCCAGGCCTGAGAAGAAGTCTGTGGAAGACAAAGAGGTCAGGGGGGCCTTGGGGGTGGCGGGGAAGAAACCGCACATCGAGATTTGTGGCCAGTCCAACCCCTGCCTCTGGCCCGGGACCCACCTTTCTGTGCCCGGTGCCAGGCAGGCGGTGGGGCTTCGGCACATACCAGGACACTGACCAGGTCAGTCACCTCCACACAAAGGTTCTTGGTCCCCAGGTGACCACGGTGTGGGTTCACACCTGTGCAAAGGCAGAGAAGGGACCGGCGGGTCACACAGGCACTCAGAAGTAACAGGCATGGGATCAGGGGCCAGCCAAGAGCGGAGTGGGCACTCACCATAGGCTGCCCACAGCTGGGGCTCCAGTGGATGCAGGGCGGGGCCAGGTGGGAGGTAGGAAGCCAGGTTGAGTTTCCCATGGCGGGCACAGTACTCGGGGAGGGGCAGGCTGTCAGCCAGGTTCTCCAACCTGGAGGGGGCAGGGCCATGCCCAGCAGGCTCAACCCAGGTACCCAAGAGTCCCTCTGAGCCCACTTCTCCTGGGGTCACTCCCAGAGGCAAGAGGGTCATGGGGTGGGGGGCGGAGGAGGAGAAGTAAGGGCAAGGGGCTGGGCAGAGGCTAAGGAGCTGGGCCAGCCCTTTCCCTTTGGTACTATACATACCTGCTGGTGTCCTCATCCCCCAGAGCTCTGTGCAGCAGAAGGACGGAGCCCTCGTCTGACTTTGGGCGAACTAGGGGAGGAGACATGCCATTGGCCCCAGGAGAAGAACCTCCTTGCCAGAGGACCCGGCCCTGTGGCAGCAAGAGGGTTCAGCTTTGGCCCCGGGCTCTGCTTCTGGCTCCCTCCCCAGGGTCACCATGGGACTTTGCTGCCACCAGGCTCGGCCTCCCAGCTCCTCCTCCCCCACATCAGGGACACTTACTTTCAGGCCGGGAGAATCCCTCCCAGAATGTTGTACTGTGGAGGCTTGTGGGCTGGGGAGGTCCGAGGGGGGTCAGTGCCTGCACCTGGCCTCCAAGAGCCCCAAGAGCTTCCGTACCCCACAGGTTGCCTCGCAATGTCCTCTGAATCCCTGACACCAACACAGGCTGTATCGAGGAAAGGCAGAAGGATATGGGGGGGAGAATGGACAGGCAGCCAACTTGGCCAGGCCGGGGCGTGTTGTAGGGGACAACAGACCCACGTGGGGACCAACCCTGCTGCCCACTCCGGGTGACAGACCCAGTCTGCCTACAGATTAAGCTCCAAGGGCAAGCGGGGCCGGAAGAACTGGGGGCCTGGAGGAAGGAGCCTCACCTGGCCCTGCCTCCAGTGCTCCTGGAAGAGACGGAAGCCTCGCTGAGGCCTGGGCTCCTGCAGCCACAGCAGAGCTCCGGGAGGAGGCAGCCGGGGCCGCACTGGCGAGAGGGGCAGGCCCAGGCCTTTGTGTAGTCCTGGCCCGGCCCGCAGCCCAGGCCCCAGGGTTTTCTCCTGGATCTTCCGTTCCACCACCTGCGCAATGATGCTGTCCAGGATGTTGGTGATGCGGTCATCCTGCATGGACGGAAGGACGGAGGGGCAGGACAACTCAGGACCTGCCTTACCCCACAGGGAGGGCCAGCCCAGCCTCTGTCCCCAGGCCCCCAGGCCTCCCTCTGTGCCCTTGCTCACACTGGGCAGGGCAGGAGTGACCGGGGCAAAGGCCATGTGTATCCGCTCGTGCCCCAAGCAGAGTTTGACAGCGGTGGAGGCCAGCAGTTCACAGAGAGAGGGACAAGGTAGGGGCCCTCGGCCGGCACGGTCCTCTGCCGGGGTCTCAGTGGAGTCCGGGGTCTCTGGCAGGGAGGAAAACGGTGAGGGGCTTCCCCTTTCTCTGGAGGCTCCACTGCCCACAGGCTCTGCCCTCATCTCCTGGCTGAGTCTCTCTCCTCACTGCTCTGGAGGCGCTCACCTCCCACTTCCAGCAGCTTCCAAAACCTCTCCCAAGGAGGGGCTCACAGTGGGGGTCTGACTGGAGATGGGTGAGGGGGCTCATCGTACATTTTTTTTAGATTTATTTTCTCTGGAATGACTTGAGAAGAGTGATGGAGATTAGGGATGGCAGAGGAGAGCTGAAGCCATTCCAGTCTGTCCTCAGGACACCAAGCCCGGCCCAGCCTCCCTGGACAGTCTAAGCAAGGGCCAGGGGAGCTGCTCACCCTCTTTGATGTCCTCGGTTCTGTTGGTATCCCCGTTGCAAGAAGATTGTGGAACTGGGGGAGTTTTCTCTGTCGGCTCCTTCTGTGAAACCCATCCACCACCCCCCAATCCAACCAGAGATTTAAAAATGGCAAAGAGAGTTCAATCCAATTCAACCCACCAGTAATTAACAACAGACTGCAAAACTGGGTTTACAGGGAGCAGGTTCTGTGATACAACATTAGGTGGGGAAAAGGTGCTCACAGAATTCCACACACAGTACTGACCTAAAATACACAAAAATAAGCGGAACAAATACAGAGATAAGTGACTGGAAAGAAATACATCCAGATGATAACGGTACCATTCTAGCCTGTTGTCTTCTTCCTTATACTTGTTGTATTTTCCATAATGGCTATGTACCAGGGTCTGGCACGCAAAATGCATTCAATAAACTATTTCTTGAATGAATCAGTTTCACAACAAAAGAGTGAACTTTATAAAAACTTTGTAAAATGCACACTGAGTGCCTGCTCTGTGTTAAAAGCACGGTATAGAAAGAAGGCGGGTCTGTACTCCGCCCGCTGGAGCCCGGGCCTGGGGAGTGGAGAGACAGGGCCCGCCAGCGAACAGCTCCGGCATGATGGGGCAAGTGCTGAGCCAGAAGGCGTACAGAGTGGGTAGGCGCTCCGAGGAAGCAAAGAGGGAGGTGGGGCCGATGCTAGAGCTCCCTCCATGGATCCTGATCCCCAAAGGAGAGGGAGAAGAACCTTGATTTTACCCAGCATCCATGTCCTTCATCCCCACCAAAAAGACAAGGGCCAAACTCTACGAGTAATATCCAGACACACTGCCCAGTCTGGGGGCCCATCAGCTAGTACTGCCCAGCTTCTTACCTGCTGGCCCCCATCCCCAGGAGCCCACACCCGGGCATCAGCTTGGCAGGGGCAGTGCCCCCGGATGTCAAACTTGACCCAAACCTCGTGCATGGCGGTGCTCAACTCTGCCAAGGCTGTGAGTGGGGAGGGGAGACGGAGTTTGGTAGTGAGTGTGGACAGAAGGGCCTCGCCAAGCAGCAGGGCATGGGATTGGGCTAAGCCACATCCAGACAGGAAGCCACTCTCCCCCGAGACTCACCCTCTGCACACCCCACCCCTCCAAGATGGCTCACCCTGGCTGGAAACAAATTGGGTGAGCGTCAGGGAACTGGCAGTATGCCCAGCCTCTTGGGGACACTCCTTCACGGACTCCTCCTGAGGGCCTGTGGGGTAGGAAGAAAGAAGCTGCAGTCAGGAAACCGAGAAAACCACAGCTTAAGGTTGGTGAAGAAGGGCAAGGGCATGACATCTAAATCAAGGGACTCGACAATCCATAAATCCATAAAACATGGGCTTTCTGGGACACTTGGGTTCAAAAATCACATAGGATCCTTTGCTTGCAGAATGCAGAGCCTTTAAAATGCTGACACTCATTGCCACACTCCAAGATGATCTTGTAGAATACAGTGTTCTCAAACGCTTCTGACTCTGGAACTCTTTTTGGCTACCTCTGTAGGAACACTGGGAAATTTTAAGCCCTCGGGCGACTAAGTGGAGCCAAGGGAGAAAAGCTGAGAACCACGAGAACAGTAAGACTTGGGATCGGAAGGTCTGAGTCTAAATCCTAGATCCAACACTTACTAGCTGTGTGACCTTGAACAAGTCACGTAACCTCTGTGTTTTTCTTATCTGGAAAAATGGAGGCAGTAATACCCACCTCACAGTGTTGTAAGGTTTAAAAAGGTGCAAGCCAAGCAAAGTGGGAGGCAAAGAGTAGGCACTCGGCTCCTTTTACAGGCGGACTGGGGAGAGGGAAAAGTCTGCTCTAAGGGGCATTGAGCCATGGTGACGGAGGCTGGAGCTGGCAGCGAGGCTTTCTTGGGGAAAGGCAGCCCAGAAACGGCCACAAACCTTAGAGACGCCCTTTTCAGGCCCCATCCCTGCCCTCCCACCTTCAGCTCCCAGCCCCTTTCCTACCTGCTTTCCTGGCCCACCTAGCCCCCGCCATGCGACCACAAGCCACACACAGCCGGTGGCTGCAGTGCGGGCATTTCCAGTGGGTGTTGAAGAGTCCCCGGTGACAGCGGCTACAGCAGCGAGGAACGCCTGGGTTGTCCTCCGTCCTGGCTGGCCCCTGGCCTGTTAGCCACGGGAGAGAACAGGGTCAGAGAGGCTCAGACCACAGGTCCCTTCTGGGGACCTCCAGGCAGGGATGGAGTGGAACAGTGGGGCCACCCCGGAAGGGAGACAGGCCCCTGTCAGACAGCCTCTGTAAAGAACCTCCCCCTAGCACTGTCTCCAGAAAACTCTCCCAGCAACAGTGCAGGCCTTACCTCCCCAGTTCCTGCTCCAAGGATTTCCCCATCGGCCCTGAATTATCAATCCACACCATTTCCAACACAGTCCTCCACCCACTTCCCTCCATCCCGAGGTGGTGTCCCTTCAGGAGACTCTGAATACCAGAAGAGGGAACCTTAGGAGGCCACGCCTTCCCTCACCCAGAGTTTCTGACTAAGCCCTCCTCGGTCAGTGGAAGGACGCCAGTGAGCATGCGTTCATTTACTCATGCGACACTTTGTCCTGTGCGTGGCTGAGTGCTGGCGCCTCAGCGCAGGTCAGGGCTCAGAGCTGCCCTCCCGGCGCTCACATTCCAAGAGGGGAGATGGGCTCGCAAACACAGCAGTGCTCATGATACTCCAGAGTGCTGGAGGAGGAGACTAGGATAGAATGACTAGGGTGGGGATGCTGGGGGCAGCAACAGACATGGGCCCCAAGTGATGAGTAAGTGTTCATTCATCAGGGAGAAAGGGAGGAGAAGGGCATTCCAGACAGAAGGAACAGAGAGTGCCAAGGCCCGAGGGGATGGACAAGCTGGGGTGAGCCGAGGAGGATGGGCCGCCTGATGTGAAGTGCTGGGAATCTGGGCTGAGGGAGGGCCAGACCAGACTGGCCGAGGGGAGGGGGAAGGGACTGGACTCTCTGGGACAAGAGGGAGCCATAAGGGGCTCCTACCCAGGTTGTGACCTTCCTGCAGGGGCGTGCACACATTTTCAAATGCATGTGCGGGGCTGTAGGAGGGTAGAGGAGGGAGACCCTGAAGCCAGAGGGACCCAATGAATGGCTGGCACCCCACCCTTCGCATCGGCCCAGACCCTACTAGCCTCCCAGAGTCTATGAGCCCAAACAGCAGGGAGGGCCCCCACCTTCCAATGCCCTTGAAGACACGTGGCACTCTGTCTTGTTTCCCCAGCAAACCCAGAAACTCTCAGGCAGCTGGACTGGACCAGGTTTCACACCCTCCCAACATCCCTTGCCCCAGCAACAAACTTCAGAACTCATGTCGCCTAGGAGCCTAAGCCAGGAATAAGGGCAAAGCAGGGCAGGAGCTCTCTTGAGCTGGTACCAGGATGGACTGTGCTAATGGGAGGGAGGGGCCCACACTCTGCAGGCCCCATGATCCTTGTCAAAGCACAGTGACCACAGGATCCAGCCTTCCCCGGCTCCCGCCTGCCCCACGTGTCCTGCTCACCTTCCCGCTGCACCCAGGCCAGAGCTTCACGCTCCCTCCGCAGCAGGCGGCACAGTCGGTCCCCCAAACCACTTAGCAGATGCTTGGCGAGGCCCTTGCTGAGCCTGGCCTCAGGGCCAGACCATCCTCCCTCCTCAGGGCAGGCTGCAGAGTCTTCCTCCTGCGGCTGCTCCCCTCCCAGAGGCAATCTGGACACGGGATACAGGAGATAAGGAGAGAGTCCCGACTGGGAGGGTGTTGGGGGCAGCCAGGGGCAAGAGGCTCACCTCGCCACTTGCTGGGAGGGGCGGGCCAGCCCTCCCGCCTCTCCAGCTGCACGGGCACAGCTTTGGCACTGAGCCGTGCCTGCCCGGGGAGCCGAACAAGATGTGTCATGAAGCCCCGGGTCCTGGAGGCTGGCCCTGCCATCTTGGGGTCCTGAGGAGGCAATGAAGCTGGTCAGGGGTCTGGGGCTCCTGAGCTTATGGGAGCCCCAGGCCCTGCCTTTAGCACCCAGCCCACCCACAGGCAGAGCGAGACCCGCCCCTAGGCCCTGGTCTACAGAGCTGGATTTGGAGCTAGTGAAAGTGAACCAGACAGCCAGAACCTTCACAAGAAGGGCTGGGTGGGGGAGCCTCGGAATGCATGATGTGGCCTGATGGCCAAGAGGAGAGGTCTGCTGCCCAAGGCTGGAGCCGCTGGGCCATCACCCTGATCCAAGTGCAAGTTTGTTTTGTTTTGTTTTAAGTAAGCTCTATGCCCCAACACGGGGTTTGAACTCTCGACCCTGAGATCAAGAGTCGCATGCTCCATTGACTGAGCCAGCCAGGCGTCCCTCAGTTGGTGCAAACTTTGGATAGCTCCACAGTGGGCTTAGTGATATCACTGACCGCCTGTCAGTGTGAGGAGACAATCCGGGCATAGGACAGAGGGTGCTGGAAGGTGAGAAGGCCGGAGAGTTTCAACACAGCCACAGGTGCAGTAACCCAAGAAGGGAGAGGGGCCAACAGCCTCCCAGCCCTGGCAGAGGCCCGCAAGAGCACAGACGGACCCACACCAGGTGCAAGGGTGCCTGGGCAAGGCCCCTGGGGGCTTCGATCCAGAAGCTTTGACCAAGAAACTGAAATGACCCTGAACAGTTGAGCCCGAGCCGGCAGTGCTAGAACCCTCTGTGAAGAGCACAGCGTGACAGCAGGTCCAGGAGGCACCTTCCAAAGTCCTACTACTAGCCGAGTCCAAAATGAGTTCCCATAATCCGGCTGGCCTAGGGAGGAGTTGTTCATTCCTGGAGCACTACAAGGGGTCCTTTAGGAGGGACAGTCCCCCAGACGGGGCTATGTAGCACAGACAGTCACTAAGATGAATGTTTGTGAGTGCTCACTTAATTCAGCGTCAGGAATTCTTCAAAGCCTTTGATGTGAATTATACCATTTCATCTTGCAGCAAGCAGTCTTTACAAGGCAGGTGCCATCTTTAGCCCCATTTTAGAGATGAAGAAACTGAGGCCCAGAGAAGTGAAGTAACTGGCCCAAGGTCACAACGCACCAGGCAGCAAAGTCAGGACCCAGGTGTTGTTACAATGCCACAGACACATCACAGCTTGGGAGGAGGCCGACGGAAGTAAGAAGCCACTTGCTCTGGCCTGTAGATGCTAAGGAACTCCCAGAGAACCATCACATCCGGCTGGAAACCAGACCACTTGTATGATCCCCTCATAAAGGGCCCAACGACCCCAATTCCCCACAAAGCCCCAGTCCTGGCTGCCCCCTCCCAGGTAGGGCCCTCTGCACCCTTACCTCTGTGGTTAGTATGCTGTGACGCCTCCACCTTGTTCCCAAACGATGACTCCAGCATCTCCTGCCAGCCTTTGGTCCCCTGTCCCACACTGCCTGGGAAAGGGTTGGGTGGGCGCTTGGCAGCTGGGCTGCCACCAGCTCCCTCAGGGCTGCTTGCCCTCTTGAGGGCCTGCAGCTGGGCAGGTGGGCTCTCCTCATCCCTGGGGCAGCCCCCTGGGCACCCAAACTGCTCAGAGTGTCGTGTGAGCCATGTCTTCTTTAGCTTGGTGTGATGGCTGGGTGGGCAGGCCCTGGGACCAGTTGCCTTGTTCACTTCCTCATTGGATTCACTGGGCCCGATGGCACCCCCCTCCTGGCACTTCCCACAAGGGCCAAGGCCTCCATCTCTAGCAGGTGGGTGAGATGAGCAACAGCCTCCCTGGGGGGTAGGAGGCCCAGGAGAGGGACACCTGGATGTGGCTGATGGTCCCAGCTGGTACCCAAGGCTCCCACCCCCCGGTACAGCCCAGACGTTGCTGAGAGTATGAACCAGGCCCGGGGGACAACCAGGCCAGGGGGTCCGGGGAACAGCGTCTGGATGCCCCAGCAGGAATGGGCAAAGATTCTGATGCCTGCCGACTCCTGCCTCTCCATCTCTCTGGTGGAATGAAGGACGTTCCGCTTCCCCAGTTCTCTGGAGATGCCCACCAGGGGCGAAGCCTAACAGCCCAGGTTCCGCGGTTGCCAGTGGCTCCTTTGCCAGCCTGAGAATGCTTGGATCCTTGTGGTAAAAGCCCTAAAGAGAGGAGAAAGGGTAGAGCTCATGCTGACTTTGATCCCAGCACTTCAAAGGATGGGCAGAACTGACGACCAGCTGGTGTGTGCCTGTGCGGCCTGAAGGGTTGGGAAGACACTGAGGAACTCAATACTGGTTTCCAGACCCTGATCCCTAAGTGCCTCCCCACTGCCCTGCTACCCTGCCCCCGAGGCCTCCCTGGGATTTCTCAGACCTCCGAACAATCCAGCAGCTAAAGGGTCAGCGCCTGCCACCACCAAAGGATCTGTTTAGACCGTTTGATGACCAGTATCATACTGGTCTTCAAATAGCATAAATCTTATTCCTGGGCAAGGGGGTGGGTTGCCTGGGGCGGGGGAACATGTGCCATAGACACAGGTCATGGGGAAACCTGCCACATCCCGCAGCCAGATAAAGGGCCTTGTCTGCCCCCCACAAACTCCAGGACGAGACCACATATTCAGAAACCGCAGTTCTCAGGGCCTTGCTCTGGGGGGGACAATGAGTGTGTCAGTCCCTGAAATGGCCCAAAGGCAGGGAAGGCTTGGTGAGATGGAATCACCCGGAGGAGGCATTGCTTGGGGTTGACGCTGTCTGATCTGACAGGCTCCTCTACTAAGGGTACCATCTGACGTTTTCATCAGAACGGAAGAGCAGAGCACTGTGACCTGGCGTGGCTGCTAGGGAACACTCAGCTACCTTGCATGGTCTAAGCCCCAGGTACCCACTCTGCTCCAACAATCTCACCTTGCTGCCTAAGCCGAAGGCAGAGGGCACTTTGGGCTGCCCCCCTGAGTACACCCAGGGGTGTGGGGCCAGGGGCCAGTCACACGGACGCTCTGGGGGCAGGCTGGACACTACGTAGGGTGGCAAGCAGGTGGGCACCCAGAAGGGAGCTTGCTCGAGGATCTTGGTCTCCAGAAGGAAGGGGCAATGCAAGGGCCGGAAGGCCACAGGATCGCTCTTGGGATGGCCACCACTATGCTCAGGAATCAGGGGGCCATAACGAGGTGGGCATGCCGAGCCACAGAGGGCCAGTGGGTGGGTGAGCACCGCCTCCTTCCAGCGCAGCCCCTCCTTGCTGCCCAGCCAGCTGGCCTTCCTCTCCCCATTTCGGGGGCCTTCTCCCTCCACCAGTGGGATTGTGTCCTTGGGGCTCTGGGGAAAGCCAGGGGGAAGCCAGGAGTCTGGGGGGCTTAGAACACCCCTCCAGAAGGGAGCAGGCTCTCCGAGGCACAGTGCACCACGGCGCAGACCATCTTGAGGCAGGGTATCCGGCTCCCGTCCCAGGATGCCATTCTCGGGGGCTGTCTTCTCCCAGGCTGGGGTGTCCTTCAGGAAGCTGGGCGTACTCTCCATCACTCTCCTGCCCTCATGGGGCTCTCCCAGAGGGGGTCCCTGGAGCATAACCAACACACCATGAGCACGTGCCCCAAGCACCCTACCGCCTGGTGCAGAGCTGGGCACCGCCCTGCAGCACCAAGGCAGCTCAAACCAGTAAGGCAAGTGCCAGCCTACAGCTCAGCTCCACGCCACCTGCCCACATGCAACCCGAAGGACCTGCCTGGGTGGGATGCTCAAGTGTGGGGCGGTCAGCCCTTGCCCCAAATGCCCAAGCCCACCTGGGCCAGAGGCCCTCGGCAGACTGCCACTTGCAGGATGGGTCTGGATCCTGGGCACGAGCCATGGGGCAGGGCAAGGGGAGAGACTCTAAAAAGCTGAGGTTGCTGGAGGGTATTGCACTTGGGGACAAGAAGGCAGGATCCTGGCCCTGACTTAGCACCTGCTATGTGACCTTGGGCAAGTCATATCACTCCTCTGGTCCTCCATGTGGCCTTGTGTAAAATAGGGTTTGGAAACTGGCAGTCTCTCGAGGCCTCTCTCCACATTGCCATCTGTGGGGCCAGGGGCTACTGCTTGCCTACCGCCAGTGCTCAGCCCCACTCAAGCTTGTAGCGGTGGGAAGCACAGGCAGGATGGGCAGAAGTCACCGGCGATGAGCCTCCTGGCAGGGCTGCTGGCTGGTAACTCTCCCTACACTTGGGCAGTCGCTGGTGTGTCTCTTCCCATCTCTCTATGGTTTCTTGGCTTTGGAAGCAGAGTCTGGGGACAACTGCTGGGGGCTGAGATCTCCACCACAGCCCCCAAGGGAAGGAGGGAGCCAGCACAGGAGAGGGGAGATTAAGAGGCCTCAGCTGGGACAGGTCAAGCTGCTTGAGTCCAGCAGGCAGTGCCAGGGCCGCTGGCGGCCGCTGGTAACTGCAGCCTGGCAGGGGGAGGGAAGGAGGCGGGGAATGCGGGCTGCGCCCCAGAGAGAGGCAAAGGAGGGAAAATTGAACGTGCGTGCGAAGGACCAGGGTGACAGGTGGCACCAGAGCTGTAGCGCTCTCCCAGCGCGGCCCCCTTGGCCGGCTGGCTGAAGCCCCAGGAGAGAGGGGAGGAGGCCCAGGGAACCGTGACAGAGGTAGCTCGGGTTTTCTAGGGCCACCGCTCCGTCGCGGTCCAGCCCCGTCGGGCATCCTAACTTTCAGACCTGTGGCGCAGCACCTTGGAGAAGCACGGGGAACTCCCTCGATGCGGGCAGCCGGGTCTTGGCTCAGAAATGCCCAGCTACGAGTGTCCCCAGAAGGCTCCCCCTGGCGCCCCCTCTCGGCGCTTACCTGGGCTTCGCGGGCCAGGCGCGGCGCGGGCGGCGGCGGTCGTCGTGGCCAGCGCCCGGCGCCCGCTCCCCATGGGCCGGCTCCGGGGCCTCCCGGCCGGCGAGCGAGGACACGTTCTCCCGCTCTCCGCTCAGCGCGCTCGAGTTCTCTTTCCCCCGGGGCGGCGGGGGCGCTCTAGGGCCGCAGGTTGGAGGGGTCGGATTCCGGGATCTGCAGGATGCGGCACACGGCGCGGATCGGCCGCACCAGCTTCTGGGCCGAGGCCGTGGGTTGCGCCATGGGACGCCGAGACTCCGTGCTGCGCCGCGGGGAGGGCCGGGCCGGGGCTAGGGAGCGGGTGTCCCCGGAGGGAGAGTGGGAGCCGGGCCGGGGGGAACGTGCGCCCCGGGTCGGAGAAGGCCGAGGAAGGGGGGAAAGGCCGAGAGGCCGGGGGAGGGGGTCGTGCCTGGAAGTGGGGGCCGATCCCGGGTCCCAGGAGAGAGGCACCAGCGAGGGCGCAGCACCGCGCAGTGCGACTAATGGAGGCAGAGCGCGGCGGACAGCGCAGCAGGACCTCTCATCGCCATCGCCAGACGCACAACTGAGAGTGGGGAAGCTGCTCCGCCGGTTTCCTCCTCCAGCACCCTGCGGGAAACAGGAGCCCGTGATTCGGCGGCCCCGCCTGGGCCTGCCCCCTCCCGGGCCCCGGGGGCTTCCGCCAACGCCCCGGCGATGCCACCGGCTGCGCACGGGGAGAATGAGCCCTTTGTTCCCCCCTCCCCCCCGCGGCACCCGGGCGCCTGCCGAGAGAGGCTCCCCCGGGGCAGCGTGCCAGCTTCCCAGCCGCCCCACCCTCCCGTGGGCCCGGCCCCGGAGCCTGGCAGGCGGGCAGCACCCCCACTATAGGTGCCAAGCCCGGGAACTGGAGCAAAGGGCGGGAGGGGCCGGACCAGGCCATGGTGGGGCGGGGTGCCCCCCGGGGTGCTAGGGCGGGGCGGCTAGGAGGGGGGCAGTGCCAGAGCTGGCAGGGGCAGTCGGGTTCTCACGGGTCAGTGATGGGCGCCTGACCCACGCCAGCCGACCCTGTGCCTCCTGGAACACTTGCTCCTGGTCCTTTGGTTCTGTCACATGGGCACAACCCGCTGGCCCATGTCTGCCCTGCCTCATCCTCAAAGGGCCAAGCTGCTCCTCACCATTCTTGACTCAAGACCCCTTCCAGGGCCCAACAATGAACCCGGGTACTGCCTTAGCAGTTCTGGGGAGACCTAGGCTCTAGTCTATCCCTACTCTAAGAGCCTATGTTTCACCAACTGTCCAGACAGGCGGTCGGAGCAGATGAGCCCCAACACCTGCTCTAGCCCAGTGTTCTGAGGGTCTGCCCCATCCTGTTTCCTAGTACTTCCAGGCCCAGCACTGGAGAAGAGCCCATGGGAGTGGCTCCTGGGAGGGAGCAGAGAGGAGGAGAGGAAATGGGAAAGCAGGGCACCCTCCACCAGGGGAAGCATCCCGGCTCCTCTGCGGGGGTGGTTCCAGAGCACAGACACAAACAGATTCAAACACACAGACAGATTCAGACACACATAGAAACCCACACGCCCAACGGGCGCTCCCCTTCCCTGCAGGCCCCCCACCTCCCACCCCACGACTCCTTGGCCTCCCCATGGAAGCCATCCCCGGTCTGCCTTCACCCAGCCTGGGACTGAGGTAGTGCCACCCCACCCAACCCCATCCCATCGACGGGATGAGTTCTCAGATGCCTCCGGCCTGGTCCCAAGTCACCATCTCTCTACCACCCCGGGAGGGGGAGCCATGAAGAGCTGGGAGGAAGCCTTCTCCCAGGAGACGCAAAGGGAGACAGGAATCCTTTCACCAGCTGAGGAGTAGAGGAGGGGGCTCGAGAAGAGGAGGCCCAAAGGGGCGCTGGGCAAGACTTGGCCCTGTTGGCACCAACTCCCTCAGCCCCTCCGCCTCCCCCCAGGGGCCACTTCTGTGGCAGGGCAGGCTGGTAGGGGTTGTTTACATGACTTAGTTATTAACACTCCCTTCCTCCCCCAGCTCCCCTGAGGGGTGCCCTGGACCTGAGTGTGCCAGGGGAAATGTCCGTGGAGGGCCCAATGTGGACCATAATGCCAAGGTCCAGACCGCGTCCCCAGCAAGGTTGGCTCCAGGGTGCAGCTGGGGGTGGTGGTGGGGTGTGTCTGTGGTCCCCCATCTGTGTCCTCTGGCAGCTGAAGCTTGTGGGAGAGTCTAGGGGGAGATTCCTTCAGCTTAGGGCCTAGAAGAGGCTGGGCAGGGCAGGGTGGGAGCCTGGGTTGTCCTGGGTGCTGAGGGCCTGTTACTGTCATCCCCATGGAGATGGGGATTGTCACAGGGGAGCAGGACAGTCATCCCCCCACACCTCAACCCCCAACCCCAGTTCCATGTCTGCTTTGTCAGGTCAATCTCTGAACTAGAACTGGACTCTCGGGACAGGGCTTCTGAAATGCCCAGGGGGTCATGGGAGTCGGGGGAGAAGGCCCTTTCCACCCTCACTGGCTTCCCATCCTGCCCCACAGTCCATGCCACCGGCCCACAGAGCCCTTGTAGCCGGCTGTTCTGTGCCTGAGGACGGAGCGGATCGAAGGAGACACAAAAGATACAAACATAGAAGGAAAGCCACACATGCGTGGACACAATGCTGGATTCATGGACAAACGCAAGCTGACCAGCACCCCCAGAAGCGCCTGGGCCCACCCTGGGCTCACACCGACCCCTCAGGCACATACACACACACACACACACACACACACACACACTGATACACACGTTCATGCTGACAAGCGCAGCAGCACTCACGAGCCAGCTGCCCTCACCCTGTCCCCAGAGCCCCTTACCTGGGCAAGCACAGTGCCCCTCGGGTAGAACAGCCCCCTGCCCAGGGGAGGGCAGCAGGCGGGGGCGGGGGAAGAAGCCCCGGAGAGTCAGGCCAAGCTGCCACTAATCCGGGCGGGGAGAGGGGGGGGCACCCACGTCAGAGCGGGGACTGCCGGGTGGAGGGCATCTGAGGACATCCCCTCCCACACACGCGGCCGTCTGGGCACCTAGCCCTACTTCCCCAGCCCCTCCATCCTTCAGACAGCTGAGGCTGGCCTCCCCCCACCCTGCCCCCCACTCTTGTGACAATGCCTGGACCCCAGGGAGGGCGTGGGGGAGGGGGAATACCAGGGAGAATTCTCCCAGGACCTGGGGTGAGGGGGAGAGGAAGGGAAGTGTTGGAGATGCTTTTGGAGCCAGGAGGAAGCTCTGGAGCAGATGCCCCCTCCCCTCGTGCCCACCCACCCACATCTCTGACCTAATTCCTCTTCTCAGTCTGTACCTCCCCGTTGCTCCTCCTCCCTCCCCCAACCTCCTCTCCCCTGCAGCCTAACCACCCCGGTAGAGAAAGCTACCTCATTCTGCCCCAGGCTCAGGACCTTCTGCCTAGCAACCCAGATCTGGCCCCCAGGATTTCCTGAGTAGCAGGCACCATCCTCCTGCTGGGATTTCTGTCCCCTACCCAGCACTTGGACCTCCTGGCAAGTCCTTGACCTTTATGGGGGACAAAGGGTGAGAGCCTGGAGGCTTTTGTTGACCCCCTCCTGGGCGGGGCAGTGCCAGCCCAGACTCCCCAACTTGGCCTAGGCCAGGGCAGGGCTGGAGCAGGAGGCTAACTTCCTGAGCCCCAGAGTGGCCGCTATGACCGCAGCAGGAGCCAAGGGCACATGGAGGCCAGAGGCAGGAACAGAGACCTGGATGGACACGAAAGGATCACATGCAGACAGGAGCTGAAGAGGGAGGGGAAAGGGAGGAGCCCCTCAAGGTCTGAAAGCAGGTGGGGCGGTGTGGAGGCAGGAAAGGGGAGGCCAGGAATTCAGGACCACACACACCCGGCAACTGGAGGCAATGGAAAAGACCCTCACACAGACCAGGCAGACGACAGGGAAGCTGGAGAGTCAGCCCAGGGTGCAAACTGAGAGGGGCAAGTCCCTGGGCCCAGCTGAGGCATGTTCAGGGGCCTGGCCCAGGTGCCTTCATCTTCCTCAGTGCCCAGCACAGACCCCAGCATGTCTTTGCTCCAGGCCAGTTGGAACGGAGGCCCAGCCTTGATCTGCCTGGGCATCCTGGTGGATAATAGAAGGCTGAGGGCTGCCAGCAAGCCAGAGCCTAGAGGCCCTAGGGCCAGGAACCCCACACAGAGGGCGGCAGAGATCTCTGTGATTCTCAGAGGGACACGGGAGGCTCTGAGGGAGGCCCAGGCTATACCCAATGCTGCAGTCTCAGGATTGCGTGTGTGCTTGGCCAGAAATGCCCCAGAACTTGGAATTCTCCTCGTCCCTTCCCCTCTCGGCTCTGCATGTCTCAGAACCCACGTAACTTGCAGCAGCCATTTGGCAAATGTGTGTTCTAGAGAACCTGCCATTTTCAAGGCTCTGTGACCGGCACCGAGGAGAAAGAGTGGGCAAAGATGAAAGCACAAGGCCATCTCTGCCCTCGAGGACCTTATATAGTCACTCAGTGCGTTTGTTCTTGTACCAGCAGTCTCGGGGGCCTCTGACATGTCCGGCCCGGCGCAGGGCACCACGGTGTGACTCCTGGAGGTGGCATGTTTACAGAAGAGGACAAGGTGCTTCTAGTGCCACCTGGGAAGTGGGAGGAGCTTCCCAGAGCAGGTAACACTCAAGCTGGCAGGCCAGGGAATAAGTGGGCCTTCACCACTGAGACACACACGTATGACAGTATTTCCCTTTGACTAAACCACCATCTGTTCCAGCCTGGGATACAAAGTGTGCAGCACAGCAAGTCTGTGCTTTACGAAGTCGCATGAACAGGCAGACAATCTGAAGTGCTCAAGGCAACACAGAAGTCCGTGTAAGAATAGATATGGTGTGGTCTGGACAAGCCACCAACCCCCAGGAGGCAGGGGGCATGCTGGCCAAGGGCTTCCTGGGACAGGCGGTGTCTGAGTGGGGAGGGAGCACAGGGCAAACAGGAATAGGACAGAGAGTTGGGTGGAAGAGGAAGATTGGGTCAGGGGAACAGCATGGAGCTATGAGACAGTCCGATGGACAAGGGGGCAAATACAAAGCAAGGTTTAGAGGAGGCCTGTCGGGAGGGAGGGGAAGGGCGATGCGTGCACCAACACAGCCCACAGTGTACCCAGGACCGGGGAGCAGGCCAGAGATAGGAGACCTGGGAGTTTGAGGAGGGGCCGGCAAGTCAGGGAAGGCTTCTTGGAGAAAGCAGGTCTGTAAGGAAGACTGTGGGGGCTGGGAAAGAAAGGCTATTCAGAGGCCGGGAGATTCATACCGCTGCTACAAAGCTCCGGGGCCGAGCTGGATGAGCGGATGAACGTGAGCACTCAGGGGTCGGAAAAGTCAGGAGTTGTGGGGCAGCCGGGCTAGCAAGGAGGCCAGGGGTGGGCATAACACGAAGATCTTGCACCTGAGCAAAGTCACTATTTCTCCTCAGGGGCCCAGGGGACTCTGCTGTCCATTCTAAAGCCCATTATAGGAATGAAGGCAGGGGAAACTCCAGCTCCCTCAACACCCCCATAGCTTCAGGCCTCCCCCAGTGCCCCTTCCTCTGAGCCTATGTCTCATTTGCCCAGTCACTGCACACTCCTCTGTTGTGCACCCCCAGTGCCGGGGGCTGGGTCCCGCCTTTCCAGGTCTGCCACAGCAACTTCTGGGCCATCCTGCCTCATGAGACAGGACCCCCACGCGCAGGCAACATGACCCGGGACAAGTTGTTTCACCTCTCCGAGTCTCCGTCTTTCTGTCTGAGAAATGGGTCAAAGCCCTACCCACAGGCTCACTGGGAGGATTTAAGGAGACCATGTCTAAAAATGCCCAGGGCAAGGCCAGGCATGAGACCGATGTTCCACATGGGTCCATCTCCCTGTCTTTGCCTCATCTCACCCTGCGCTGTGGGGAAGCACACCGACTCTGGGGCCACACTGCCTGGTTCCAAGATGAGTTCTGCCATTTATTAGTTTCAGTTGTGTAACCTCAGGCAGATGACCTGTCCTCTCGGTGCCTGTCCCCCCATTTGTAAAGGGGCGCTGTGATCATTGTACCTGCCTCAGGAGGTTGTGGGGAAGATTCAGCACATGTACGTTAGGGGCTCAGAGCAGGGCTGGGTAGTCACGTCCTCAGTGCTAGCCATTCCTAGACTCTGCATCTTGAGTGTCTCGAAACAGGCCTGGCACCTGGGAGAGACGCACCAGAGACTTTTTGAATGGATACATGCAGAGATGAGGCAACACCATGATGCAAGGGAATGCCTAGATAGGAAGTCATTGAACATCAGTATGTGAGGAGCTAAACCACCCCAGCCGATTACGTGCCTTCCCGAAATAAAACCCAGATAATCCCCACACCAAGAGTTAATCCACACTCCTCAGGTCACTCAGGGTTACCCCCCCCACACACACACATTTCCCCTCTTCCCACCCACCTCTTTGCTTCATCAAAAGTGGGAAGAAGAGCAGGCACGAGTGGCTGAGGGGAACAGATGTGGGACACTGCGGTGAGACCAGCACCCAGGGTCAGGAGGGGGCGAAGCCAGCCCGGGCTATCTCAGGGATTAGAGTCAGGGATGACATAGAGTTCGCTCTGGCAAAGAGCCTGGATCTCAGAACAGGGGAGACTCCGGGGATGGGGCAGACAGGACCAAGGACCGCAAACAACAGGAAGGAACAGCAGAGAGGGCCCTTGGAGGCCAGGCCAGAATTCTGCATCGTCTCTCCAGAGCCAGCCAGCCAGCCAGCCAGCCAGCCAGCAGCCAGGTCCCTCTGGGGCAGGGCTCTGGCCCGCCTCTCAACCCCACCCTCCTTGACCTGGAAGCTAGGGGCAGCCCAGACCCTGGCAGCTGCTGCCCTCTCGCGGCCACTCTGAAGAGGTGCAATGCTCCCAAGGCCAACCTGGGTGTTTACAGGAACTCAGGGCCCCTACAGCTGCCTAGAGACCCCCATGGGCCCATGGAGGAAGGTGGCCTCCTCCGGCCTAATCTGTTTACAGCTCCAGCTAATCCCCAGGAGATTACTGTGCTGCCCGTGTTCCCTCCACACCTCTGTTCCCACTGGCTTCTACTTCCCATCAAGGTCCAACTCCATCTCCTTCTGACTCTAGTCTTGGGCTCTGAACGGTCTCAGGGGTGTCCTCCCTCCTACCCCACTCCCCCATCTGTGTTCTCAGAGGTCTCCAAGAGCCTCTGGTGACAGTACTCGCCACATCACAACTATACATCAATGGTTCCCTCCCCCAGGAGACTGGGCCCTTCTGGCAGTCTGTCTGTCCTTTCATCCATCCTAGGACTGGGACTGGCCTATAGCAGGCTGTCTAATAATGTGTATTGTGAGCATCAGGAATACAAACCAGGACACGCAGAACACTTTTTTGTGTTTATTTACCAAAACGTGCATAAACCTGACCACATTCAGCAACACAAGACACACAACCAGGACACACACACACAGGGCCTTGAAGGAGGCTGTCAAGTACTTTGAAGGACAGGAAGGAATGAACATGGCTGGGTGGACTTTTGGTTTCACTTGCAGAGGTTTGGGAAGGGCTCTGGTCCCACACACCCAGGAGGGGAGAAGGAGGAAAAAGGCAATAAATAGAATCCTGGGCACAGCCCACTTTGGTACATTACAGGTATAGCCCTGTGTATGGTCCCAGCAGCGTGGGAGCCAGGAGGACAGAGCCTGAGCAGCTGCCTTAGACAGATCAGACGTGCCACCAGAGGTCTCCTCCAAACGGCCCCCAGAGCCTCATAAGGCAGGAGAGGTAAGACTGGACCAGGCTCCACAGACCCTAGCTGTTCATGTCCGAAGAGATGGTCTTCTTCCTTGTCCGAACCTTCAGGGAGCGCGAGGTGGTACCCTGGGTGGGGAGGGAGCAGGTACAACATGAGAATGTCTAGGCCCTGGGTACCTGAGTAGCACACCTCCCTCCCACTTCCCTCATGCCTCCCTTGCCACTGACCTCCCGCACCGGCGGCTTCCTCTTGACCACACGCAGGCTTTGGCTGCGGCTCAGAGGTCTCTCTCGGGGCCGGGCAGGTGGCTGGGGGACTACCTCGGTATCTGACCAACATTCATCGTCGGTGTCACTGTCCTGCAGGCCCCCTGCCCGGTACCCTGTATTGAGGAGGGGAAGGCCGGGGAGGCAAAGCTGGGCATTTCCATAGTGGGAAGGCCAAGCCAGGGCCTTCTTCGAACCCCTGGGGAAGCCATGGCTTGCATGGAAGCATCAGCCCCCTGAGAACAAACAGCTCAAGATCGCTCTCCCACTCACCGATGGGTGGCCTGTGGCAAGGGACTTGGTCCTCCAGGTAGAGGGGATCCTGGTAGGTGGGAGCAGGGTCATCGGGGATGGAGCGCAGATCCTGCATGGAGAAGCTCCGCAGCCTTCCGGCCAGTGCACCCTGACTCTGCAGGGGACGGGGAGCCACCATGTCACCTGGAGGGATGGGGTTGGGGATCCTAACAGAAAGGGGTCTGAGCCAGCACAGCTGCTCAGGGAGGTGAAGGGGCCCAGGCCAAGGAACTGAAAGGAGCTCAGTAACCTTCTAGCCCCATGCCTTTGCAACACCAACAGGAAATGAAGGTCCAGAGAGCAGGAACAAGCGCTCATGGTCACTGTCCCAGCCAGAAGTCTGAACTTCCAGCTCGTCCTCCTGCCAACACCCCACCTGTCACCCCTCACCCTGTTCCCTGGTATGGTCAGGTGCTCTCTCTTGGCTCCCTGACAGAGAGCTGTACCCCTCCAAAAGGCACTGGGGGTGGGGGTGCTGCTGGAGGGCTGGGGCCCAGGGCACCTTGGTGGCAGCCTGCACAGCGGCTGAAGCAGCAATGTTGAGGCCCCGTTTCCCAAAGCTGAGCACCGTCTCATAGCTGCGCTCCTTGGCCTGCACAATACAGGTGTCAATCTCCTGTGGAAGACAGGAAAGAGGGGGGCAGTTGGGACAGGTGAGCTCAGCTGGACAGTTGAGTCACTCCTCTGCTGCGCACCGTGTCTCCCTGCCCATCCCCACCCACCAGGGCCCCTGCAGCCACACCAAGAGCTCCCCACCCACCCATTTCCACACCTCTGTGAGTGACCACACACAGCCTCCTCCCACCATCCCCAAAACAACTTCAAGCTGGTGTTTCACAGCCTCGAATGGTCATTCCCGTGTGCTTGCCTTTATCATGAGAAAAAGAAGACTAGTTTATGTCAAGGTCAGTCCCACAGCTCAACAGCAGCAGGACCCAGATTAGAACCCAGATTATCACCTAGTATCCGGAACCCCAAGTCTAGGGCCCTCTTTTTCACACCCACCCCTATGTTTCCCTACTCAACTCCCATGAAGTACCTTCTCATGACGGGACAAGGACGGGTGGACAAACTTGCGGTAAAGCAGGCTGGCCCCTCTGGTGTAAGGTGACAACAGCCACAGTACAAAGGCCATCTTGATCTCATAGTAGAAAGGGAACCTGTCAAAGGGAAGGGTGGGCACGGTCAGCCAGGGGTCCAGGCTGAGAGTGGCCTTTCACCTCCCCACTGCCCATAGGCCTTTTGCATGCATACCAGGAAATAAAGATGTCCGTGAAGGTCTCCACCGCCATGAACAGTGCAAAGACTATCCAGTACATCATCCACCGGACCTGGGGGTGGGTGGCGGTCAGAGGCCAATAGCTGAGCCCGCACAGCCAACTCCCCTGTCCCAAGCTGACCCGAGATTCCAGAGAGCCTGTGCTGCTGCATTCTCCCGGCTCCTGGCCGGCCCCAGAGAGCTGTCTCTGAGAAACTCCCACCCGTCTCTCTGCCCAACCCCCCCAGAAGCTTCACCCATATGATCCTGCACAGGCATCCTCCACAGCCTGCCGTCCAACCGCACCCACTCTGCTCAGGCTATCCCATCTGCTTATGCCCCTGGAAGAAAGGGAGGCCAGTTCCGAACCTCCCCACCTTGCCGAGTCCTACCATACCCCTAAGGCTGTCGTCCCACCCAGTCTACACCAAACCCTCCTGCCCACAACCACACTCACATATTCACGAATGTTTTTGGTCTTCACAGCCTTGTAGGAAGCATACGCTGGGTACAGCATCCCAAACACCAACCTAGAAGAGCCGGTAAAAAAGAGTGGGAGGATGAGGGCCATCATGTCCTCCTGCCCCCCACCAGATGGCCACCTCCCTCATAGGTGTGCAGTGGCAAGGGCCTACCCCGTTCTTCCTGCTTGGCTTGCACAACCTGTGCCTGAGTCAGTGCCCTGAAGGCCACCTCCCCACCCTGCTGTTTACAAACACCCCAAGCCTGCCCAGGCCTGCACGGGTGCCCTATGGGTGCATGATGGAGTGGGAGCACACATAGCCACACACAGGTGGGTGGGAGGCAGGCTTCAGAGCTGGTGAGAGCACCAGGCCGTCCCCTCCCATGGGCATGCAATCAGGCCCAGAGCCACCAGACCTGGCACTGCCAGGCTGCAGGCAGGAATATAGGAGCCAGGTGCTGGAATACTAAAAGGTGAGAGGAGGACAGAGTGGGGAGGTAGAGGCCAGGGCAGTGAGTCATGTGACTGCTCAGATGGGAAGCAGGCACCTGGAATCTCCACCCACAAGGTGCCACAACACTTTGCGTTTGCTAAGGGGCTGCCAGTCCGGTGTGAGGGCCTCGGTCCCACAGCCCTGTCTGCAGTGTGTGTGACTGCGGGAGGGGTCGCCAGGAGCCAAGGAGACTTTGGGGATGGAGGACAAGCGAGGGTGCCGGGTGGCACGTGCGTGCCCGCAGGTCCGTTAACCCTTGTGGTGAGAGTTGAGGGCGCTGTGCCCCCTCTCCCACCAGAGGTTCCCATCAATCTTCCACCTCAGGAGCGCTCTGGCTCCTGGGGATAGAGGAAGTCTGAAAGCAGCCATACTCACACCACCAGGCGACAGAGTATCCAGGACACCATCCTGCAGCCTCGGCACGAAGGGGGAACCTCCGCAAGATGACCAGAGGGACGCTCACGCGGGGCTGGGATGGGGTAATTAGTGGAAGTGCAGGAACCAGAGGGGCGCTCGGGCTGCCCCTTGGCAGAGGTGAGCCCGCCACCCCCCCACTCAGCAGTGCGCGGAGCCTGAAGAGTGGGGAGACCCGTGGGCTGAAGCGAGGAGGCCGGGGCTCGGAAAACCGACTTGGGAGCCGGTAAGGGCGGGTGCGTTCTTTCGCCCCGCGGCGCTCCTGGGGCAGTTACGGCTCAGCCCCGCACTTCCTGCTGCGGGGAACCAGGTGTTCGGCTCTCGCCGTGGCGCTGCTGCGGGTCCCGGGCCGCGGGTGGCGGTCACGGCCTTCGCTCGTTCGGGTCCCCGCGGTCTCAGCGGGCCCTGCCACGGGTAGCGGCCTCGGGGCGGAGTTTGCAACTCACTTGAAAGTTGCACGGAACTAGATTCTGCCCAACCCCAGGGCTCCGGCGCTTAGCGCAGGCGCAGTGAGGCTCCGGAGGGGGCGGGGAAAGGTCAAGGAAGCCAGCGGCCTGCCCCCTTAAAGGGGCAATGCGCCTCCTACTCGTGGATGAGGCCCAGTAGGTGAGCGGCCGCCCTAATTGGAAAGATTAGGGGGTGGGAAACGGCAGCAAAAAAGGTGGGGAAAAGGAAACGAAGGAAACCTGGAGTCCAGAGTTCTCGCGACTCTTCCCTGGCTTCCCCCTTTTGCCTTGTCTTTCCCTTCTGTAAAATGGGAAAAGGCATGGGATGGGTGCAGTGCCCCACTTCCAGGCTCACAGACAAGTGGGAGGAGGCATGGCTGAGCGCCAACAGATCCAGGTCTTGCAGCCCTGGGTCAGGAGATGCTTAAGCGCCCCGAAGACACTGAGTTGACCTAGGACGAAAGCGAGAAGAAGTAGGAGAGGGAATCTGAGGGACTCATCACCGCGCCCCACCCCCTGCCCTCTCCCCGGAGTCACCCTGAAGAGTGGGTTTCAGGAGTTGACTTCTCTCTGCGATACCTCTCTAGAGCCCACCTATTTGGGTGGGCTGACCATGATGATTTGAGAGATTCCAGACAGAGTCCCCTGCCCCCACTCCCCCACCCATGCCTTTTTCACCAGAAATTTGAAGTTCTATTCCTTGTGAGTCAAGAACACAAACATCCCTGAGAGCTGAATCATATCAACAATTGCCACTTTGTAGCTAATTTTTGTGTGCAAGGTCTTGACCCTTATGAAGATCCCCTCCAACCTTTTTTTTTGTTTTGTTTTTTTGTTTTTTTGTTTTTACCATTTAGGAAATAGGTTCTCTCTGTGGCATTGGTTACTGGATGATGAGTGAATGCTCCACTTGATCAGTCTTCTCAGCACAGCCCAGGAAGGGGAGAGGAAACAGAGAAGCTCCTCTAGGGGCAGGGGTATAAGGGAAAGAAAGTGGGAGGCTTGAAGGAGAAGGCAAGCTTTGTTGCTTCTAGAACTTTATACTAGGATTGCATTCTTTGTTCTCTCTTCTGCATAGTGCCCCGATCCTCCCTCTGACAATAGGGACCATACCTCTCCACCCTGGGCAGCCACCCCCTCTGTTTCACAGGGCTGAGGTGAAGGAGACAGCAGAGTTACCCTGAGCCATGCGGATGGGAAACTTGAACAGTTATTAATTTTTATTAGAGCCATAGTTAACACCCATCATCTATGGAAAGGATGGCATAGGTAATGATGGGGGCCAGGGAAAGGAGGCTTCCTGGGAATAAATAAACACCAGGTAATGATGTAGTCTTAATTACTATCATCCATTTTATTGGTGGTGTTGAGCTAGCAGTGAAACCGACCCACAGGAGAAACTGCCCTGAGGCCTCCCTCTTCCCATCTAACCATCCCCTCACACTAGGCCTCACTCCTACCTTATGTTGGAAAAACAAGAGACTGCAAGGGCCAAAGTCCCACCACCCATCTCTAGGCCCAAACATGTGATCGAGATGAATGTTGAGCTTAATTGAGGAGACACATTCCTTGTCTCCTGGGAGCAGAAGGATGTGACTGACTCCTGGGGGACAGCTCAGGAGGAGCAGGGGGTTGCAGAAGAGGGAAGGAAGCCCCGATCCTCAGGAGGTGAGTGTGCTTGGGCTGACGGGGTGTGTGTGCGCACCTCTGGTCCTTTGGTACCTGCTGCACAGCCACCTCCTCCCTGGCTGCCTTCCAGAGTCACCTGACCCCAGCACCTACCCCCACTTGCTGGCGAAGAGCTCTCCTGGGCCCTCTTTAAGACCATCTCCACGGGGTGCTCCTGGGTGGCTCAGTGGGTTAAAGCCTCTGCCTTTGGCTCAGGTCATGATCCCAGGGTCTTGGGATCCCAGGGTCCTGAGATCAAGCCCTGCATCTGGCTCTCTGCTCAGCAGGGAGTCTATTCCCCTTCTCTCTCCATGCCTGCTTCTCTGCCTACTTGTGATCTCTGTCTGTCAAATAAATAAATAAAATCTTTAAAAAAAAAAGACCATCCCCACAGGGAAGGTCTCTCACATGGAGACAATGCGCTTAGGGAATCTAAGGGACAGCAGAGGTCTGCTCCTGAGAGCAGGGCTCAACATGGAGGGGTGTGCAGCTGAGGGGTGTAGAGTGAGTGGACTCTGTTTCTCATCGCCTTTGGTCGTGAGATGTTGACACAGTCACCCAGCTACCCTGGGTTGCTAGGCAACTCTCTGGACACGCTGATGACCCCCAGGGCAGGTGGCCAGGCAGGCATACATCAGGCCGCATTCCCCATGTACAGAAAGCTGGGCACTCAAGGGTAGTAGGGTCTCCCACCCTGGAGGGAGTTCCGGGGGAGTGACAAAATGTTTATCTTTTTACCTGGCAACAGAGTACCAACGTGTCTGGGACACTCAACCTACTTCCCCCGGCAACTTCTTCCTGGCCCAGCATGAGGGTCCATTCCCCATTTGAAGAAGCAGGACAGGAATTCCCAGGACAGTGTGGCTGGGGGGCCTGAGGGACATCTGCTAAGCCAAGAGCACATGAACGTGGTTTGAAGAGGTGGAAGCCCAGACACAGCACCCATGAGGTTCCCCATGGTGAGGGGGTGCTCAGGGGCAAGCTTGGGGGTGCACCTGACACTAGAGGAGAGACAGAGGGCCAGGGTCTCTGAGACTGATGGGTGAGGAGCCCTAGTCTGCAGACAGAGTTCTCCCCAAAGATCAACCTCCTCCTTTCCCAGCAAGCACCCTTCTCTGAGCCCCTTCGGCATCTCCTAGAGTCCTAAAGACTAGAGTCCTAAAGACAAGTCACAGTGCTGTGTCAGACACATTATTCCAACGGCTTTCCAGGTATGAATGTATCATATATTTCATGCATCTAGATCTCATACTAACTCTGTCAGCCAGGTATTTTGATTATCCACATTTCATCGATGATAAAAACAGAGATACAAATAGACTCAATGACATGTTGAGGCTGCCCTTGCCGCTAAGTGGCAGGATCAAGAACTGATAGACTAAGTTTTAGTATCTACTTGACAGAGGAGAAACCCAGGGCCAGGGAAATCAGCGCACTTGCTTGAAAACTCCCACCTCAGGCAAGAGCTGGATGCAATGGAACAGAATGGAGAGGGACTGCTGAGCTTGTCTTTGGCCTTGTTAGTTGGAGTTGACCTGATGGAAGGACAGACTCCAGTCTCCATGGGCCCCAAGTCTGTGATCTCCAGGAAGAAACACTTGGGCCATGAGTCAGCCCCAGGTGGTAGAGACTAGTCACACTTGACCCACATTTGAATGTCATCATCATCATGAATTCCTGACCCCAGCACAAGCTGACTGTGGGGTGCCCACTTTCTCCTCTGAAAGAGAGCAAGGAAGAGGGGGGTCTGAAGGCTACTGCCCCCTGAAGACAGTAGGGACAGAGAACACAGCCCTGGCTCTGTTCTGAGAGAAACAGCCGCCTCCAACAGTAGCCATTGGACACGTGAGAGCCAACAATGGGGTGGGACATTTTTATTTGCAGCAGTGAAGTCACGACATTGCCCCCAAGTGCCCCTGGGCGTCCACCATCAGTGGGCCCTCACAGAGTCTGGGCACAGGGAATTCTGCCCACCTCACCCCATGCCTTCTCCGCCGGCCTTGCAGCTCCGAGCTGCCTATTCCCAGCCTACAGCAGAGGGCAGCAGAAGCTTGGCTCCCAGGTCCTGCCTCTACGGACCCTCACCCCCCTCCACCCCTCAGCTCACACTAAGACACAATGCTCCTGGGGCCTGCCTCTGTGGATTGGAGAGGTCCTGGGATCCCCAGGATGCTCTCTAGCCCTCCTCCACTCTTGGCACTGGCCCAGTTGGCTAGGGTGCTTGCCGGGGGCCCTGGTTCGGGCCAGCGTTGGGACCCACCTTACAGAGCCTACACAGCTCAATGTCCACATCCCAAAGGTGGGGTTCAACCAGGGGGTGGTCAGAAAGCTGGGGCAGCCACAGTGAAGAAAAGCTGAAACGCTTTTATCTGGGTGGTCTCCCATCCCCAGGTGAGCTGGATTCAAGATCAGAGCAGGAAACTCCAGGGAGAACAGAGAGAACCCTAAGAAGAGCTCAGGGTCTGCTTTGTTATTGATTTGGGCAGAGGGGCAAAGCCCCCAGATCAAGCTGGTGCCCAGAGACTGGCACCACTATTCCCGTCCTTATCAGCTACAGGGTGGGCACATAAGGGATGAGTGAGCCGAGGAGCGCAGGGACCATGTGCCTCCTCCAAGAAGAGAGCCAAGTTGATGAAGGAGAGCCTCTTTAGGCCGCCCTGCATCTGCATGTGTGCACACAGAAGTGGGAGAATTAGCAGGCGCATGTGTGTAAACTGAGGGTGTCCATCAGCGTCTGCGTGTGCATGCCAAAGGAGCATAGTGCAAGGGACTGAGGCCCGCAGCATGGAGGCTGCGGCCCCAGGCTGCAGTACGGATGTGAGCAGGTAAACAGAGCCCTGGAGCACCAACAGGAAAGACCAGAGTAGGAAAGCTAAGCTGAAAAATGGGACGGGTGGTTCTGCTCTCCCATGCCCCTCCCCTGGGGCCAGAGCCCAGAGAAAGCAGCAGATCAAGGGGGACAGAGTCTTGGGGCTACCAATGTCCACACAGGAGAGGCACAGGGCTGCTGAGTTGCCTGGCACATCTCCAGGTCTCCATGCTGATGACAACTATGGTGAGTGGCTCCCCTGGGCCCACCCACAGTGTGTATCCATGCTCATGGGTGGGGGTGGGAGGGAGGACGCGCGGGGGTGGGGTGTCCATGAGGCCGTGTACGCAGGTTGGTTACACGTGTCTTCACATGTGCAGGCACACGTGCTGCTCACAGAGAGACTTCCCTTCAGCCCCCCGCAGCCACCCAGACCCAGAAGCCGGGCTCCCTCTAGGCACTAAGATCCACCACGATGTGTCGGTACACGAGCGTCTGTCCCTTGAAGCTGGGGGCCAGGAGCAGCTGGGCGTCGCCAGCAGGCATGTAGCAGAAGGCCCGAGGGGCCTGCACAGCCAGCTCCTGGAACCGCACGAACTTCTGGCGCCCCTCGTCCCACTGGTAGATCTGCGTGAAGGAGAAGTCACTCCCCAGCGCCAGGTAGCGGCGGCCGCCCACCAGGAAGGGCTGCATGGCCAGGGAGCCCCTGGAAGGCAGGGCCTGCACTTCAGAGAAGCGGGTGCCCTCCCAGCGCAGGATCTTGGAGTCGCCGATATAGCGGCTGAGACACAGGTAGCTGTCGCGACCGGCACGGAAGTGTTTCACGGCCTGGGCGTCGGGCACCTGGGTCACCTCGCCCTGGGCCACAAACTGCTTCTGGGTGCGACTCCACTGGTAGATGACAGGTGCCTGGGAGCTGCTAGATACAATCAACCGTGGCTTGCCCTCGCCATCCACGAACTCCAGGTCAGTGTCACGGTGCCAGGCATGCAGGGCCTGGTGGGAATAGAAGCCGTTCTGGTGCCAGCGGTAGACGCTGGTGGCACCCGCCTTGGAGCTGTCAGCCACGGCAAAGTACCAGTCACCATCAATGCGGAAAGCCTCGAGGTCGTTGGGCTTGCGCACGCGCTGTGGGTCGATGTCCTGCAGCTTGGTGAAGCGTGTGGTGTTGGGGTCCCAGTGGTAAATATAAGAGCCCCCAAACAGCTGGGCCACAACCATGTACAGCTGGCTGTCCACCACCATTGGCTTGCAGTGCACGGCAGAAGGGGCTGCGGGGAGGGAGAGAAGCAGCCTCAGGCAGGGTCAGGCAGCCCTGCATGCCCCCTCCCCATGCCATGCCGTTGGAAGACGGGGGATCACTCCCCTCCGACCCTGGCCCAGAACCCTGGCTCTCGGGGACAGTGGCCCTCCCACCGAACTTCACCGGCTTTTCCCAGCTGATCATGTGACTCTCAGCATCACTCTCCCTCCACTCTTGCCCCCAGGGTTAAAACATCAGCTAACATGGAGCACAAAACAGGTGTCCTTACGTATTGACCGGGTGTTTACCTATAATATTGATTATGGAATGTTTATTGTGTGAAGCCCCTGGGCTGAGTGTGAACAACTGATCATCAGAAATGGATCCTGTTATTTTGCCCATTTAACATTGACAGGAGCAGGCTCAAAGTCTAAGTGACACCCAAAGTTCCCTGGCTGGCCAGATGCCAGGCAGTGGAAGGAAGAAGAGACTGAGCCCATCCACAGCCAGGTCATAGAGCCAAGGTCACACCATGACACTTTGATGTTTGGATAGTTGTGTACGAAAACACATTATCCTAAGAATTCCCACTTTTGCAAGGGCTGTTAGGTACGAGGATGTCTGCACGAACCTCCTTCTGTTCAACAACCAGATCGATCTGACCTCTTCTCAAGCACGTGAAGCACACAGGGCCACACTCTTCACCTGTCCTGGTGTCTCTGTTTATCAAGTCTCCTCCTTCCCAGTGGGGCTTTATGCACCCTCCTCCTCCCCATCCCTCCCCCTGAAGAAAGCCCATGCTGAACCCCAGGCCTCTGGCAGTCACCGCAAATCCCTTCGACAGCCTTGTTCCACCTGCCCAGATATTCATGACTCCCCAGCTCCCAAGTTCAGACCATCCATGCCCACATACCCAAGAGCACCTCAAAATCCAGCTGGCCATGACTGGGCACACATCTACCCTCAAACCTGTTCCTGCTCTTCCTCCTCTATGTTCTCAATTTCCATCCATGGCTCCACCCAGTTGCCACCTCCAGAAGCCTGGAGCCATCCCCAACACCTCCCTGTCCCTCACTCACCCACAGCCAATCAGTCCCAAGTCCTGTCAGCCCTTCCCTTCTGCTTTCTAAGTTTGTGTAGGATTGCTGTTATTCCTTCTGTAAACATTTTCTAGAATTTACCAGGGAGACCATCTGGCCCTGGATCCTTCTTTTGGGGGAAGGGTATCTTTTTTATAAAGACTTCAGATTCCTTCAGAGATACAGGGTAATTTAAATTTTGTTTCCTCTTGTGTCAGTTCACTCCTCCATCCTAAATCTCTCTCTCTCCATCCCCACTACTGTTGCCCCAGTCCAAACTCCTGCCTATCCCCCTAAGGATGTGCCCACATGTCTTGCCCCATGCCAAGCCACTCTCCACATGGCATACAGAGAAACTGTTCTAAAATACCAGGTGGTTTGTTTCATACACTCTGCTCAAAACCTGTCCATGACCTGGTCCTCATGTCTCTTGGGTTTCATCTGCCTCTTTCCACCTTGAAACTTATGCTGTAGTCACATGAGCTCCTTATGGTTTACACGTGCATGCACTCATGCACTAAGCTGTTGCACACTTTCTTGAATTTGCTCATACTGTTCTTGATGCCAGAATACCCCTGCCACATTTTTTCTCTGAGCTAAGTCTCCCTCAGCCTTCTAGACTCAGCTCAAATTCAGTGGATCCCAAACTGAGCTCACTAGCCACTCCTATCTCCTTCTTCGTTCACTGGAACCAACCAGTTACTCAAGCCAGGCACTTGGGCATCACCTCTGACTTTCCTTCACCCTTCAAGGCTCAAGTCAGGCATCCCCTCCACCAGGAAGCCCTCCTTGATTGCCCAGGGTACACTTCTCCTTTGTGGTCCTAGAACATCATATTCATATCTCCTTCCTCATACCCACCTATTATATGGATGTTATCTGTGTATGTATTGGCCTCTCCCCAAAGACTGGAAAGTTATTATGAGCAGAGACCATGTCTCATCTATGCCTCTACCTGTAGGTATTCAGTGAAGAGGAACAATGGAGCCCAGCGCCTCTCCACCCCTTTAAATGTGGGCCACCAAAACCAGCTTGGGGTAGGTACCTGGTATTCTATCATAATCTCGAAGCTGCCGTTCCACATAGTCCCACTTGAGAACAGTGCAAGCGCTGGCACCTGGCTGGGCCAGAGCCAAGTAGAGGTCGCTGGAGTAAAGGAAGGGCTCGGCTGACACCGCTGGGAAGGACAGGGTCTGGTACAGCACGAAATCTGTAGGGATGAGAGGTGAGTGGTGGGAAGAAGAAGGCTAAGAGCTTGTTGGGGGTTAAGTGCTGCTGGACCAGGATGGTGGAGGCTGGGGTTGCTTCTGGCAGTGCCTGTGAGCACCCCGGGGAGACCTGCGGTGGGGGGAGGGGGCACCTCCTACCGGTGGTAATGCAGTCAAACTCTCGCAGTGGCAAGTCCTGCACCTTGTGCTCCTGGAAGCGGGGCGGGCTGGCACAGTAAATGGGAGCCACAGTGGTGTTGGTGTGCGCCAGCCACTCCACAAGCCACTTGACCTTGCAGTTGCAGTTGAGCGAGTTGCCCCGCAGGTCCCTGGATCGCGAGGGTGACAGAGGGAACACAGAGAGGAGCAGGCTCCCAGTGGCTCTACGCCCCCGCCCCCACATCTCCCACCCAGGGGCTCTCTGGGCTTTTGCAAGTGGGTATAATCAAGGTTGCCGCTGCTCACATGGCATCTTTGCACAGATTAGAGAGAAGTACCCCTTGGGCTAGATGCACCCCCATGGACATGGGTTTGGCCAGCGGAGCCGGGGCTGAGTTTCAGTCCCTGCTGGCCTCCTGGGTGAGGTGCCCTTTTGCAGTGTGTAACCTGCACCACTATGTCGCGTCTCAGTTCCTTCAGACCTTCCACAATCCCGGGTTGTTGCTTTTTTTCTTGTGTAAATACTGACTGATTATTGTGGCTATACAATAGGGCATTAATGTATGATCAAATCAAACATATGTTTTAAAAGCACTTGTTTAAGAAGCATATACATACACACTGTATCCACGTAACCTTCCAGGAGACATCCCCAAACCCAAGCCCTCCCAGGCTCTCAAGAACTTATGGTCTTCTCCAGGGACGTGCCCCTCTGTGCCATTGTCGAAAGTGGTAGGGCTCAGACTTACAAGTCACTAAGGATATCCAGGGGCCGGAAGATGTCTCGAGGCAGTGTCTGCAAGTTATTGTTGGCCAGCGATCTGCAAGAGAGACCCCTGGGTCACCTAACTGAGGCCAAAGACCACAGGAGATGGAAGGCTTTGGTCCCGTGTGTGTGTCCGTGATGTACTCACAGGTGTGTCAAAGACTTGAGTCCTCTGAAGGTAAACTTGGATAGTGCCCAGATGTCGTTGTTCTCAATGAAGCTGGAGACAATGAGAATTTGTTGTAGATGCCACTCAGTATCCCAGACCCCCAATCAGCTACTTCTCTCCGCCCCAGCTAGATTCCTGCCCGTGGTCCTAAGGCAGGCTTCCATTCTGATTCTGGTGACATGAATGAAGACTGTGGTGACAGGGCATCTGAACAGGGTGGTTTAGGCAGAGGGATGGATGAAATGACCTTCTGCTTGAGTCCAGCAGTCAGAGGACTCAAGGGCTCTCCCTATCCATTGCCCCCAGCCTTCCTCATCCAAGCTGCCCTCTCAGCCCACCCAGGCTGGGGCTCCCTCCTCCTTTCTGGTTCCCGTTTCCCCCACTCCTTGACACACACAGGTACTGCAGGTGTGACAGTCCTGTGAAGGCGTTGTCTCCAATCAGAGTAAACTTGTTGGAGTTGAGTAACCTGGAGAGACAGAGAGCGGATTAGAGCTTCCAAGGGTGTGCCCGCTGTGCCAGCCCTCAGACTGCTACCACACCCTGGGGCTTCCTCACAGTCCCGGGGTCCTTCCCCAGTGTGTCTCTCTATCTCTGTGTCTGTGTCCATCCTCTGTCTCCACCCTCACCCCAGCTCATTCACTCCCTGTCAGACTGGTGTTAAGCTTGAGGGTAGCCCATGTTGAAAAGGAGCTGGGGTAACTCACAAGCACTCTCTCCTGCGACTGGGGCTTCAAACAGGAACAGCCCTTGTTAAAATTCCGCACCCTCCCACACCCCTCCCTTTTGACCCTCAGCTCCTTCTTCAGATCCTGGTCCCGGGGGGTCAACTGTCTCTAAGATGAGCCCTGTCCCCTGCAGTGTCCATCTTCTGGCACCAACCCAGCTACTGCACCCAGTTCCTTTGGTCTCCAGAGGGGGCAAGTCCATTCCTCATTGGGCCCCAAATACCCACTGCTGGTTTTCACAAGCACCCCCCACCTTCCTTCTCCCCACTACTGTTCCCTGCACCCTTCCTGACTATGCTGCTCCACCTTTTGTGGCTTTCCTTACCAGCAGAATTTTAAGGGACACCTGCCTCTTAACCTGCAATGGCTGCCTGTACTTGTTCTCCTCTCCCCAGCCCAGGATCTTTCCCCTTCCACTGCCCCACCCCGTACCCGCCCTTCCCCAAGGTCCAGCGTCCTTACAGGAACTGCAGCAGGGGCAGGTGGGAAAATGCTCCATCCTGGATCTCTGAGAAGGCGGCATTCACCAGTGTCCTGCAGGGGACACTGGAGTCAGTACTGTGGGGACTACGCAGGGACTGGGGTAGAAGGGCACCCAAGGTGAACAGGGCACTGCTTCTCCACACTCTTACCCTGGACACTCCCCATTTC
The DNA here is from genome assembly GCF_022355385.1 of Mustela nigripes. Taxonomy (NCBI): domain Eukaryota; kingdom Metazoa; phylum Chordata; class Mammalia; order Carnivora; family Mustelidae; genus Mustela; species Mustela nigripes. The sequence goes on from NC_081557.1 coordinate 107,752,351, forward strand.
ACCAGCCTGGGCACCCTACCTGGGACTATCTTTCTTTTCCCTTCAGAAACTCATTGCCTTTCTTCATGGCTATCCTACGGCCTCCCTGAGCACCAATGAACCCAGGCTGAGCTTCCCCGTCAGCCAAAAAGAAGGTTCCATTACCCAGACCTTCAAGATCATCCAAATGCCAACCGTGTGCTAGGTGCTGTTGAGGGATGGGGCACTGGAATGGGGCGTGGGGGGTGGTTAGCCGCCTGCTCTCAAGGACCACACAGCCCATCTGGTCCCTGAGGCCACTTACTGCATGGGACAGGCTGGCTGGCCCAGTCCAGAGTGGATGGAAGACCAATGCAAGGCAGTGGTCCAGTGCCAGGGCACTGTGTGGGTGTATGTCCCTTCCACCCCTCCCCCTGCTTCCACCCTCCCTCCCCCTACAAAAAGCCTTTCTGCCCTCGGAGTGACATCACAGGCAGGGGACCACATGCTCTTGTAAACAACCCCTCCCCCCGTGTCCAGAGCCCTGCACACAGTAGGTCTCATTGATGCTGATGCTGGTGATGATTCATTCTTGGCCCTAAACTCCTGTTTTCCCCAGCCATGGCTGCTGAGCCTGCATGACTACAGAACTCCCCGCAGGGCTGGTGCCTTGAATCTCCAGTCCTAAGGACCCCTGGAGTCCTCCTGCTCCCCACACTTTGTGCAGGGGGAGCAGGGGTTTTCCCCATCCACTGTCAGAAGGCTCTTGCCTTGCTCCCTCTCTCCGCTCCCCCACCTCCTGAGCCAGGGCAGGACACTCACAGAGAGATGACCTCGGAGGGCAGGTTCCTGGGCACGGCCTTAGAGTCGACGCAGAAGGCGGTGTCCCTGGTGCAGGAGCAGCTGGGCGGGCAGGGGGGCGTCTTAGGGGGCCTCTTGGCACTGACTTGCAGCATCAGGCAGAAGCCGAGCGTGGACAGCGCCAGCAGCCGGAGCCGGGAGCCCCGCCTGGCCCGCAACCCCGCCATGCTGCCTGCAAGCTCTCTCGCGGGCCACCGGCCGCAGCCCCCGCCCCGCGGCTCTCCGCCACCCAGCGCGGGCTGCCACCTCCCGGCCACCGCCGCCGGCTGCCGCTGCCGCAGCTAGGAGCCCGGCTGCCCGCTGCGGAAAGCGGATTCCTCCGGCCCTCGGGCGCCGGTTCCGTCCCCACCCCTGCTCGTTCTCGCGAGCCGGCAAGGAGAGCTGCGCGGGCCCGGAGCCGAGCTAGGGCTGACCGGCGGGGGCGGGGGCGGACGCGGGCTGCGGCGGGGGCGCGCGCAGGGCGGGCCGGGGTGGGGCGCGGTGGCTGGGGGAGTCCCGTGCTGGGAGTAGCCCAAGAAAGGAGTGTTTGAGACGTCTCCGGGGCCGGCGTCTGCTTGCACGTCCTGCGCCCAGAGAGACACTCGCGAGTGCAGGTGTGCGAGGTGTGCAAGAGCATCGTCTGCTGGCATGACTGTGCATGTGTGCGCCTCTGCCTCTGCCTCTGCACGGGCACTTGCACGTAAGGCGCCTATCCCCTCGTGGGGGCATTGCTGCATTGTGGATCCCCGTGCCTCTGTGTGTCTATCTGCCGTGACCCTCAGGGGACATATCCTCTAAACAAGAGCTCATGAGTGTGTTAAGCCACATGTGTGTGTAGCTGTGTTCACATGTGTTTCCACGAGCCAGTGAGCAGAATGTGCCTTTGTGTCTCTGGGAGCTGAAAAGGGAAATGTTTGTCACTGAGTCCGAGTGGAAGTGTGTGGAATTCTGGAACAGCTCTCCCTACCCAACCACAGACTGTTGAAGCTGGGTTGAGCCCTGGATGTTTCCCAGGCCAGCTCTTTGTCACAAATGAGGAAACAGAGGCCCAAACTAAGAGGAAAGCAGACCAGCTTGGTGTCACATCTACTGTGTGTTGTGTACTCTGCGTGCTTAATCCTTCCAACCTTTTAAGGTAGATGATACTAATCCCCTTTTACAGATAAGAGAAGTGAGGCTGGTGGTACCAGAGGAAAGGGACAGAACAGAGATTTCAACCCACTCTGCCCCAACTCCAAAGTTCAGAGTCATACTAATGTACCAGGGCTTTCCAAAGCGTGGTCCAGGGAGTCCAGGAGAATCTTCCGGGGAGTCACTGACATCAAAATAATTGTCCTAAGAATGTTAAAACTTAATTTAACTTTTTTAACTTTCATACTCTCACAAAAGTACGCTGGAGTTTTCCAGAGGCTACACCATGTATCTTCAACTAAGCCAGCAATTAAAGAGATTTGCAAGGGGTACCTGGACAGCTCAGTCCACTGAGTAGCCAAAGACTCTTGATTTTTGCTCAAGTCACGATTTCAGGGTCCTGGGATAGAGCCCAGCGTGGGGCACAGCACATAGGAGGTAGTTGACTAGAGGATTCTCTTATTCTCCCTCTGTCCCTCCCTCCGCTCATGTTCTCTCTCTTTCTAAATAAATAAATCTTGAAAAAAATAAAGAGATATGCAAAAATGTAAAACAACGACACTCTTATCTCTAATTTTTTTTGCTTTGTAAAATCATTTTTAAGACTTATGTTACATATGTTAAAACAGAATGGGGTTATTATTGCAATTTTCACTAATTGATTAATACTTTTAAATTTCTCAGTAAATATCAATATAGTAAATATCAATAGATATAACCCACATAAACAGAAGATCTTGGGGGTCCCCAATTTTTTTAAGAATGTTAAGGGGTCCTGGGGCTCCTGGGTGGCTCAGTGGGTTAAAGCCTCTGCCTTTGGCTCAGGTCATGGTCCCAGAGTTCTGGGATTGAGCCCCACATCGGGCTCTCTGCTCTGCGGGGAGCCTGTATCCTCTTCTCTCTCTCTCTTCCTGCCTCTCTGCCTACTTGTGATCTCTGTCTGTCAAATAAATAAATAAATAAATAAATAAATAAATAAAATCTTTAAAAAAAAGAATGTTAAGGGGTCCTGAAACCAAAATGTTTGAGAACTGCTGCTCTCCTCCGTGTTACTTCCCTGGGGGTCTCTGTGTGGGACTGATTGTGCTGAAAGTTCACACAGGGTCAGGGAAGCCTGGAAGTCAGGTGAATGGGCTGCCCGTCTGGTGTTCTTTCCATAGCAGGCTAGGAAACTGAGATCGCTGGGTTTAAGATGTGTCCCCAACTGTGCCCAGCCTCTGCCAGCAGGGACTTCTCTGGTCAGAGCTTACATCTGCCCATGTTCTCTCAACCAGGGATGCCCTGTCCCTTTGATGCTCACTTGCCACTGCCCATCCAGATGCCCGTGCAGCCCTCCGCATGCCAGCTTGTGGGACAACAAGCAATGGGGGTTGGGAGGGAGGCCTGGGCAGCTGGGCAGCCGTCCCCTCCCGTCCCTGGCACAGCTCTGCCCAGCGCACAAAGGCGGAGTGATTCTTGTCCCAGACACTGCAGCAGGGGAGCTGGAAGGGAAAAAAGAGGAGGTCCACATAGGAGGGGTGGCTACCTTAGGGCTCTCCATCACCCACAGTTCTCCCAGAGGAATTTAGACCAGAGACAGACAGAAAGGGGAAGACTTTGCCCTATTCTCAGCTAGGGAGAAGAGCTGTTTGGGGGATGAAATAGATGATGTTAATCATGACAATTGGATTGATGATGTCATTGGATCCTCACAACAGCTTGGAGAAGGGGACAGGACAGGGGGACTAGTCCCATTTCACAGCCCAACACACTAAAGGAAAGGCAGAAAGATGGATTCGTTCGGGGTCGCAGAGCTGGCTAGTGAAGCATCAAGAGCTCCATATGCAGAAGAAATGAACTATCAACCGGTCCCCTGGAGCCCCTTCACGCTTGCTGACCATCTTATCCTTGCATATAATGACATGCTGGCCGTGCGCATGTTCTGTGCCCTGCAGCAGGTACAAAGAAGCCTCAGGAAACCATGGTCTCAGGGCCAGTCCCCAAGGAAGACAGGGCAATGAGAAGCTCCCGCATTGCTGATGAGAACAGCAGTGAGGTCTAAGTGGCAGAGGAAATGAAGGGCAGCAGGAGGCCCGGAGATTTGGGGGTGGGGGGGCGTGGCAGCCTGGGTCAGCAAGGTGGCAGAGCAGAGACCATTGACCCTTCCCTGGCCTTCGGAGCTTGATGGCACTCAGAGAGGTGGAGAGGCATTGAGGGTGGGATTTCCAGGAGGGAGAAAAGGCCTAAGTAAATGCCAACATGTGAGAAGTCTGCAGCAGAGCAGAGAACTGGGGTGGGAGGAGGGCGAATGGGGGGACAGCTCCCAGCTAAAGGTCCCTCCCTCCTTGCTTCCAGAGAAAGACCTCTACTGGGTCAGTGTCAGAGGGGTAGGTGCTAGCATCTGAACTCCCATTATGAAACTGGAGGGCAACCTTCCTTCCCCAACCTCCAAACAGGCAAAAGCAAGTGAAGGGAAAAAAACAGAAAAAGAAAAACCATAAAGCTTGTGAGAATTACAGCCTAAGGGCAGCCTGCAGGGGAGACTGAGGACCTGGGAGGAGAACAGAGGCGTCTCTCTAAGAGAGACTCCTTTCTCAGCCCCAGCTGATGACCGCAAGCCCTCCATGCGATGCCTGATCAGGACAAATCCCACAGCTGGACCCTGCGGCCCCCCGAGATGCCCGCAGGGACCCCGAGATGCTTGCAGTCCTCCTTGGCTCTCCCCCTGGCCTGCTGCCCACCTGGCTCAGGCCCAGTGCATGGGAGTCAGCCAATCAATCCCAGTGTTGCCAGGACAACCCAGGGGCGGGAG